>NC_083761.1:46568256-46920756 GCF_963514075.1 Conger conger | reverse complement strand
AATAGAGGAAAGGGAAACACATAATATATGTATTTAGCAATGCTCCAAGTTGTTTGTGTTTTGTAGTTCATTGAACATTGAGTGAAAAAGTAGTCTTATGGGAGAAAGCATGTGCTATAGTTATGGCAGCATGAGTCACTTTTGGGTGAAATATTAAGTGTTTTGGTGGTTGAAGTGCCTTTTGCACCAAAGGTTAACTGATTTGCTCAGGTGTGTGTTTCAAAAGCACACTGTGTGAAGAGTTTTGAAAAAGTGGACATGGTATTGAGACAAGTGTGAAAACGATTGTAAAAAACTGTAATTTGTTAGTAGTTAAGAAATACATTAACAAATGAAAAGTTAATTTCATGCTTAATTAATGTATTTGTACATCATGAATTCATGAATAACAACTACATTAATTCATGCCAATTCATGAACCTTATTGCAAAGTGTGACGAGGGATCTTTTACAACTGTGAGGCTTAGCATGTCCCGGTGCTCTAAAAAGTCTCAGCCAGTGGAACCAACAGATCAGAAGGGCATTGTATTATGCTGACTCCACACTGGGCAGGTGCGCGGGGAGTGAGGGAGATGCTGCATCAGACAGTGTGTGCAACGCAGTGCAGCAGAAGAGCACTAAGACACAGTCACAGCAGCGGTCTCAAACTCATCTCCTGACCTTGCAATTATATGGTTCTATCTATATGGTACTTTTGAGATATTGAGCTTCAAAGCTTTCACAGCCAAACACAGTAAAACTGAAATGCAGGGCAGTTTTTCATAGATCAAAATGACAGACACCGTAAAGGCACTCTGAATGTACAATATCAAAATCCTATCAAATGTCCCTATAAACAACATATTTATGAAACCAAATCATTTTTGTCAAAAATGTCAGTTAGAACTTTATAATTGTAAGGTCTGGCATGCATTTAGGTACATTAAAGCACAGAATATAAGCAACGGTTGTTATACAGACAACAAAAATAACACATTTCACTTATATACATTATGTGCAAACCTACAGCCCTAATTCAGCAAATAATTAAACTAACTATATAAACAAGATCTGAGGCTGGCATAAAAGCCAGCACACTGTACACACGGCCCTCCTGCAGATTGAGACCACCGCAGTTCGGACTGGAGCCCGTTCCCCTGCACAATCGCAGGGTCGTGCTAATCTCCTAGGGGTGCGTCAGTCAGGGGACAGAGGAAGCGCCGGCTGACCCACACGCCTCGGTGGCACTTGTTGAATTAGTGCGGGGAACCTCTGCCCTGTTCCGGGAAGTGTAATCACGGAAGACAGATGAGTTTAAGGAGTACAATGAGCGTGGCATGAATTATGGAGAGGCTGTCAGGCAGGAAGACCGACCGGGGTAATTGTTTCCCAGAAAGAGGACAGGATCTGACGCGGGCGGATGGGATGCGAATGACGTAGGCTGACCGGCGATGGCAAAGGTTTTCCGGAAGACAGACACAGGCTCGCCATTCTTACCTTGGTTTGCGGGAGCCTCCTTAACGACCCCGAGCTGGTCGTTAACGAGCAACGGGGAGCTGAAGTTCCGTTTGAAGGCTCCGGACTATGAGGGAAGGAGAAAGGAAAAGACAGGGTAGAGAAAGAGGGGGGAGCTGAGACACAAACGCGGATTGTGAATACCTGCTTCGGCACGAGTCAGTCGGCACTATTCCTCCCCGTTCTATCAAATTTCCAATTCCATTTGAGCTGTGACGTCTCAAGGGTGTGATCTGTCAAATCGTCACTTTCACGTGACAGAGACAATGAGTGCGGTATGAAAAAGGATATTGGGCTTCCTTGTGATATTTATGTAAATAGTAAACTGACCCAGGCACCAGCCACTCCATGGCCAGAGAAGACTGGGTTGTCAGGAAGACAAATAAATAAAGTTGTTTTCACTGAGCTTAACCATAAAAGTACAATATGTTTTGGTTAAAACATTGTGATAAGACAATTGTAAATCCCTTCCTATCATTTAAAAAGGCTCAATGACATGTTGACTCACCCTCTGCCTCTCCTTAAAGTTTCCAAATATACAGTTGATGCATTGTACCAAAACATTGTACAGCTGTAAAATAATTTGAGCTCATTGGTTGAAAATATGGTAATTGCCATAGCCAATGCTGTTTCAACATCAGCGCGTTCACAGAGAAGGGGTGGGATAAACAGTGTTGTGGTTTGAGGGTGTTTGTTGCTGCAATTCCTCTCTTGACCGTTAGGAGTTCGAAATTACCTATTGTTCCTTTAAGTGTTTTATTATTAATTTATTAATGTAAAACCACTCGACACATTTACTGAAATAAGCATATTAAGAATTGAACTCAAATAAAAAAAAATTACATAGGCAGATATATAAAATATATA
The DNA here is from genome assembly GCF_963514075.1 of Conger conger. Lineage (NCBI taxonomy): Eukaryota > Metazoa > Chordata > Actinopteri > Anguilliformes > Congridae > Conger > Conger conger. Next base: position 46,918,395 of record NC_083761.1, on the reverse strand, counting down.
AAAAGTTTGTGGCCCATCATTCATCCACCCAGGCTAAAACGAAGAGAAATAACAGTTTTTGCAATAAATAGTAATACTTTAAAATGCATAGAGAAAATCGATATAGAGAATTATTACTCAATATGTTTGTTTATGCCCTGTAACTATACTTATGCTACACTTTGGTAGCTTTTTAATTCCTTACAAACACATAATTGTATTATTGATATTGATATTGGCTTCATTTTCAAAGTTGTTGTTTTTTGTAATAAAGAAAAGTCTAAAATCTAAAATGTCAAAAATAAAAGTCTAAAACCAAAAATAGTTCAAAAGCTATTTGAATTCATCACCAAGATTAATTATGTTCACAAAGTACCATAAAGACTATACACTATTAACTACTGTAAAATGTACTAGCTACAACTCAAACTAATCCACACTGTGTGACAAATATTGTACTAATGTTGTACAATAAGGTCTGATGAATTTAGGGCACTATCACAGACTTATAATTACACTTCTGTAGACGAGTGAGTATGAACCCTATTCATCTTTTTTTTTTTTTTTTACATCAAACAAAGCAAAAATATATCAAAACCTTGCTATTCTTAAACACAAACCTTCAAAGAACAGTCAAGGACCGAACATGTTTTTTAATGCTTTCTTATTTTATCTTTTTGACCAAAATAAAAAGCTTGTAGCTATTTCCACTGCAACATTCAAGGCAAGTACAGTACACATGGCAGCCATCACTTTTCTCTGCCAAGCACTCTGCTGTAGCCTACGCTTCTGAATACAGAGGGTCTATTTCTGCATCAGATTTACTCCTAGGGGATATTAAAAAGTATTTGGAGCATATGCTGTACTTCACACATCTCCTTTTCAGTGTGAAATCATAAATAACTTAATCTAGACAATGCCGTTTGTTTTCACACAGTGCATTCGTCGTGGGAACAAGAGATCCCAGATATAGCACACGCTTATCATGAAAGGGTTTATTTTAACATAAATGCATGAGAGTAGATTATTTTTAACAATATGTGCTATTTTGAACACCAAACAGGTTGGGTTTGTGGAACAGCCTTAGCAAAGATGTCCTTGTTAACACGGTTCAGTCTTTGCTTCTGTTATGTTCCAAAATCCACCTGTTATATTAACTGGGGGAGAACCATTTGGACATAACAAACAAAACCCATATGCCAAAAACAAAACAAGGTGGTGAGGAAAAAGGTGCCTGCCAAATGTAAAAAAATGACACGTTTACAACAAATGATAAGACACAAGAAAACTAATAGACTACAATGAAGAAACACATACAAATAAATGTAGGTGCAACTCTCTTAGGAAAGGGGAGTATAAATTGTACAGAGTGCAGCATTTATTTTACTATGTGTTATTGAACTTTGGATAACCTGTCTGGCCCTGCCTCTTTTTCTATTTCAAATGGTTGTTCATTTCATGTTGTTGTACTTTGTTTTAAAAATATCTGGGTTTTTAATTATGTCTGGCACTGAGGATTCAGCTTGTTTTTTGTTGGCTGAGAAGAGAATTGGAGAAGGGACTGAAGGAAATGCAGACACTATATCCATGTAGTAAGGCAGACTAAGCCTTTTCACAATTAAATCTTCGCTCTCCCTCCAAAAATTCTTTGAAAAGGTCATAAGTGCACTGCACACAGGGCTCCAACAATAAACGTGCCAACAAGTTTTTTATTTTATTGTCGTGATTTAACCAACTGCGTTTTGTTTTCTGTTCATTTATGTGTATGGGGGCTCATCTATTGTCTAGCTATCACCGGGTTTTCTTACAGTACAGCTAACAGCTTATTTCACCATCAACATTGCTGGCCCAGGTTCCGAGACTCAAGTCATAAAAGGAGTACAGCTTGGATGTTGCTATCTCAGTTTGCTATCCGGGCAAGAAATAAATGTAATAATAGTTCAAATGTATTATTTCTTCTGCTGGCTGAGAGTTCCACAAGACCAGTATACAAAAAATATGAACAATATAATTTTTGAGATAAACTAAAAAATGGCAACATGTGGAAAAATACTGTAGTTTATAAATGTTTCAATGGAATAAACCAAAATCAAACATTTATGTAATAAAAAAGAGATTTCACCAAAATCACAGTTTCATAATAAACCCCCGGTTTAGTACATCCAAGGATAACAGCAAGGAGTTTTTTCCTGTAATGCTTGACAAGGTTAAGGAACACATTTGGAGGGATTTTGGACCATTCCTCTTTGTAGATTTTTGCAATCTTCACATTCTTGTGTTAGTGCATATCAACTATTATTTTCACATTATGTTTTTAGTTAAATTAAATAATTACATTGTTTATTTTTAAAAGTATTTTTTGTGTATTGCCAATCAGGGGTGCCAATAATTCTGGTGCCCACTGTAGGTGCCTGCAGAAGACTACATCAATATGATGCTCATTCCAATCACTTATTTTATCCTTCCTTGTCTCCTTGTCTTCCTTGATGATCAAGGATCGCATTCCTAGTAAGGACATTCCTACTGTGACCCAAACCCTAACATAAATGTGCACATTAAAGAAAATAAATGATCACTGCCCAACAGCCCTAGTTCACCTCCTATTCACCTCACTTGTGAGCTTAATTGTAGGCGTCACTGATGTAAGGCCCACTCACAAGCGAGGTCAGGCATCGAGGCGATAGGGAGCGTAAAAAGCAGCAGCTGTGGGACACACTTTTGGTCTGCTCCGGTGACCGTGATTGGAATTTACAAATATTTTTTATCAATAATAAATCATCACCACTTAAAAGAATATCACCGCAGCAGTAACTACTTTGAACCACCACATTCGCATTAAATAATGATTACCACGATTAAGATTGGTATTATCAGTACACTTTGGATTAGTTGTGAAGACACTTGCAAACAAGACATATTATGATGACCGTGATAATTGTCTTTTGAAAAGGTATGACATTGCAGTCAACTTACATTCGCTTCACTCCGTCATGCTTTAACAACTCTGCTAACGGCATAACAGACTGCAATGCTTGCCGCGTCAGCAACTGCTTTTAAGCCAGCACTTTAATTTCTGAATTATTGAGGGAGCATTGGAGGGCCAAACAGCCACTCTCCCTCTCTGGAATTTGGCTCTCCAAGATCTTGGACAACCCTTGTACAAGTAGGCCGACTCCTGTGAGCCGTACTGCAGGTAAAGACCCTGCTACTTAATTTGTCCTGTACCGACAGTATATTGGCATTAGATTTCCATACACAAGCACGGAGCTCAGCGATGGGAGGAAGATTATCTCCGGTGACGGGTCGGCTTTACTGAGGGCGGCATGCACACGCAAATCACGCAAAAGACATTTGTCACATTCTTGACGTACTGCATTCATCCCTTTTTAATCTGCAACCGAGTCTGGGCTTGGTGTTTTATGGTCCTTCCTAAGCTGCAGACATGGGCTTCTGGAGTCATTACATGTTCTTATCAGAGCAACTGATACTGAGGGCGGTGGACCCTCTTCAATGTCAAAAGGACAGCAGGCAGACCTGAACCGGCCTCAGAATTGGAGTTGGCTGCTCACTGCTCCTAAGTAATTAGGATGGGTTAAATGCAGAGGATGCATTTCCTTAGAAGGCAATGACAATTAAGAATAGATAAAATTAAAAAACGAAGACAGTCAAGACATGGATATTTACAGATTCAGATTTCAGCGTCTTTTCTTATAGAGTCGTTTTGTCATTCGATACCGCACTCAATGTCTTCTGCGAGAGGTCAGATTGACCCCTCTCCATTACTTCCTGAAGAAGAGGATGAGTTTCAGCATACAGGTCAGACCTGGGTCAAATACCTTGTTTTGGAATCAAATACTTTTATATGTTTTATGTTTTTAGCTTGTCCTGTGTATTGGAACCTATGAGATACTCTCAAAAAGTACAAACCCTGCCTTCTGGTCTTCTTGGCTGGCTCATTTGCACCAGGCAAGATCAATCGAGCACAGAACCGTATTGGAATCCAACACCGCCGTTCCGCAGTATCTGACCCAGGTCTGAGGACACTGGTGCGGTGCAGTTAGTATTGCTGCAGGCACCTTTCTGGCGATTGTGTTATAGAAAGTCTGAGCATTCAGACTCTAAGCTTGCTTCCTTTCGACTGCTCCCCTGGGGAACCCGCTCTCTCTCGACGTCCGCGTTCGCTGCGGGCCGCCCCGCTCTTGCGCTGTCGGGCCGGGTCCGGGAAAGGTCACCGTGCAAAATGAGGCTTGTCCTTTGGCACCGTGGGTGTCAGCTTACACAATTTACCGCATGAGCTCCTCTCGCCAAGGGGCTTGGAACTCGTCACTTGTTTTCGGCCTGGGATCAAGCATAATGCATTCGGCTCCCTAATGGTACAAGGTAGCTACCTACCTACCGTGCAACACAAAGCTGTGCCCTTTAAAAGGAGTATAAATGATTTAAAGCTGAGGGAAACGTGGAATTGGTTTTATTTTCATTAAAGTGGGCTTGTGAATGAAATGTAGCTTTTGGACCCATCGAGCTCGGAACTAAGGGGATAGCCGCCAAACTGTTTGTTCTTTGTTTCACCGCGACTGAATTGTACCTACCTCGCCAATAATGAGGGTGAGTCAATAAATGAGAATCTCTCTCGCTTCTATTTGTTGCCGACAACTCCCCGATAGAAGCGAGAGTCTGGCTCTGCTGAGTTATTGCAGTAATTTCTCTGTTCATTACCTCCCTTGGCCTGGCTCGCCTCTTACACGGGCCCGTAGATTTTAAGGGTACATTGAGCAGAGGACAATAATGTCTGCTCAGTAAGGCCTGGCACTGTCAGCACGGGGACTGGCTGAGAAACCTCTGCTGGCCTTCTATCTCAGAGGCTGAGGGCAGACACTGGCCCAGTGGGGGAGCAAGGGTCTGCTAACGGGCCATCCTGGGCTACACGAGAGATGGGAAACCACAGGCAACTGATGGTTCAGATGAAACGATTAAGAGCCAAAATGGAGTATGGAGCCAAAAGCCTGCCTTTGGAAGCCCCACCCTCTGTTCTGTGGGGTTGGGCTCCACCCCCTACTCTGCAGAACTAGTACCCAGCTCAACAGAGGTACCCCTACATTTCACACTCAATCTTCAGTGTGATTACCAAAATGTGCTTTGCATTCAAAATATTCATTCTGTATGTAGAACACACAAGTCTACAAAAATGACTATAGCCCCATTTACATGGAGCATTTTATTTCATGTTTAATCGGATTAACAGGCCGAACGGAATAAAAATTCCTCATGTAACCACTCAATTGGAACAAATGATCCTATTCCGATTTAAATTCTATTCAGTTTAAAACAGGTATTCTCAACCATTTCACTATCCGTTTAACAGGAGAATATAGCATGCCATGTAAACCAGTGGCGGCTGGTCAATAGGGGACCATAGGGCACCGCCCCACCCCGAGAGTGTGCTAAAGCTACCTGGATGACGCACTACATTCGGTGAAATATCAGTGAAAAGTGCGCAAACACTGGACACTATTTTGGCATGAGTATCCCACAGTGCGTTGCCCTAGGTCACCACCAAAGCAAACAGAAGGTCAGTGTTCAAACCAAAGCAGTGCAAGAGTTGGACAATTGAAATGCATCCTTTAACTTTGCTGAGTGAAACGTAGTTAAAATCAATGGATATATTTACATTTTAAATCACATCACAAAGTCACATCAACTAGCTCCCGGCATCAACATGCACTGTGTTTAAAGCGGTGCCGTTCTATGACGATGCTATTTCCGAAAAGCCATCTTACTTTTTGCTCGTATAGGCTACTAAAACCGCCTCATGTACGCCAAATGATAGTATACACGTATAGTGTGTAGTGTGTAGTGTTTGACTTTGGAAGCAGTCGTAGTTTTGTAACGCTGGAAAAGTTTAAACACTGCTAAAGGGCTAAAAGCCTAAATAAAAAAGTGGTCTCGACCCAGCCAATTTTCAATTTTATGAATTTACGGATTAATTTATTGGAGATTGCGGTAAAGCTGCTCTTACGCTTGCCTTCTCTCGTTTAGTTGCAAGATAATTATATTCAGCTGACCCAGCTGCCTGACAAGTGATAGGAGAAATGCAATTATTGTACCTAATACACAATGCGTATTTGGAGATGTGAGAGAAACATGTATTGTGTAGCTGCGCGAGATCATTCTGCACATTCAGCATGAATGTTTTATTCTGATTAAACGCTTGCCGTGTAAACACACACCTTAATCGGATCAATTATTCAGAATCTTCAATCGAAACAAATTATTCAGAATGAAGAAATATTCTGCAAACGTGGCTAGTGAATACCATGACACACAGTGCAGTCTGTAAGCATTTAGATAGTGGTACAATTTCTGCTCATTTAGCTCTGTACTCCAGCACATTGAATTTGAAATGAATGAGGTTAAAGGGGATATGAAGGGGACCAAAATTAACTGGACAGTTAGTTTCTGAGCTGTTTCTGATTAGTCAAGAGCATCCAAAGAAATTGTACCACTGTCCAAATACTTACGGACTGGTGGTTGCAGAAGGGGCGGAGCTGTGGTGTGCCTTGGCGAGCACGCAAGCATGGAATTTCATGCCGAATCAAGCGCTGGCAGCTGGCTGTGGAGAGATATGATTTTGCTGCTGACAGAATGAGAGGAGAGGAGAGGAGAAGAGAGGAGGGGAGAGGAGGAGAGGGTAGTGTGTGGTCGGGGTCTGTGACGAACTGGGGAAGAATAAAGAGCCCGTCTGTGGAGAAACAGGCCTCTCCCTGCAGAGCGCTCCTGTTTCTTTGTTCCAGCCACGGTGTGCCATTTCCAGCTCATCACAGATAACACTCTATTGCTCTCTCTCTCGCTCTCTGCCCCTCACTCTCTCATTCTGTCTCTCCACCTCACTATCTCTATCTATCTTTTATTCTCTTACGCTCTCTTTCCCTTCCTCTCTACCACCCCACTAAAAAAGGAGAAAAAAAAACTGGGGGTTTCAACACCAGCGCGTTCACAGAGAAGGGGTGGTATAAGCAGTGTTGTGGTTGACGGTGTTTGTTGCTGAAATTACCTATTGTTTACCTATTGAAATTACCCCCAAATAAATGGGAATCCAAGGCCTCTCTCATTCTCTCTCTATCTCCAGTTCAGTTATATTTTTTAATTAAGGCACTCAGCCCCTTTGGTCTTCTGTTCTCTCAGAAGGGATTCAATTAACTCTTTTTTTGTAATTTGTTCATTTTCCAAGTTTTCTAGTATTTCCTATTCTTTCATTGTGACCAAGCAATCACCCACCTGCACCTCACTGTCCCACACATTCCACCTGTGCCAAGAACCAGATGTCTACAGACAGCCGAGACAATTTACTGTCAGTCGGGGATGACTCAGCAATGCATACCATGCAATATGGCTCCGTCTGTACCACAAGCGCTAGTTCTCACAAATTTTACCGAGTCACTGTATTTCTGTGTTGTGTGCCGTTCTAGCTATCCTGCTAGTCAGAGCTTTCTTTTGGCCAAGGGGCTGTTTCCAATGTGTGAGGTCCGTAGGAACCGCGGTCATTGGGTGACTCACCTTGCCATTGCAGGGCTGCTGGGACAGCTCGGACGAACACCACAGGTGAGTCCCCAGCTTGCAGGCTTTGCAGCGCAGGCCCTGTTTGGAGTTACCTGCAGGGAGAGAGGGCCATGTTAGAAAACACGCATGAGCAGGGGGGATGGGGTTTTAGCTATCTTCAATCTGGGAGAAGGATGGAGAGTAGAGCAGCGTAGAGTCATTAAAAACATTTCACATGGTAAGCTAGCACCAATAAAGCTAAAGAGAGGCAAAGGTACAATCACGTGAGTGCTACCGTCGATTTAGCATGCCTCTAGACATGCTAAATAAGGGAGAGAAGGGTTCATTTTTTCAAAATAGAAACAATAACTGGAGTATAGTCTGAAAAGGTGAGTTTTATGATGAGACTCTGCCTTCCAGCTTCACTGGGGAAGGTCGTCCACCACCGGGGGAGGAAGCCAGAGAGCTGAGGTGGCTCCAGGGTGCCTGAAGGGTTGGGTCAGCCAGATGGTGAGAAGGGGCAGAATGGTGAGGTCTGGTTGGAGTATATGACATAATCATTGGCACAAGATAGGAAGGGGTATTGCCACCCTGCTGTAAAAGCCAGTTAAGCTCAATTTTCAAACTGGTCAAGCTGGTCATAAAGCTTGTCTAGCTGGGTATGAGCTGGTCAACCAGCTAGTGCTGGTTTCTTGGCTGAGCTGGTCTACCAGCTGCTTCAAAACGTAGCTTGAGCTGGTCAAACCATGTCAAGCTGAGAGCTGGTCTCAGTCATACGTTGGTATTCAGGTGTCACTTATTTCACCTGAATTCAGGCAGTCACCGGAGAATACACTGGCAGCCACACTGACCGTTGAAGCGCTCTGTGACTGAAGCAAGTGAGGTAGGTTGGTTGGCCAGCAGTTGACTAGTTGAAGTGGGCTGATGACACATGCTGGTAAGCTGGTCGACAAAGCCCAGCAAAATACCAAGGGAATTATAGGCAGCCCTTTGTAAGTCAGACTGCACCAATAATGGATTGTTGCATTTGAATATAACAGTGAGTTTCATACTGATGCAGCTGCCATCTGATGTTGGTTGAAAAACAACAGTGCTCATCAAGATGTGTCTGATGATATTAATTTGCTTCAAAGGAGAGCTGTCAGTGTCGACAGAACAAGATGACAATGGACAGCGATGGAGAACGCTTTTTAATGGAACTCTTTCCTGTGAAAAGAGGTACACACTGTCTCAGCTATTGATGATGAAGCCTCCAAACTGTTGCTTGCAGAACTCTTAATTTTTACATGCTGAAAGCATGGGAGAGGGGAGGGATGGAACAGAATGGGGAGGGTATTTATAATAATGAGAAGATAAAACAAAAGGAAATATGAAGCAGGAATGGATAAATAACACAATGGTAGAAGGAAACTGGAGCTATTGCTATGAGTCATTTTGACAAACTGAGATTCATCATCATGAATCAGTATTGTGCACCATTACTCCAGTCCAATAAAGACAGAAGACGACAGTATAGGATGGATGCTCGACATCATGACCAAAAGAACAGGAAGCTACTGTTTGTAATGCTATCAAACATGTTTCAAAATGATTCCCCTTAACCATTATGTGTCGGGCCTTGTCTGCACTTCCAGTCCTATGCCTGTTGTTCGTCATTGCCACAGATGATTGGCAGGTGAAGGACGAAGAAGGGTTGATGGGAGATGTAGTGTATCAGGTTGTGACCTACCCACGATCATGTGCTTGCAGAGCTGGCAGTGGGTTGGCCGGCGGAACACATGCTCCTGGAAGCAATGTGTCTTGAGGGGGCGGAGCTGGGCAGGAGGCCTGGATGTCAGGGAGGGGGAGGGGCTGAGGGAGGGCGAGTGGGAGCAGAGGGAGGGGTTGGGGCTGAGGGAAGGGGAGAGGGACGGGGAGCGGTCATCGACCAGAGGGGACTCCAGCAGGAGGGGTGGGGAGGGGGGCGGTGGGTCGGTGATGAAGTCAGGCGGGAGGCGGGCCTCGCTGTTGGTCCTCAGGAAGAAGTTCTCCATGCTCTTGCTCCGCATCACGGATTTGAAAGAGAGAGAGCGCTTGAGGCGCTGCAGCTGGAGGGAGAAGTAGGGAGGGGAAGGGGGGGCAGTTTAATCACCATGCAGCCAGTCCAGTTACATGAAGTATACTGCATGAGGTTCAAATGCTAGTACATGAAGTCCATGGGGTACGAGTATGGGGAAATTAACTGTATGATCTAAAACAACTGTTCAAGTGCATGAGGTCAGACAGAATAGATCAAAACTGAGAGAAGATACATTTTCTTTTCCACATTCCATAATCGCAGCTTACTTAATGAACAGAAAAACATTAGGACCGTTATTGACTTCTAGTGAATTCAATATTTGCGTTAATCAAATCGCTTACGATATTCATCAAGAGCACTGCATAGTTTGGCATAATTATGGTCAATTACATTAGACAACATTCACTTGAGAGCAGAATAAGTGAGTAACATATGAATAAATGATTACGTTTACACCGTACTGTCAGCAATCAATCTTCAATCCCCACAGTTCTCCAAAACGAAATTATACTTCTTGCTACCATGACTGTTACAGACAACATGGTTGTACTGCTGCTTAATTGATCCTAAAGGCACAATGACTCCCCCTGCTGCAGTGGGGGTATGACAACAGGCCAAGAACCTGTGCTGACTTTCGGCTGTCCTTGAAGTGCTGGACCTGGTATTGATTTTGTTCATTGGCCCCATGGTTTGGATCTCGAATTCGCCAGCCCCAGCAAACGCAGGAAACTCAATACTTCCGAAAATTCTGATTTGATGACTTTTATTGAGCGACCTGTTCCCCGTTGACTGATGAGTAGCAACTCAATACCTTTGCGCCTACATCTGAATGTTTGCCAGCGACCCGACCCCCTCATTCAACTTTGCCAGGTTGGCGGTAATGATAAAAGATGAGCTCGCGTAGGGCGTAATGAGTGGACGTGTAGCTTAATAACAACGGCCTTGTCATACATCATTGTGATAATCTCCTTGGGGGGAGGAGGAGTGAGGGAGGAACAGAAAGTGAAAGGAGCAAGGTGTGCTCCGCTGACTCAGATGTCCAGTTTTTGGGAACAAACACCTCAGCCTTCGATGTCTGTTCCGCCCTTGTCTTTCCTCGATTTGTGACTTTGCTTGTACCTATGCCTCTCGAGAGTAAAAAAATGTCACAGTGTCATTGCGGAGATTAATTATTAGATTTGGCACTGACGTGCAGTTATGTACAGCGCAGTCCATAAGTATTTGGACAGTGCTACAATGACAGACTGTCACCTTTAATTTTAGGGTATTTACATTCATATTGGGTGATCCATGTAGGAAGCACATCCCTTTATATACATAGTCCCCCCCTCATTTTAGGTGAACAAATATAATTGAATAGTAGGCTTCTCAGTTGTTTCTGATTAGTCAGGTGTAGTCAATCGCTTCATTGGTGCAAGATGTTTGTCAACATTGTCAAATTGACTGCACTGTCCATGTGTGAATTTGCATGTATGTGTTTCTGCGATGGCGGCATGGATGGTGCAGTGGGTAGCAGGTAGAGGTAGAGGTCCTGGGTTCAAACCCCGGTCGGTCAGGGAGTTTGGAGTTTGCATGTTCTCCCCGTGTCTGCGTGGGTTTCCTCCCACAATCCAAAGACATGCAGGTTAGGCTGATTGGAGAGTCTGAATTGCCCATGGCTATGAGTGTGTGAGTGAATGGTGTGTGTGCCCTGCAATGGACTGGCGACCTGTCCAGGGTGTATTCCTGTCTTTCGCCCAATGTATGCTGGGATAGGCTCCAGCGACCCTGTTCAGGATAAACGGGTCAAGATCATGGATGGATGGATGGATGTTTCTGTGATTCCCTTCTGTGACCATGTCAATTGACTCTTTTCATACACAGTACCTGTGAAAACTCATAGGAGTTAAAAAGTTCCCGCTTTATTTTACAGACCCTCTACAGAAATCCACTATTTTCTGGCACCAATTAGCTGAAGTGATACATCTTTACATACAGATTGCCATTAACCTCTGCCTTAGGGTCATGTTTTTCTTCAGGGACTATTGCCTTTTCATGATCAATTGACTTGTCCGGCAGTCAATAACCCAGGCAGTGCTTCTATCTACTCTAGTGAAGTAGACTCACAGTGTTCCGAACAGAATACAGCGAAGTGGAAGCAGAAGAGTTAAAATCGGTTCAATGGTAGTTTTTCTCCTAAGGAATGTGGCTTGATTACGGTTTCTTATGTACTATCCCAGACACTAAAAAACTTTGATTGATGTAAATTGGACCAATAATTATAGAGAAAACTATAAATAACTGCACATCCCTGTGTTCGGAAGACAGAGTTAGCTCACGATGTTCTAAAGACCTGTTCACAATGTTCCGAACAGCACCTGAAGCACAACTACAAGTTTTGCACTGTTTTTCAGGCAAATCTCTGATAAATCTTCATCTGGTTAATCTTATGATGAATTAAAAACTGATACCATCTATATAAAACGATGTGTGTACGGAACACTTTTGGCAGAGCCGTGTGAGACTGCCTGGTCTCTCTTTAGCAACATCCTCCCCACCTCGGGGGGAATTAAATGTCATGAAAGTGGCACTTTTCAGAACATTGTGAGCTAACTTGGTGTTTGGAACACCGTGAGTCTACATTACACTGCACAGAACCATCTTTTCCACCACAGTGATGTATTCATGAGAGGACAAAACGAAATAAAAAACTTATTTTTTTCATTTACAGATGACCTGCAGTTAAAACTTCTGGGCTTCGAGTGAGTATGAAACCACTTGGCCTCAGTAGCCTTCAGAGACCGTAATGGAAGCCTTGCATATTCATACTTTCTTATGTATTCATATGTATTCTTCACACAAACATCCAAGCCTCAACCAGTCTGTTTTCGTTTGAAACGATACTGAGAAAAGTTCAAAGGTTTTGAAAAGATGGAGATGAACAAATTAATAGAGATAGAATTATTATATTTGGGCCAAAACAAGGGCTAGTATAGGATACAAAGCACCATGATTTTGGTGCACACAAATAGCCTATTTTAGTTAGACTTGGTAGCTATTTGTGAAGCTCGGGAAAAGAAAAGAGGATATTGCCTGGCTGTGCATTTTGATTGAAAGTTAAGGGTCACAACTAATCAGGTAAATTACTGCATTTGCCCAAAGCGAATCGATCAAAGCACATGAAGATAACAGACATTTTGGGCTTCAGTAGGCTAATTATGCAATACTGAACAAGACTTCAGCAACAAAAGGTTTTAAAAAAGCCTTTGCTTGCAACCTGAACTGAACTGAGCCCCCGCTGTTCTTCAAGGCCATGAATGATTTATTTCAAAATAAAATCTCTGCATAATTCCGCAGGTCAACGGTCTCTGTCTCACTTGTGTCAAATCAGTTTGCTACTTATGCATGTGCATCTGTTTGGAATGTTTTCCTTTCAGAGATTCCACAAGTATATCCGTCTGAAAGATGCATTTGCTATTCCCCGAAGGCGACCACCTATTAAGCTTTGCGAAGGCTTCTGACTCATGCTGTCAAGCTACCAAGACGGCTGGGTGTGCCTCAGAGAAAAGTGGCGGTTTCCCAAACGCTGTACGGCTATTTCCATCTTGAGTCACACCAAAGCCGTTAGAGCCTAGGCGCCCCCATTCAGACACAGCGTACCGTTCCTTGGCACTCTCAGCTTCCCTGGCGGAATATCCAATGTCAGTTAATGGCGAGACAGATAGCAGACATCGCGCCGTTCGCGCGATTTCTTCCACCCGAACCTGGCTATGAAAGCCCACAAGCAGCCTTTCCGATAGCAGACGCCACGCACCAGATGCCGTGGCCTTGTTCTCCAGTCGCTGGAAGATGAAGAGCCACAGAATGCCTGCCAGCGGGATAAAAATAACTTGACGGGATGCGTAGATAGATTAATGATTAAGGTGGAAGCGGTTCATTTGACGTGTTTCTGCAGCGAAATATCAAGCGAGGAAATATGGAGATGGAAACGCTGCTGCCTCGGGAGTCACGAGTTGATGAAAGATGCGTCTTTCATCAACAGGGTTGTAAAAGGACCATCTGTCAGAACGGCTCATATAATTCACAGACAATTTCACTTATTTTGGCTCATCGTTAACTTGATTACCTCTGTTTGCAAACAACATTTCAGCTGTACAACTGATATAGCCAATGTTCACTTTAATCATATGTAGACTACATGCACGTGTCCAATGAAAATATTCAGCACTACACATACCCTCACACACAGCTATAGAGATCTGAGTTCCTTGAACGTTATGAGTATATACCCTGGTGGGGCACAGCAGCTGCATGCTTCAGCAGAGTGATTAACCCCCTCTGTTAAAATAGGCTCTGCACTGTAACTGTACAAATTAATGATGATGCTATATCACCCAACCAAGATTATCCAGTTCAATTGAATTTTATTTGTATAGAAAGAGATACTGTCACAAATGTGCTTTACAGTGGAAATACTAAATCTGACGAAGACAAATAAACCATGACAAAGGGATCTGGTTGTGTGTCACAGCTGGTTTAAAACCAGAGCCAGGTCAGATGTACTGTGACACCCTCACCTATAAATCCCTAAGATGCTGAGACGCGCACTGCCCAAGAGCTCTATCAGAGATGCATTACAGGTCACGGAAGACGCACATTCCCAACACCATCCCCCGCAACCGCACCAACCTTATCCCCCTCTATATCTCTCAGCCGCTATCTTTTCTTGCTTGAGTCCGTTGCAAAATCTGTTTGGCTGTGGTCCTGGCTCTTCATTTATGACAATATACTCTTCCATATGTCATATTCAATATGTCAACAGGGAACCGGGCACCTCTTCCCGCTCTCACTTTCTATCTTTCTCTCTGCAGTTGTGGGGAATAATTTAGAGTTGAGGGTTTGAATATGAGACATGGAGAGATTTGTTATGTTTCTGTTCTTTTATCTGTTATGTGTGTGAGGCTGGGGTTGTTTTTTTCTGTTTTGGTTTATTTTCTTGTTTGGGTTTTGCTTTGCGGTTGCTGCAAAGTGATTATAACTGTCATGAATAAAAACAGGGTTTTAAAAGTCAACGGGCCCTATCTTGGGCAATGCGGTGGTAAGTTCAAAGTGTCATTGCTAGTTTGAGAGAGACATAATGACCTTTTCCTCTCTAGCACCGTGACTATAAAAATAGCAAAGAGCCATGCACCTATTTGGGAAGGTTGGTCTTTAAATTAGGTGTGGTCATGGTAATTATCACTGTATTTTTATGCGGCTGAATGCATTTGCGTTTGACCAACCAAAACCTTGTCGTAAGTCATGTCACAGTTTCCATTGCTATTTTAACGGCATAATAGCAGGTTAGTAATGGGCCTTTAGGCAACTGTGCAACTGTACACCTTCCTATCTGTTACACAAGCTGAGACACAAATAAACATGCATAAAAATATCAAGATTACAATGTGAAAGATTATTATTGTGTATTCTTATCAAAAATATTTTGAATAGAACATCAAAGGCTATTAATCCAAATTAGACAAATTGCAGTAAGGATGAATAAAACTGGCCAATAGCCAATTCTGAGATAATGGGTATCTGTTAAACACGTGTCTGGAATATAGTGTGTGACTTCAATGAACTACTCATGAAAACACAAACTGTAGTCTAATAGAGAGGGGATTTGTAGTAGGCTACTGAAAATGCACTTAAGATGTTTGCATAAGTCAGGCTAAACATTAAAATAGACCTCAGATGACCTGGAAATTCCTTGTGGCATGCTCTGCATTATATAACATTCTTAAAAGAAATGGATGTGTCGGACATACTTGACAACACATTAAATTGAATTGCATGCCAATTATTATTGAACCGGCAAAAGAGCTGTTTCATCTATTGCCTGATAAGTGGGCAAAATGGTTTAGCTATTTGACTCAATAAAGTCCATAACCGTTATCCATTGCTTTTATTTAAATCATCTCAATGCATTTATGTTTTTCAAATAGCCTATGGTCACTGTGAATGATGCTTTTTGATATTGATGAATTTGTAAATGATTCTAAAAACATACCACATTAAACAATTCAGATCATTTTAATGCAGGAGCAGGTCTTTTCCCTCAGAGTTAAATATTTATGTTTGACATCTTGCTAAATCTGCTGCAATATTAGCAGTCTGCCCTTAGATAACATACAATCAGTGAGCACTTCATTAGGCATTTATTAGACTTATTCTCTACTGCTGTAGCCTATCCACATATAGTTATGATGCGATGTGTGTTCAGAGATGCTCTTCTGCATACCAAGGTTGTAATGTGTGGCTATTGCGTTACTGTCACTTTCCTGTCAGCTTTGACGAGTCTGGCCATTCTCTCATTAACAAGGCGTTTCAGTCTGCAGAGGTGCTGCTCACTGGATTTTTTTGCACCATTCTCTACAAACTCTAGAGACTGTTGTGCATGAAAATCCAAGGAGATCAGCAGTTTCTGAGATACTCAAACCACCCTGTCTGGCACCAACAATCATTCCCCTGTCAAAGTCACGTAGATCACATTTCTTCCCCATTCTGATGCTTGATATGAACTCCTGACCTGCATTGCACTGCTGCCACATGATTGGCTGAATAATGCAGAGGTGTTAAAGTGCTCAGTGAGTGTATAGAGACAGTGATAGACAGTCAATAGAAACCTATGGGCAACAATTCCACCACACGGCACCAGGAAGTGTAATAGTTTCATTCACTGCACATGCTCAGTTGTGTCCTTGGTCTTTGTCTCCCTTAATGATAGACCATGATTTATAGCGTGGTCTATTATGGTTGCTCTTATCTCATCTGAGTCAGTAGCTCACTGTCTTCCTCTATGTTGAATGGCAGCACACATTCATACGCCTCTCCCTCTCTCCCTCCCTCCATTTGTCTTCCTCTTTCACCCACTTCTCTATTTCTTTCTGGGTCCATCTTGAACACAATCATTCCAAAGAGGTCCTCTGTTTTATAGATGATCATAAATGGCAAATGGTGTTCAATGGGAAAATAGGCTTTTTGAGTACAAATATAGGTATCACGAGGGGACGATTTCAAATAAATTGGTGAAACTGATAGCTGAAAAGATTGAATCCGGCAAGGGCTAAAAACGCAGTTGACTTTATTGGGAATGGAAGATGACGTTCTGATCGGTTTATCGTATGTTACGCTAGACACACCTATTTATTAATTACACCGCTTAGTCCAGCCCAACTTTGCGCCTTACTTTGCACTTGAACTCTCCGCTGTCGAACTAGAAAAATTGTGTCTGGCCACGCTCTAAATGTACTTGCACTGCACTATATACTTTGTGTGAAGACTATGAAAATAGAGCCCAAAGTCTCTCTCTCTCTCTCTCTCTCTCTCTCTCTTTCTCTCTCTACATCAATATCCCAAGTTTCTATTTTCCAGCCCCCTCAGCATAAACTGCTGATGCAGCATTGTTGCGTGCACACCAGCTGTGTGTGTACATGCAGAATTATGCAGAGTGTGCTTCATTATTATGAACATGAAAGCCACCTCGTCTCTAAAAACGGATATTTCACACGCTCCCTTTCTTCCCTCCCCAGCTCTCTTGATCTCTCATGGTGACTCACTCAATAATAGCTCTCCATAGCAATAAAACAATGAAAACAATTACGTCACAATTATTGTAAATTGCCTTTTCGCTCAAACACGCTTTTATTATGGGCAATATAAATCGAGCGCTGCTGTGTGTGAATTATGTTAACATAGCCAGGATGAGGATCGTGTTTATTCCTGCAGCAGAAGAGCCACTGACTTCTTAATACCATCATGATCAACAATTAAACCACCGACAACCCTCTTCTAAACCCCGCTCCGCAATCTCCTCCCAATATATTTACAGAGGTCAGCTTTACAAATGCCCTAAATGATCGCAAACAATGTTGGGACCAATATTAATGGCTTCCTTTTCTTCTACAGAGGTACTGGAATGTGATGACTATGTGCCTTGTCTGCCCCTAGTACAGGCAGAAATTGAATTTATCTGTACAGAACTCCCTGAGTCACAAAGGAGTGTCAGGCCCTCAGGCACAGACACACACGCACATACACACACACACACAAACACAGATAGGCACAAGAGCACACACATGCATACAAATGCATGCACACATGCATGCAGTTCTCCTGGACACTGTATGCTTTGTCCATTATTGGAAAGAGAGTGGGCAAGACTTCTGGGAAAAAGCATTTTAAACTGATAGCTAGCTAGCTAAGATACGTTTTCACTATCACTAGGCAGCTAACTATTACATCTTACAACACTAACATAATAGCTGGGGGGAGAGCTGCTCTGCACGTCATCTATGGATTTCAATTCATTCCAAGCTATATTAGAGGTGCAGCTACGATTGGCATTTTTGCAGTTTTTTTAACTTTTTTACTTTTTAAAGTTTATTCACACAACATTGTTTTATGTGGACGAAACTGTGAATGATTTTACATTGTTTTGACAAAAAAAATGCATTCAATGAACATTCCAAAATTCATTCAAAAATGCATTCCCAAATTCATTGTCATTCATGCTCAGCCATCAATAAAAATGGTATATTTCTTTAGCCAAATTTGAAAATGTTTGCATACTCCATTTCAAAACTGATTCAAAACCAAATAAACAAAATTCAAGAGCACAGCAATTTGGAAAGCCAGAGATACTATATTGAAATGCATTCAAAACCCTAAAAAAGTTTTATGGTTATGGAGACAAACTGCTGATTGCAGTTGATGCTGATTGCGCTGCTGATTGTGAATTGGTCTATTGAATAGACCAATCACAGCTGATTCCTATCTCAGTTGGAGACCTGCCCAGGTGTTGATGGATTTCAATTTCATGACCATCTATAAAAATGAGACCTCTTCGCAATGATTTTGTTCAAGATGGACCCAGGAATAAATAGAGAAGTGGGTGAAAGAGGACGACAAATGGCCGGATGATGGAGGGGGAGGGGGAGAGGGAAAGGAGTAGAAATGTGTGCTGCCATTCAACATAGAGGAAGACAGCGAGCTACAGTCTCAGATGAGATAGGAACCATAATAGACCACGCCATAAACCATGGTCTATCATTAAGAGAGTATGGTTGAAGAGGTCAGCCAGATCTCAGCTGTTCAACTATAGTTTGAATTTTCCATTAAACCAACAGGTAATAAATAATAACTGTCAGTACATATAATATACATACACTGTATACAGAGAATAAAATAAAAAAACAAGAATAAAACAGGTAAAATAAGGTGCATGTACAGATAGGAAAAGACTTGTGAAATGTAATTGGTTTCGGACACAGACATTATGATCTCTTCATAGGTTTGTGATTATAGCATTCATTTTCTAGCATAGTTTTAGGTTTTCGACTGCTGTTGTGACATCCTCTGACAGAACTGTGCTTTTGGTAGTCGACAGTGTGACTGCTCTGTCTCTATAATTTTCTCAATCAAAATTTCACCCATTGTACCGAAATCGTGGGACAACATCAACCGAGACATGAGGGAAATCATGGATTGTCAGGGAAGGTAGTCTGCACTATGGGTGGTAAATATATGGTCCTTGAATTATTGCTTAGATGTTTGAGGATATTTTCCTCAGCAGTTAACCCTTGTTCTGGGACAGAGATGTATGAACAGGTTTAAATACTTGAGAGACAATTCAAGCAGAAAGAGATGGTGTGTGTACATCTAATGAGAGAGTGAGAGAAAGAGAGAAAGAGAAGGAGTGAGTGAGAGGGAGAGAGAGAGAGAGCCAAATACTGTCTATAAAAGCCAGAATAAAAAATTTAAAAAAACAATCAAGAAGGAATGAGAATGAACCAATATGATGACAGGCCTCTCAGAGGAAGCCAATCAGGAAAGGGCCATCACTGAACGGGGCGAGAAAGAGGCCGTTGTTGTCATACATGTGGTGTTTTACGCTTGATTTCTCCGGCTCCTCGCAGTATATGAGCACGCCGATAACAACGTTCCCGTCGGGAGCCTCGGAGAAGGCAGCCCGGCTAACGAGGACTGCTCCTTCCCCGTAACATCTGTCCACCGCTCAGCGCCTCACACCTGTCAGCCTCTTACGTCCACCATTACCGCCAAGCCGACACACGCACGCGTCTCCGGACCAATCACACGTACAGAGGACGAGACCACGAAGGAGGCAGAGAGAGCAGGAGGGAGGGGAACATTGGGGAAAAAAACTAAACAAAGGGAACACAACTATCCTTCAACAAAGCGGACAAATGGGTTGCTTAGAAAAGGACTGAGGGATTTGGAAACGGCTAAACAGAAGGAGCGCTGTGTTACAGCGGTGCGGTTTCACACCTGTACCCCTTGGGGAACTATAGCTCCGTTGATGGATGGCCCCTTCGATGCTCTCCCCCTACCCCCTTCGAAAGCGAGAAGGTGCAATAACATTTGTGCCCCAGCCCTCCGGGAGAGTGAGAAGGGTGAGGGGAAAAAAGGCAATTCTGTTTCTGTGTGCAACACTACAACGCACCGAGGGGATTTGGAGGGGTGGGAGGGGGGTTTACTCTGAATGAGGTTTTTGCCACCTCATTGGAGCGCAATTTGCCCAAGGGGGCTACTTACAACCGAGACAAATTCTCAGAAAGATATTGAAACTGGATTGGGGAAGAATAGCGCTTTCATCGCAGGTTGTATTACAGGGTCTGCTGGCTGCTCAGCTCTTATCTTGGCACCCCCTCCATTTTGGAGAAGGGACACAATGGCCTATCAGAAATGACACAAGACACTCAATTGGCACCTGTGTCTTGATCTCCACTGCCCTTTTGAGACATGAAAGGGCTTCTGGCGGGTGCATAAAGCATCTGCTACCTGATTGAACTATAAATTCTCCCAGTGGTTCTAGTAAAAATAAAAAGTGTATCTCTTTCAATGCATCTGACTGGGAAGGGCAACCAGTAAAAGCCATTTGTATTTGTCAGATTTGGCCTTATTCTTGTGGCTGTTGTACATATGTAGGTTCGCTGTGTCTGTGTGTGAATGAGTCTGTGTGTATGCGTGTATTTGTCCAGACCAAAATATAGCATTATGCAGAGGAAATGGTATACTGTTTTGAATGAACAGTTGATTAGTAATGCCTTGCAAAATATTGTGGTGATGCAAACGTGATAAGTTAGTATAGTGAAAATAATTTCTTGAAAAAAAATTAAATGTATATGACACTACCCCTGAGGCGGCATGGATGGTGCAGTGGGTAGCACTGTCACCTCACAGCAAGGAGGTCCTGGGTTCGAATCCCTATCGGCCGGGGCCTCTCTGTGCGGAGTTTGCATGTTCTCCCCGTGTCTGTTTCCTCCGGGTACTCCGGTTTCCTCTCACAGTCCAAAGACATGCAGGTTAGGCTGATTGGAGAGTCTAAATTGCCCATAGGTATGAGTGTGTGAGTGAATGGTGTGTGCCCTGCGATGGACTGGCGACCTGTCCAGGGTGTATTCCTGCCTTTCGCCCAATGTTAGGATAATGAATGAATGAACACTACCCCCACCACCCCCAGCGTACAATATTTTTTCATATTTATGAGGTAAGTTTGTTCATGTTAGGTTACCCTGGCAGAAGTCTCTATAGCTACTGTATATGACTAGCATAATTGAAGACATACCTGAGTCGCATATGGTGAGGCATCAAGAGTGCTTAGTAGTTTAAACTTCTGAAAAGTCTAGGGCCTTATAGAAATTAGTGAAAGAAAAAGGTGTCATTTTGCCATCCAAGTTGAACTGAAGTGCAGTTCCAAACACTATTGAACAACTACTGCAGACCCTGTCAAAATGTATGATAGATGAATCTGTCTCTTAAAAAGGAGATACACAGGAAGTGCTGACATTAGCAAAGCACACTTCATCTCCCATTTGGCCTTATCGGCCTTTGTGTTTTTTCAGTAAGTGCTACTTTTTGACAGCAGCTACATCAAAAGACCAAGCTCAAGCCAACATGACATGGAGGCAATCTGACTGCCCGGTGACGTTTTTTTGGGCCTTGTCCTTGCTATTCAGCCGTAGGGCTTGAATTTAACTTTTTAAGCGAGGGAGCATCCAGTCGGCAAACTGAGCAGTCTTTCAATATCAAGGAAACAACCAAAACTTGACTTTTACAGGTCTAAAAATGTGTCTACGTCTACTAGATTCAAGATTCACTAGATTCGTAGCAAAAATAATCTAATTATGACAGTTCATTGCATTACATTATTCACTCAGCAGTGGAGAACAAAAATAATTATGTATTACTGCATTACTGAAGTACATTAAAAGTTTTCTGAAAAGAATAACTTCCAATTGTCTCTCAAAAACCTGATACGTCATACAATTTCATGTCCCTTTGGCCTTTATTTTGCATTTATTTTCTTTCTTCACTTTTTCTTCTTGTACTTTTCTTCAATTTTCTTGCGTCTTCCTCTCTTACTCATCTCCACTCTGCGGAGTGCGTTCTTGAGCTTCCGTTCTGAGGATGTGCAAATGTAAAATTCACTCTAGTTCTCCACTTTCTTTTCAAATGAGCACTACTACTACACCACTTGAATGACTTGTAGATTTGTGACTGCCACTGTTCTCGAATTCAAGCCGAGCATTCCGTTCCATTCGGTTTAAAAGGGGCATGTCATTACCGCCACCAGACTTCTTTGAGACTACTACTTTGAGCAGTGCTCATTTATACTGGCATGTGTCTATCATACTTTTCTCAGACAATAAATGGTGTTGTTGCTGCGCCGTATGCTACCTTTTATAACTTGTGGTACACTTTTGATTTCAAACCATGTCATGCACATGTTACACACTACATGTTATTTAGCTGATGCTTTTATCCAAACTTGCTAATTACAGTTGATTAGACTAAGCAGGAGACAATCCCCCCCTGGAGTAATGTGGGGTTAAGGACCCAACAGCTGTGTGGATCTTATCATGGCTACAGCGGCGATTGAACTACTCACCTTGTGGGTACCTGAACCACTAGGCTACAGGCTACCCCCGGCTAACCCCAGTCCCTTTCAGCTTTTCCCTTATTAGTGTTTCACAAGTCCATGAATGGAAACATTCTTTTCACACCAACAGGCTACCACAGGCTACGCATAATGGAATGCCGAAAATAATTAAAATCGTTATTAGAAATTAGAAATCATAACTCATGTTAACCAATCTGAAAATGCATTTGCAGGAGCTTCTCTCAGCACTATGGTCTAATAGGAGGAAATTAAAGATACAGCATAGTGCTCTTTTTCCCTTTAAATTACTGGAGGAGATTAAATTATGTGATCCCTTTGTTTCCCTCCATAAGTCACTACAAAGTACAGTAATAAAATGAAAAAACATTCATGGCTGGGCTGACATTCTAAGAAGGAAACGTTTTTGAAGGGCTGACTGGTTGGTCAATTCCTTTCCTATATCGGTGTTGATAAACATGTCAGAGAGTGAACAGATTGTTCTCAGTAAGTGAGAGCACTTGAGGCGATAAGGACTCACTTGTAAAAAAAAAAAACCCTCATTACTATGGTAATATAATGGGCTGGCTGACAACAGGCAAAGGCTCACTACGGTTATTAGCTTCAGCTATGCTTCGATTTGGCCATTCGCTTGGTTGCAGTTCCAATATATTGCCAGAACGACTCAGCTTACTCAGCTTCGTAAGCGAACAGAATGACTCAGATTACTCAGCTTCGTGAGCAAACAGAACGACTCAGCTTACTCAGCTTCGTAAGCAAACAGAATGACTCAGCTTACTCGGCTTCATGAGCAAACAGAATGACTCAGCTTACTCAGCTTCATAAGCAAACAGAATGACTCAGTTTACTTGGCTTCATGAGCAAACAGAACGACACAGCTTACTCAGTTTCGTAAGCAAACGGAACCATTCAGCTTACTCAGCTTCGTAAGCAAACAGAACGACTCAGCTTACTCAGCTTCGTGAGCAAACGGAACGACTCAGCTTACTCAGCTTCGTGAGTAAACAGAAAGACTTGGCTTACTCAGCTTCGTAAGCAAAGATCAGATATAGGATTGGATCGTCTTTTTGTTTTACTGCATTTCTGCTGGAAATATTAGCTACAGAAAGTTCTTTGGATAATTAATTTCTGAGAGTCTTATTGCACCGAATTAAGCTATGCCGACTACATTAAAATTTTAAAAGCTCTTTAATAGCTGCCTTCAATGGGAGGACAGAATAAATGATATATTCTCCAGGGGTACTGCTGGGCTTGCAGGTAGAGGACTGAGTGGCAGAAACAAGGCAATATCTAACACTAATCTGAGGAAGTATGTTTTATCACATATCCAATCCAATTGGTTTACAAACTTTATGAACCCCTGGCCTCAAGAATAGAATGGGCAGGCTACAGTTTGTAAAAACGTACATTAAAAAACCTGTAGAGTTCTGGATAGACAAAGATTAACCTGTACCAAAGTGATGGAAAGAGGAAACTTTCCACAGTTGCACATTTAAACACATTTTCACTCGTTATTGTCAAGCTTTACTAGAATACTGCCATTACATGACGTGCAATTTCACAAAAGAAAGTGATAAAGGCTGCTTCAGCATATTCTTGCATTTCTAATGTACTGTTCTGCTAATGAAGAACAAAAATGAGGAAAATTATCATCTTAATTGCACATGTCTTTTAGTATTCAGGTCACTGAGGGAACTCTGGAGGACTTTCCTTCATTTCCATTGTTCTGAAATCTCTGGACTTTGCAGAAGCATCAATTTGTCCTTTAATTAATTTCTTCTCTTTTCAGGTCTTTCTCCTTCCCCCTTCTCCTTTCAGCAGAATGGTGAGAAGTTTAAAGGGCAAAATTGACCTCTTCTGACAGATGATGCACCGCAAACATTCACTCACTGAGTGTGCTATGTGGATACACTCAGGAAAGAACAGGACGAAAGAAAGGCTTGTGTTCTCAGCTATGCGGAGAAACGCTACATCGCTCACATTGATTATCACGCACCGCGTTCGTTGTATGACCAAACAATCCTATGAACATGCAGCCTGTAAGTCATTGCAGGGAAACACATTTAATTGAATATTAATTTATTTGAGAAAATATTTCGCATTATATTTGTTCATTCAGACATGGTTGAATGTTGCACACCATGCAACATGAATGAAAAACATAATTTGTATATTTTTTTATTGGATTCTATGTGTATTGAAATTTCTCGCCTACAAGTAGAAGTTTATTTTTCCTGGCCAACTTGAAAAAGTAGAGGATGGTGCTTGCACTAAGGCCTTCTGCTGCCACTGTTAAAACCCGGCAAGTAAACAAAGACTTATTTTGAAATCGATAGCGGCAGCTCCAGATTACACGATGCTGCTCGCATCCTCACCATGCCAGCTGGAATTGTACGTTTCCTACAGGCAGAAACACCTTCTAGACAGTTCGCCTTATTCCAGATGAACCCGGCCCCACACTGTTAGCCAAGATCTCACGGATGCGCTCGACGGAGAGAGCTCCTCACAAGTGCTGGAAGCTCCAGGTAAAAGAAGACTAAAGAAGAGACTATAACATAACAGTTTGATGAACAGTTTACATCACATCCTGGTACTCTCCAAAAAAACAGGAAAGACCACGCTTTGAATTCCACTGCCAGGACTGTCCTCCATCTTGTGTTTTCTACCTGTACAGATTTTTAAAAACAATTTCCCTGTCCTCATTGTTGAACTTTACTATTGTCCACCACTCCCCCACATTATGTTTTCCGACCAAGCATTGTACTAAAATGATTTGTTTTCTAGACTTACAATTCAATAAAACCACATTTTTCCACTGCATTGTCTCTCTCCCCAACCGTCATGGTAGGAAATGTACAATAACAAACACAGCTTTGTCTGTGACAGTTACTTCAACTGTAGTGCAAGACCAGGCAAGACTTCAACATCACAGGTAATATTATCTCTCTGCTGCTGGTGCTGCCGTGTGCGTAGCTACAGGTGCCTGCACATGTGCATGCTGTCTGCTTCAGATAATACAAAGTACATCCAGGATAATCCTTTTTCCATTAAAATATAAATTACATTGAACAGGGCAGAAGGAAAGTCATACCCTTATTCAGAGTCTGTTCTTACATATTTTGGCAACCTGGTGTGTCTGTGTTCAAAACATAAAACTACACATTGCTTAATATGTAAGTTTGCTCTTTTTTTATATGTACGTGGCAATGTAGCTATATGTTGTAAACATTTGAAATGTCTGTAAAAGTCCTGCACAGTGCTATCTCAGCGGTCAGCTTCCAGGGTACCTGGTTCACAACATGTCAGCTCAAAGCCAAACCAATCTGCTGTTTTTGATTTATTTTCTAAATTGCCATTCCAGCTGCATCCCAGGCCAGCTGACCCTCATTCTACCAATGTGTGCAAATAAAATGTGTGATACCTGCAAATTTCACATTTCCATGAGTGACTGCTGAAAAGAATTTGTCAGTTAGAAAGTTAAAACAAGGGACACCTTGAAGGCATTGAGAGAATTAAGCTACTGTCAATTGTGTGCAATTGTGTGGAAACTATCGTGGGCTGTGCTGGGTGTGCGTGATTGCTGATTACATACACAAGTTCTAGTTACCTCTGATTAGGTTATTAAATTAAAGTACGCATCATTTGAGCAAGCATAGTTTCACAATAAGTTATTTTCAAATCAATTTAAATCTGAACTTTTGAGTAAGTGAAGGGCTTGGTGTCCAATGTTCAGAGGAGAAATATAGTTTTGAAGGGTTTATACATAAGATGACAAGTTATAGCCCCGGAGTTTTGTTTGTCCAGTGTCAGTTGTCTCCCAGCCTCAACCGCTGCATCCCTGTACCTCTCCTTCCTCTGGTTCAACGCCATGCATCGACACATCCTGTAGCTACAGATCCATCAAGCTGACTCTTTACATTGTCTACTACTTTTCCCCTCATTTCAACTTCCAACTTTCCCAGTTAATAGACTACCTACTGTAACTATATCCTGTCCTTTGATGTGCTATAATGGATTTCTTAGCACAGTTCTATTATATCTACCGTTACACCTTGCCGGCCGGCGGAGGATAGGCTCCCTTCTTTATAGCCGGGTTCCTCTTGAGATTTTTTCCCATGAGGGAGTTTTTTTCTCACCACTGTTTGAGGGTTTTCCTCTCCACTAGGGAGGTGTTTTTTTTACCTCACATGCTTGAGAGGATCAGGTCTGGGTGTTTGCCCTTCTGCTACTCTGCTTCTGCTACTCTGTAAAGCGTCTTTGTGACAGTCATTTGTAAAAACGCACTATAGAAATAAAACTGAATTGAATAGGTGCTGAGAGAAGCTGGGTGTATAGTAATACGTTTCTGTCATAAATAAGGTTCGCAAACCCTTTAAAGCTCCTGCATTCTGGGGCCACTGTCTGGTCCCTGTAAGAGCGTGCTGAGACATGGGAGCCAGCATGCCAATATCTATACTGTCCTCACCCTCAAAACAAACTGACACACAGACGTACATGCATACACACACACACACACAAACACTTATGCACACACTGTAATACACACAATCTGTAATGCATACACACACACACACAAACACACCCTGTAATACACACACTCTGCACTGCATACACACACACACACACACACACACTTTGCACTGCATACACACACACACACACAAACAAACACACCCTGTAATACACACACTCTGCACTGCATACACACACACACACACACACCCTGTAATACACACACTCTGCACTGCATATACACACACACACACACACACTTCCTCACTTACTATATGCCTGTGGGCCACAGGGGGTTGGCACACTATCACAGACTGTGGAGCTGTCAGACTGCCTATGCACCAGGGCCCACGTTTCTCTTTCTAATCATTCAAATGGAAAGAAATCCGGCCGGAGCAAATGACTAATCACCCCAGACCACAACACTGCCACGCAGGACGCAGACCTTGGATACCTGCCACCTCTGAGAAAGACTGATATCACACTGCATCAGTCTGTAACTACGCGCTTGATTTACATGCACGGTCCAAATGCCAACAGCCTTCGTCCCCCCCCATCGCGTCCCGCAGGACAATTAGCTTGGAGAACCGCCTGTGTGTTCTACACGCTCACAAGATGCTATCAAAGGAAGCGATTACCACGCAGAAATGAGATTCACGTACACGTGGCAAAAAATCAAACGCACCAGCCCCTTATCGCGTTGCCGTGAGATCTTAATTGCGATGCTTCCCCAGCTCATTTATAATGCGGGGGCACAGAAGAGATTCACTCATGCCTTCATATCACAGTCAATCTGAGGACCAAAATTAAATTAAAGCGAGCTTATACATTTAATGGGTCATCTCAGTTCAGCCAGACTAAGAGGATTCCCTTTCTGATCCATTGAATTTCATAATTCGCCCTCAGACGAAACGTCTGAATATACTGTCATTTAACCTAGGAAAAGATCAGCAGGTGGTGACTTTCTTGCAATATATTTGAGCACCTCACTAGGTAATAACAAGATATGACTAAAATATGGGTTCAAAGTGGTATTACTTTGTGTAGATTTTGCTATGCCTACATCTAAATAGAGGACTTCCTTTGGAGGAGTTCCAATGAATCTCTAAATACATCCTCAAAATATTGTATTATTACTCAGTATGCTTATAAATAAGGAGCCAGCCTGCTTTTGATTAATAAATAGCAGGTGAAATTATGGAATGTGTTTGACTTCTTGATGGGGATTGGGTATTTCAAAAGGATTCACATCTGAAAGGGTATTTGTCCACTGTTGTGACTTGGCTCCATTGTGCTTCTAAGCTCACCAGCCACAGCTACAAAAACATATATCCAGTCAAAAACAGAAAATGTTTTCAGTGAGAAAAAAAGCTTCCACTTTCACTGTGGGATTTTGCAACTTTGTAATATTTGGAGTAATTCTGACTCTTGGGAAACAAACCCCAAAGGTTTACCTTATACAGTGTTCACCGTTGTGTTAAAAACCATACCATTCGGAACAAATTGTTCACAAGCCATTGAAGATGAGTCATGCAACTTGAAGGCACTTGAAGAAATAGGACAGAACACAGCCCGTCATTTTAGTGCAAATAGTGCATCCAGCGGTTCATCCAACAATGACATATGGTACAATCACTTTCTCAGAACCATTTTGCACTTCATACTTCATTATTTTATCATCACTGCAGCCTTCTTCTCAGGATACCTTATTTGTCAATCAAGATGGAAGCCTATTAATAATCAAACTCTGTCTTTAATTTTTGTGCATATGCCTACTTGGTAGGTACTTTTTAGAAAAAGTTGTTGCGGGCAATGGCAAGCTCCAAGATGCAAACCTAGTGCAGCCTCTGTCTTCTGTTCATGAAGTCTTCTACTGACACATCCACACCTGCTTCCTGAAGAGTGTTTCTGACCTGCCAGACAGGTGTTTGGTGGTTTCTCTGGAATTCTTCGCAGAAACAGGATGGCCAAGTTGCAGCTTGTTAAGAAGTACATAAAAAGCCAGCAGAGTTCTGGAAAAAGGTCTTGTGAACAAGGCCAAGAGTGTTGCATCAGACAGACCTTGGGCAAATACATAATTGTTTTGGATTCAAATAATTTTCTGTACTCAGTTGATATCAACTGAGTGCAACTGAGCCAATCTAGAGGACCAGGAGGCGGGGTCTGTAATTTTTGAGAGTATTGTATACATTCAATGAGCACTTTATTAGGACTTATTTTAGTCCTCTGCTGCTGTAGCCTATCCACTCAGTTTGATGCGTTGTGTGTTCAGAGATGCTCTTTTGCATACCACTGTTGTAATGTGTGGTTACTTGCATTACTGTCACCTTCCTGTCAGCTTCGACCAGTCCAGCCCTTCTCCTCTCTCATTGACAACATGCTTCTGCCCGCAGAACTGCTGCTCACTGGATGTTTTTTTGTTTTTCGCACCATTCTCTGCAAACTCTAGACTGTTGTGCATGAAAATCCTAGGAGATCATCAGTTTCTGAGATACTCAAACAACCCTGTCTGGCACCAACACTCATTCCATGATCAAAGTGACTTAGATCACATTTCTTCCCAATTCTGACATTTCATATGAAAAACAGCTGAACCTCTTGAGCACATCGCCATGCTTTCATGCATTTAGTTCCTGTCACATGATTGACTGATTAAATATTTGCATTAACAAGTTTGTCTATATATAAACCTAATAAAGTGATCACTGAGTGTAGGTTATATACCAGACAAGCTCAGTGAAGCATAGAAAAGTATTTTAATCCAAAATAATTACATATTTGACCCAGGTCTGGTATCAAAGTGAGGGCAGGAGCAATGTGATCGGTGGAGGCCAAAAGGAACTTCCCAGGATCTAAAGCACCCCCTCATCTGTGAAACTAGTACTAAACATAGCTACTTTCAAATACTAAACATAACTACTTTCATTTATAATATTATGTCCCAAACATTATGGTGCCCTGAAGAGAACTATGTATAAAAAGTGTTGTAATTTCGACATGGTGAAACTGAAGTGTATAAAAAATACTGTAATAAAAGTTAAGGATGTGTACTTCAACCACATGTGAATTTCTTGATTACAATTTTCAAATTGTGGCATACAGAGCCAAATCAAGATATGTCCATAAGTCCCAAGACATGTGTATGATAGAATCACATTTCACAACTAAAAATATGAAACTACATGCTTATCTGAGTATGCACTTCCTACATGTAAATGTCCCTGGTTTGCCAGTTTAAAGTTGTGAGAAATAAAAATGTGGCAAATAAACATATTCATTTGTTCTGCTGCCAAAACCAATTCAAATTGAGCACTGCCTTAGGTGTGGCTGTAGATTCCAAATTAATAACAAATAAATCTGCATGCATGAAATTTTATGGAAAGATAGTTTGCCACCAAAAGTTTGCCATGATTGCTTTGTGAAGGATATTTGGAGGTCATATTAAAAGAAATTAACCTTGCTAGACTTATCACATACAATAACCCTGTGCAAACAGCATAGGCAAGAAATGGTATTTGTATTTGACTGCTGGCTCTGGATAGAAAGTGCTCCAAGGTACTAAATCAAACCTTTTCTATTACTCAAACATTTTCATGTAAGTAGGTGGTAATTACCCATGGTCACTGCATACTGCCACTATCTTGCTCTTCCAATGCTTCTGTTGGCTGCTGCCTTTCACAGTTTAAGCTGTAGAATTTTGTGTAGTGAAGACATAAATTGGTGTGCTGGCTTCATCAGAAATATTTTTACACTGTAGTGTTTTAAAGAAGCAGTTTCTGCATTTTGCTCTGATTATCATCTGTATCGGAGGGTGATGTTTGTTTCCAGAAGGAATCTTTGCTCTAAAATAAACCCACAGTTCTCTTAAGTGATCCTTTTTAGGAGTTATCTCAAAATGTGAACTGCCTGTCTCAAAACTGAGCACCGAGCACCTATCCCACTGTGGAACTGTGAGAATAGTAACACCCCAGAGTGAGTCTTTGCAATGTAAGCTAAGGAGCTGGAAAACCTCTTCAGTCTACCCAATAAAATCAGGTAGTTTGCTCTTTATGGTCTGTTACTGACAGCCTGTAGCCTGTAATGACTAATCATCTGGAGCAGCTGCCTTGCTTAGAATGCAATAAAGCAGTAAATGCAAGGCTAACACTAAACGATAATACCATTCACTCACTCCCTCCACTAACACTCATCCACAGGAAACTAGTCCTTAACAGAGCGCTAAGGTTCTGGGTTTTTTCAATATTATTTCAGATTGAGTGTGTGTTTTCCATTGGACCAGGCAGTTTTTAATTTCCACAAAGGATACAGTATTTTCTATATTAAGAGAAGTTTCTACCAACCTACTGGCCTTAAAGTGGCCGGTGTAGGGCATTCTGGGGTTTGTGGTCTAAAGCAAGAAAATACACTTCAAAGAACTATTATAATGATAGTGTTCATTTATAAACATTCATAGGATTTTTTAAATTTTGCTGATATGAGGTTCCGTACGCCACCAACCACCGGAGGCATAACATGACTGTAAGGATATCATGTTACCTCCAAAAAGTGAAAAATAAGAGTTCAAACTAAATTTTCTAAAGCAAGGACTGACTGTAGCACGAATCTTAGCCTTAGCTCCTGAACATAGCCCAAAACTTTAGCCAAACACTAACCATTTTCCTAATGATAACCCTGGTTTCAGCATAGGACTATAAACTTACCACCAGAAGGTAAAAAAAGGAGTCATTAAAAATGCTAAATACATGGAAATAGGAGATCTTGAACTTGTTTAATGCATGCTGCAGCCTCTCGCTTTGAACTTCCCTTTCCATCTGTGCCTCATCTAAAGGTGTTTATGGAAAACATTCAAATATATATGCAGCAATTGATCTTACATAACTGCTTCTTCTGGTGGCCCCCCTGTGAACTAGGATGAATTTTCTTAAGCTGAATGATGTCAGGGCGGTGCCAAGAAGACTGATATGAGCTGATGCAGCAGTTATCTGTTTCCTTCTCCTTCTAGAATCGTTCAGAACAGGATAACTATCATCTGAAAAGGGCGTCATAATTCCCTGTCCCCTGTAGTTCAGTGTGATAGGGACACTGAGCCAGTGGTCTAAAGCAGGCATGTGGACTTATGCATAAGACCGACAGAAATAGACATGTTTAACCACTCAGTAGTTGCCATTACACTCTTACCTAAACAGACTTCAGTCATGCTTCAGTCATATTAAGAGTCCAACAATAAACCCCCTCCTATGTAAACAATCGTGACTCCATCGAAGTGGAAACTATGTAACCTGTGAGTGTTGGACTGTACAGCACAGTAAGCGTAAAGAAAAGTCTTTATTGTTGTGTGCAAATTCTGAAGTTTCATTATCAGAGTGAATTGGAGAAACATAGTCTACAATGAAATCTAAATCACATAGAAGGACATAACCTAATTATACAGCGCCGTGAAAAAAATCCTAATTCCCAATTTCATTTATTGTTGTATATTTGTCAGACTAAAATGTAATATTAGACAAAGGAAACTTGAGCAAACACAAAACACAACATTTTTTTAATACTATTTCATTTCTTAATGAAAAAAGTTATCAAACACCAAATGCTTCCTATAATTTGATGTTGGTCTTTCACATTGCTGTGGAGGAAATTTAGTTCACTGTTCTTCGCAGAACTGATTTGACTGGGCGCCTCCAAAAATCCAATTTTGTCAGTCTCTTTCTTATTGCAGAGACATGAACACTGACCTGTAGTTATTTTGATTTTGTTCTGGTGTCTTTTGTGACTTCCTGGCTGAGTTGTCCCTGCACCCTTGGATATATTTTGGCAGGCCGGCCACTCCTAGGAAAATTCATCAGTGATCAAGTCTCAGAGCCTTAGAAATGGCTTTGGAATCCCTAGTCAAAGTTCCCAATAGAGATGCCTTGGCAGTACATGAAATTAGCATTTTATGTTTGAAAAAACTACCAATTTGTCTGAATTAAATCAGTTCTGCAAAGAAGTGTAGACTAAAATTCCTCCACAGAAATGTCAAATACAGCTATCAAATTACAGGAAGGGATTGGTTGCAATTATTGTGACTAAAAGTGGTGCAATGTCTTATTTACTTTAAATATACATTTCCCACAGTGGTGATTTGGATGCTTGATATGTTTTTTATAAGGTAAATGGAAATAGTCATTTAAAAATGTGTTCTGTGTTTACTCAGGTCTACTTTATCTACTATTATATTTTGTCTAAAGATTATTGCACATAGTCAGTGTGATTATGTGCAATAATAGAGGAAATAAATTGTGGGGGGAAAAGCTTTTTCACGGGACTGTGGCTTAATACCTGGTCCAAAACATGAGCTATTTATAAAATCCATATTTCCTCAGATCAGCGAACATGATGGGAAAAATCACTAGGGCTAATTAGGTGCTGCGGTGCCTTGAAAAGACAAACTCAAATGACGTCTCTGTGGACCTACATCACGGATCACACCCTCCGACTCCAGTTGTTACTGTATCATTAGGCTATGCCTCAAATACTATAGCCTATACTTAGCGCAGAAATTGTTCACCCAGCATTTCTAATAAGCACTAATTTGTGGGTATCATGAAGAGTAACACGCGAACAAGCAGGGGCAGAATACTCATTAAATAGGAATATTGTGATTCACATTTTACTAAATTTAAATGTATATATTTACCCAAGAAAATCAATTTAAGGTAATAATAAAAATCATAAAAACAAGATAGTAAAATGGATTTCTACGACTGTGGGTACTGGTCCAAGCTTACTGGAACTGCAATAAACCCACCCCAGGCCACCCCTGAATATGTGTATAAGGTATTTTACTTTTTTACATAGTACAAGTGTATTGGATGGATATTGCCGTGAAAATATTAAAACATATATATTTTAATTTAATGTCCCTTATGGTAAGTGAAATAGCCTACTGTATAGAGCTCAGGGAAGTCAAAATGCAATGTCCTCGTTGAGGACGCGGGGTCTCAGGTGGATATAGCAGTAAAGAAGTAAGCAGCATCGAGGCGAGGATCAGGTGTGGCAGACCGGAGAGCGGGTATGTCTCTTACCTTGGACTCTGGCTGCACGGACATAGTCCCAGGCGACCGCTGGAAATCCCGGTTCTGAGGCTCATTCTCCTTTTCGTTGTTTTCCGTCATTTTTACTTATGCCAGGACAAATAGTAGAACTTGTCTGCTCCAAGAGCGGGTCTGTGGTCAAAATGAGATGTCGCCGTACTCCCACTTTGTCTCCACTTGGCATTATAATGTATTCATTTGTGTTTTCCCAGTTTCCTTATTCGCAGTGCATCGGGGAAATTCGTTATGTGCTTGAAAAGCAGGATAAATCGAATGATTTGGTTGGCTAACGACCGACAAGACTGTTTGCAAAACAACCAACTTATTTTTCACTTGTACTTTTTACAGGCTCAACCGCAACAAAAGGTTACGACACAATCCGAATATCTCCTGATACAAACAGATTTCTCTGATTAAGATGAGTTAACTGTAACATTATTCCCCTATTAAGTCCGAATTTTCTTCAGTGATACGACTGTCTGATTCTTGATTCTGTCTGTCGCTTCTTTTCAGGTGATGCGCTGGAGTAAGCTACCCGTGTAGCGCGCCTTTGCAAAGAGTTTGATTCAGTAGAACGTCAGCCTGCCTATGCCTTCTTCTACGCCCGGATAACCTGATTGGAGCAGGCTTCTGTTGGGACGTTATTTATGACGTTCTTCAAAGCCAAGATTGGCTGAGGTGGGAAAACTGGGTGGGGCAGAGGCGCAGGTATACGCTTTGTTGGAAATTTAAGGTGGAATGGTTATTAATGTGTTTATTTCCCAAATTCTGTTTCTGTTTCTTTTCCGCTTCTTTTCAGTTTCAAATTATGTTTGCAGCGCATTGTGCTGTTTAATTGAGTGACGTGTAGAATATAGATGATATGCCCTATACAATTACAGTTACAGTTTGTAAATACGTGTGGTCTCAGAAAAGAGACAATAGCAGTTAACAGCGTATTGTTCAAGTGGCTCCTCATGCGTTTCAGCACCAGAGATCTGGACAGAGCCTGTGTTCCTTGCGCGAAAGTTCATTTCGGTAACTGCAGTTTTAAGACGCCGGCAAGCAAAGCCTGATTTCTTTTCAGTCCTTTGCCGTGAGATAAATTATTTCCCGTGGTGCTGGTAGTATGTGATCGCAAAAACTTGAAAGGATTCGACTGCATTGCCAACGTGGATTCCATGAACAGCTCCCGTCTCGCACGTAATCGCATCCCCCGCTCTGCGGGGTTCTTTAAATATGCGCCTCATGACTCAATTCTGAACTAAGTATAGAAACCAATGAATCGAATACAGGGTAGGAAAGAAGCACATTATCCACACAAAAGATGAGAATGCACTTAACTTGGTATAGGTAATCAATTTAAATGAAAAGCAAAACGCCAGGAAGTAATGAGACAGGCATTTAGCTATGCATTAACTTAACAATTTCTGTTGCAATTTGACCTTATTGTTGACGAATCAAGAATCAAGAATTCAGCCGGCTCTTTTACACACAAACTGTAACCTGGCCACCCTGTTTTTTCTGATAACTAGTGGCTTGCATTCTGAAGAGTGTTTCTGATCTGCAGGACAGGCGTTTGCAAATTTTTCTTTATTATGGAGATAATACTTTGGTCGTCAACTATAGAGGTCTTCTTAGCCTACCAGTCCCTTTACAATTACAGAGCTCAGCAATGCTTTATTTCTACATAATGATGTTAAAAACAGTTGAGTTTGGTAAGCCTATTGTTTGATCCATGTTTCTGGCTGTTTTTTCCTTATTTGTTAGGCTCATAATGTCTTCCTTGACTGTCATTAGCACAACTCTGCTCGTCATGTTAAAATTCCAATAACATACTCCAAAGGCAAGCAAAAGCCTGGAATCAAGACTAGATACTGAAATCTTTCTTATACCTGCAATAAGGAAGCAATTGAATACACCTGACTAACCAGAAACAGCTGAGAAGCCAGCTGTCCAATTACCTTTGGTCACCTAAATTTGAGGGACTATGTATAAAAAGGGATGTAATTCCCCCATCGATCATCTGATATGGATGTAAGTATCTTCAAATTAAAAGCGGCAGTCTGTCCTTTAGCCTGGTATTCATTGTTTAATTTCCAATCCAATCCAATGCTGAAGTACAAAGCCAAAAGAACATAATTGTACCCCTGTCCGAATACCTACAGATTGCACTATATCATCAATAATAGTAACACAGTTGGAGATGCATCTAGACCTCTTGACAACAATATCAAATAATCAGTATATATATATATCTATAGTAATGCATATGTGGTCAAGAGGTTCAGATGTTTTTCAGACCAAATGTCAGAATGGGGAAGAAATGTGGAATTTTGTTGGTGCCAGACAGGGTGGATTGTGTATCTCAGAGACTGCTGATCTCCTGGAATTTTCACACACAATAGTTTCTAGAGTTTGCAGAGAATGTTGTGAAAAACAAAAAACTTCCAGTGAGCAGAAGTTCTGCAGGCAGGAATATGTTTTTAATGAGAAAGGTCAGAGGAGAAGGGCCAGACTGGTCAAAGCTGATAGAAAGGTGACAGTAACACAAATAGCCACCCATTACAAGAATGGTATGCAGAAGAACATCTCTGAACAAACAAAGTGTCAAACCTCTAAGAGGATAGGCTACAGCAGCAGATGACTTAATAAGTCTAAAAAAATAAGTCTAAAGTTAAAACTGGGTGAGGAACAGCCAAACTCTGCTTCCCAGGTGAGGATGCTGAAGACAATTTAATGTCAGAAATCATACACCATGGCAAGACTGAGCACAGCAACAAGACAAAGGTACTTATACTGTATCAGCAAGGTCTCTCACAGGCAGAAATTTCAAGGCAGACAGGGGTTTCCAGATGTGCTGTCCAAGCACTGTTGAAGAAGTACAAAGCAATGGGCAATGTTGAGGACCGTAGATGCAGTGGTCAGCTAAGGAAACTTAGTGCAACAGATGAAAGACACATCATGCTTACTTCCCTTTGCAATCGGAAGATGTCCAGCAGTGCCATCAGCTCAGAATTGGCAGAAACCAATGGGACCCAGGTACAACCAACTACTGTGCAGAGAAGTCTGGTCAGAAGTGGTCTTCATGGAAGAATTGGCGCCAAAAAGCCATACCTCCGATGTGGAAACAAGGCCAAGCGACTTAACTACGCACGAAAACACAGGAACTGGGGGGCAGCAGGCTCTCTGGACATATGAGTCAAAATTTTAAATATTTGGCTGTAGCAGAAGGCAGTTTGTTTGCCGAAGGTCTGGAAAGCGGCATAGGAATGAGTGTCTGCAGGCAACAGTGAAGCATGGTTAAGGTTCTTTGCAAGTCTGGGGCTGCATTTCTGTAAATGTTGGGGATTTGGTCAGAATGAATGGCCCCCTCAAGGCTGAGAAGTACAGGCAGGTACTTATCCATCATATAATACCATCTATGGAGGCATCTGATTGGCCCCAAATTTATTCTGTAGCAGGACAACGACCCCAAACATACAGCCAATGTCATTTAAGAACTATCTTCAGCGTAAAGAAGAACAAGTCCTGGAAGCGATGATCTCAACATCATCGAGTCTGTCTGGGATTACATGAAGAGACAGAAGCATTTGAGGCTGCCTAAATCCACAGAAGAACTGTGATTAATTCTCCAACATGTTTGGAACAACCTACCTGCCAAGTTCCTTCAAAAACTGCAAGTACACCTAGAAGAATTGATGCTGTTTTGAAGGCAAATATTAATTCGATTTAGATTTTTCTTATGTTCATTCACTTCTTCTGTTCATGCATTTTGTTAATTGATAAAAATAAAATATTGACATTTCTATTTTTGAAAGCATTCTTAATTTACAGCATTTTTTCACACCTGCCTAAAACTTTTGCACAGTACTGGATATATATTTATATAGATGTGGAGTTGTATTGCTGAACATGCATTGGTAGGCTGGGAAGATTTGGATGTCTGTGCTGATTGGAGAGTGCTGAGCTTGGGGAACGGAAAACAAGGTTGTTATATAAAAAACATGTTTTATTAACTGTATGTGAGTGCTTTTCTCTTCATGTGCATTCTCTTGCTTTCTCCCTGTTCCCCAATAGCCTCATGAACTATTTCCATTCTCTAACACAGAGTGCCTGAGACAACTGTTAACTGTTCCTGGGGAATAAGGCATGAGAAAAATTTGTAGTGTTCTGACAAGTGTATTACTGATCTCTATCAGGGGGTGGGGTGGTATGTGTATGCATTTCAGTGGCTGAGAATTAGCTCAATGTGCGCAATATATAGATCATTCAGATACTGCAATGATGCAGTAAGAAAAGACATGGCTGAGACAGCCAGCTCAGGAAAATAAGCAGGCTGAAAGCCTTTTGAAAATACACCTCACCCTCTTCCCTATTGCATTAGCATAACACCCTATTTCCCCCCCTCCTCTCTCCCTCTATCTCTCTCTCCCGGGCCCTTATTGCATAAATGTGCTGTTATTTCTTCTCCAGGGCGTGACATTTCTTTATTTATTTAGGTACAAAGAAGCCATTTCACAAAAAGGGCCATGCGAGTGCCAACCCCTTCTCGCTCCAGGCAGCTTTAAATTTTAATGGCTTTTTTTTGTTTGTCGTCACTCTGCGAGGGGAATTGGTTCCGCTGCATGTGTTTATACGCACACGTTCAGCCCAGCGCTGTGGAGCGCGTCACCGCTTCACCATGTTCTTCTCCGTGTCATAAAATGGAACCCGACAAAGGATCCGCATGAATAGCATTCCTCAGCAAGCGGGCGGTTTGCGCCGCCAGTCGCTGAATCACCCAAGCATCACAGGAAGGATTTTCAGGTGCTTGCTATCTTTTCGAGGGAGCCGCGCAGTGCACTGCCAAGTGCTTCTGTGCACACTTGGAGTCTGCGATGACGTATCAACAAAATATTTATTTTGGTGATTTAAGATGACAATACTGGAGGGGTTTCAGGGATTCGGCGAGGATGAGTAGGTGACTGGCTGGAGGAGGCTCGAGCCAGCTCTGCAAACATTTTCCAGACTGGCATTTAAAGCATCAAGCAGATAAGTAAAAACAGATTGAGAGTGCCTCAAGCTTCATCAATCAGGCTAACTCCATCCCTCTGTCTCATTACCTGCCAACTAGAGACTGCAGACACAGTCTAACAATAGTTTATTATTTTCCTTCGCTATTTTCCAATTGATCCCTGGCTCCTGTAGCCCCACAGGGCCTCCATCAGAGTGAGTCTCCACTTCACCCACTACAGACGTTCGGATGCAAATGAGCACACAGCTAGATCGCGGAAGCACCTCCCGACACACTCAGCAGCATGGATGTCGATGAGAGGCACAGCCTGAAGTCTGCGTTGAATCTACGTAGCGTAGAGGCTACGATGTACATGTAGGCTACGCCGTAGCCTCTGTGTAGATTCGACACATAAGTATAAATCAGGCTTAAGCCGGTCCAGAGCTACACACAGTGCGGTCACGTAACTCCACAAAGGGTAATGCAGAAGAAACATTGCATTACATTTATTTAGCGGATGGTTTTCTCCAAAGCATCATATAATAAGTGATTCAAAGGTCATAGTAATAACTACAGAACACGGGTCAGATAAGGTACAATTTGCAGAAAATATCAGTTGTCTACAGCCACATAAAGGAACAGAGAAATATCGGTGATACTTTCTTTGAAGGGGTCCTACATAAGATAAATTCTTCATAAGCACTACATAGGACATTCATAAGCACTATGTAAATAGTAAATGGTCTGCATTTATATAGCACCTTTATCCAAAGCACTGTATAATTGATGTTTCTCATTCACCCATTGACACACACACACCATGCAAGGTACCAATCAGTTCATCAGGAGCAAATCGGGGTTAGGTGTTTTGCTCAGGGACACTTCGACACACCCAGGGCAGGATCGAACCAACAACCCTCCAACTGAGCCAATGTCAAGGTATGGTGCGTAGTATGGCGCGTAATGTAATATGAATATTTATGTTGTGCTTATGAATGTGCTATGTAGTGCTTATGAAGGAGTTATACAGCACTTATGTAGGACCCTTCAAAGAAAGTATTACAGAAATATCTCTGTGCTGGGTTCCACTGCTCACCTGTACAGGACAATAGAGGCTATTATCTCAGTTCTGTCTCCCGCAGGTGTTGTGAGGTACCAGAAGGCCAAAATCTACAGGCTAAGATAGATGAGAAGTCCTCCATCTCCACAGATGGGTTCCTGTTCTATTGTCCCAATAGAGTCAGCTGGTCACGGGGATGCACAGAAAGACAAATGTGCTGAATAATCATTGCTTAGTAAGATGGAAAATGACTGGTGTCTGATGGGCTCTCATGATCCCCGTTCATTGGTCCAGGCTTTAATGAACATGATGATGGTTTAAATTAGCTTGGCCTGCTTCCACATCTTCACAGGGAATGGCGGAGCAAGACGGAACCGAAAGCCATGTGGCTGCAAATATTCCAGGTTAACAGCCTCAGTGGGTTGAAAATGTAAGCGCATTACAAAAGATATAATCTCAAAGGTACTGTATAAGCTAATCATAGAATGGCGATTAATTCTTTATTTATTGCTTTGAAGTGTTTTTCACTGGTGGATAATAGTACATGTGGGATGTGTTGTCCCATTTCTATATTCTGTGTGCGTGTGTGTGTGTGTGTGTGTGTGCGCGCGTGAGGCAAGAGAGAGAGAAAGAGAGAGTGGGGGGGGGGGGGGGGGAGACAGGGAAAGAAATGCATATATTTGCATTCATGTTTAAACATTACTTTTTGTATGTCACTTGATTTGGTTTTTAATCATAGAGGATACTTTATTGACATTCACCCTTAAGCACATTTAGAAGATGTAGTTAATTAAAACAAAATAGCATGTTGAGCACCTAAAGAAAGTACTAAGAATAATTAGTATGTAGCTAAATACCCTATAAGTAAACCAAGATGGTCAGCTATAGTTTTCATTTCACATTAGATTTTGTTTGTAAGGGCAGCCAGTGTAGACAATTACCATTGATAGATTACTCAGACAGTTGTATTGAAAATCCAGCAAATGTGTCTCTGACTTCACAAACTGAGTTATTTTCAAGCCTATGTATTGTACCGCAAAAACGGACTTGTTACTCAAGGTCACCATGTAACAATTTGTAACCATAAAAAAACGCACAATAGGGTGTTCAGCAAATTAAGCAATTCAGACGACATGAAAAGAATGTGCTCAGCATGTTAACCTGTGTCACAATGCTTAACTGTATTTCACAGTCTGTTCTGACAAGATATGCTCTCATTAATTATTTTAAAATTCCCATGTCCTTGAGATAACTCAACAAAGCATTTCTACCTAGCCTTGCGGAGTCCTTTCGGAAGGACGCGGCTCATTCGTAAGCGTTTTGAAAATGCGTTATTTTTACTTTAACCTAGCCGCGGTGGACTACGTCCAAGAGCAGACGTCTAGTTTTTTGTCGATCTGGCCCTTTCCTCCCCAGCTGCTCCCCCTCCTCCTGTCGGTACTGACCCCCCAGGCTCTGCACCGTTCAGACTGCTGGCTCCTGTTGTGCTCACCTCAGCATTCTGTGTTCTTTGTGCCTCTCCATTAGCCAGGTGCTGCTCGCAAACTGCACGAGTAAAGAAAAAAGCCAACGTGCCACGCACGTGGCCGCGGACAAAGGTTTCAGTTTCTGGCTGTAAAGCTTTTGCTTTTGAAAACACAATCCAAAATCTCAATTTGTGTACAATTTTGTCGCAATAAACAGGAAAATGAGAGCTGGAGAAGGCTGCAGGTATGTGGGTGCGTATGTGTGTGTGTTTTGGAGGGTGTAGATGGGGGGGAAAGAGGACAAACATTTGCAAGCCATCTGTCCTGTTTTATTTATGCATGTATCATCTTTGCCAGTAATAAAATAAAAGCTCTTTCACTCAAAAAAATGTATAGTGTGATTGTGAGAAACAAGTGGTAAAACACGCATCGGGCAAATTACATACACATGTACTGGATATGTAATCTCACAAATACATGAAGAATCTGATTCTATTGATTGTATCAAAGGCTTTGGAACTGCCCCACATAAAATATTAAACATGAATAGTTCAATCTATGAAAGCATATGACATTAAGTCAGCTCTTTAATTATTTGTCTGTTTAATTCCTGACTTAATATTTTGCCTTGCGCAGCGTTGCACTGCTGCACTGCCTGCTCGGACCCCAGAATCGCTGCTTTGCAGCTATATTTATATTTTAATGATTAGATATGTACAAGAACATTTGGATAGTAAAATCGCATTGCCAAAACATCCTGTACCACAGTGGTGTGACATCACAGCACAATAAAACAAGCTACAAGGCCGGCAGTGACGAAGTGAGACAACGGGGGAGAGAAAGCGGGAGACCTAGATAGCACAGTGCAACCGTGCTCACTCTACAAATACGACAGCGTTCTATATTTAGCTCTACTATTAGATTTGGCTTCTGCGGCTCAGTCAGTAGAGAGGGTGGGCGCAAAGAAGCTTGCAATAGCATCTTGGCATATGCGCATGCATGTTGCATAGCTTTATAGATGATTCATTTATGTACTGAGGACCCCATCCATAGCTATCATTATGTGGGTCTAGAAATCAAGAGGGGTCCCTGCTGAATAAAACAGCTCAAGCTAGGTTTGGAAACAGCTGGTAGCTGGTTGACCAGTTCAGCCCAGGTCCATGCTCAACATGGTGTGACTAGCTCAAGCTATGTTTTGAAATAGTTGTTAGCTGGTCATAGCTGGATCTTACACCAGCGGTTCAACAGAAATGGTTTTATGGGGAGATATTGTGAGGATGGTAAGGACTTGACTGCATGACCATCTGGTCACTGAATACTTTTACCATTCCTCCAAATCCTGGGCATTACGCAAATGGGAAAAAAGTGTAGTCCAAACTGAGTGTACTCCATTGCTTTTTGCCATGTTGTGAGGTGCAGCTATGTGAAAGGTCCTTTGCATTAGCAACAGCTCTGTGGAGCTTATGGCAGACAAAAGTGTTTGACACACAGAGAGAGATTTTGCCAAGGGAGTCCTGACTCAGCACCAGAGGAGATTATCGAAATGGCAAGGAAAGGGGCCATGATCAACAATTCATGTGTGCAGAAGAGCCATTCCATCAATTTCAATGATGGGACCAGTGCCCCCATCAGTGAGTCAGTTTAATTTGAAGGACGGTGCGCGTGCATTTGTGGTACGCTACACTGTATACATGGAACTTCGAGTGCTTTTAACACATGTATGTGATTATTCACCAACAGCATATTATGTTGCTTCTGAAGAGTTATCGGTTTATCCACAGACAGCATATTGTGTTTCTTCAGAACAGTTCCTGGTTTACTCCCTGACAGCATATTGTTTTGCTTCAGACGACTTACCTGTTTATTCACCAGCAGCATATTGTGTTGCTTCAGAGCAGTTACCTGTATGAACACTCAGTTTTGGAGGAAGGGGGTTGAAGGATTGTTTTCCAAGCCCCCCACTGATGTGGAACAGTCTCACATTCATAACTTCCAAGTAAAAAAACTGAAGGGCAGTGTGGACCTATTTCTCTCATGTAACAGCCACTTGAGAATAAACTGGGTGAAAGAGGCACAAAAAAGAATTATAGATGTGCATTTGTTTTGCTTGCTAGAAGGGGGGAGGGGGGTAGTCAAAGACACTCTTCTGACACTCTGGGGAAAGATAGAACGCAGGGAGGCAGGGCTAATCCATTGCAAAACTTTCATACACTGCAAAAGTTCACAAAGTTTTGTCAGCGAATGTAACATGCATTTCTGCTCGACCTGTAGCGTCGTGGTTAAGGTACATGACTGGCACCTGCAAGGTCGGTGGTTCGATCCCTGGTATAGCCACAATAAGATCCACACAGCTGTTGGGCCCTTGAGCAAGGTCCTGAACCCTGCATTGCTCCAGGGGAGGATTGTCTCTTGCTTAGTCTAATCAACTGTAAGTCACTTTGGATAAAAGCGTTAGCCAAAATGACAGTTGCAGTTTTGCAGTTTTCGTTTCAATCGGCAGATTGCTCCAGTTCAGCATGACTCCGTATTTCATAATATGTGTTCAGACCATGCAATCATGCAGTCTTAAAGAACCATACTACTTTCCATTTCCCCCAAAGGCTAATGCTATAAAGCTAACTAACTGGCAAATTGCTCAATCCCCAGTGTTCCCTTATTGTATCCCTACACTTTGAAAGCATGCAGGCAGGAAAGGATTTTTAATGCAGAACCCATCACAGGATAGGACTAAAGCTTGGCGCCGATTAAAGCAACACATTACACATCATCAAGATATTACCGGTTGAGAAGCAGCTGTAATTGGGTGTTTTGCTCTGCAATCAAAAGGAAAGTGTACACATTCTGACTTGGAGGGAAGAAGCTGAGTCATGTTTAGACAATATTAGCACAGACCTGATATAAACTGACTGAAGGCTATATAACACTTCCTGTAGGGTAGATACCACAAATGCGTCTCTGACATCTGATTTAATCTGCAGCATTACACAACTAATAAATTATTGCCAGCACGGTAGAAATAATCAAAATCCCAAAAATGTGAGAGCCGAATATGGAATGTGAGGAGGTGCCTGGTAGAGGTGAGGTAGGGGGAATGAAGGTGGAAGAGGTGAAAAGAGGATAAGAGCACAGGAGTCAGACAGAGGGGAAAGAAGTGGGTGACATAACCTGCAGTCTCAGGCATTTTCTGTTGCAGTTCTCTGACAGACGGTGGAAAAGGCCTGCAACACAAATGAACTGCCTGGCTGCCATAACCCAACGAGAGAGAGAGAGAGAGAGAGACAGAGAGAGAGAGAGGGAGAGTTGGTTTGTGAATATCATGTGA
Organism: Conger conger; assembly: GCF_963514075.1. Classification (NCBI taxonomy): domain Eukaryota; kingdom Metazoa; phylum Chordata; class Actinopteri; order Anguilliformes; family Congridae; genus Conger; species Conger conger. The sequence goes on along the minus strand of NC_083761.1, from coordinate 46,873,476 downwards.
CCTATGAACATGCGTGTGTGTATTTGTGCAGGGAACAAGGACAGTGTTTCAGAATGTGTCTACCAGCAGTGCTGGCTTTAATAAGGTGATACATCAAAGTTTCCTCTTACTTTGCAAGTACAGGTAGGGGGTTAACTCTTCTCGATTATGTGACACAAAATGAGCTGCATGGTTACATTTTTGTCTGGATAAGACCCCTCGATCGTTTCTGCCACATTCCCCTAGGACAGCGAGCAGCCGGCTGAGCTGGCACACTGGGGACCTGGAAAAACACAAATGCAGAAGAACATTTCCCCAAAAATAAAACCAGCCATCACCTTACAGCAGCATCCCGAGTGCCAGAACTGCTCCCCTTTGCAGAAATAACTCTGTGTGACGTGCTCCTCAGCTTACACCAATCCGCAGGAAATAGAAAGCTCTCCCTTTTTCCTCCAACTTCGTGGGAACGTGGCGAGCCCCACCAGGGCAGAACATGGTCGAGCAGCTGAAAATCTATGGCTCTGGTGCTCCCATTGACCAGAGGCGACCAGGTCCAGTTCTTGTTGTCACTAAGGCTCCATCTTTGTCATTCATCGACGTGGGGCTTTCACGGTCTGATTCGATCGCAACTGAATCGCAAATACATTTTTATAAGCCGTTCAAATGAAAAATGTGTGTGTCTGACAGCCCGTCTGACTACATGGACACGAGTGAGCTCCTGTGTGCTTGTCTTGTGAAACTGGCAATGATGGACAGTGTGATCCTATATCAGGACTGCATTCAACAGATAGATACCCATATGCAAAAGGTTAGTAAAAATCAGATATGTTGATTAGTATATTTTACATGAAAACATATTTATTTTTATATTATGGTAAGACACTTTTATATATACTCATGAGCTATTCTCTTAAATAAGAAAAACATATGGAGTATCCAGAAAATATAAAATACATTAGTGTAATAGAACTGGCTTATAGACTCAGTGAGCACTTTATTATGTATTTATTAGACTTATTTTTCAGACTTATAAAGTCTTATCCTGCTGTAGCCTATACTCATAGAGGTTTGATGTGTTGTGTGTTCAGAGATGCTCTTCTACATACCACTGTTGTAATGTATGGTTATTTGCATTACTGTCACCTTGCTGTCAACTTCGACCGGTCTGGCCCTTCTCCTCTCGTTAACATGTTTTTGCCCACAAAAATGCTGCTCACTGGATGTTTTTTGTCTTTCGCGCCATGCTCTGCAAACTCTAGAAACTGTTATGTGTGAAGGAGATCAGGAGATGAACAGTTTCCAGGCAGACCCAAGAGATACTCAAACCACTCTGTCTGGCACCAACAATCATTTCACGGTCACTTAGATCACATTTTTCCCCATTATGATGGTTGATTTAAACATTAACTGAAGCTCCTGACCCATATCTGCATGGTTTTATGCATTGCACTGCTGCCACACTTGGCTGACTAGATAATCACATAAATAGGTCAGTGTATGATGTTCCTAATAAAGTGCTCAGTGAGTGTATGATTCTGACATGATTTCTATTTTATTAATTTTTTTACATATGAGGCACTTCACAATGAATTGATTCAGTCATATCATATCAAATATAATATATCATATAAAAATGTTTCTATTGCTACTTTTCATTTAGTAAAACATACCAATCAACATATATGATTTTATAAACCTTTTGCATATGGGTTGACACAGCATGCATGACCTCAGGAGGCCTGAACTAGACTCTAGTCCCAGGAATAGGGGCCTTGTTAAAGGATCCCTGCTATAGGACATGCCAAGTGAGAATTTCTCTGAGCTCTTATATAAGTTCAGAAGTACTGTCCCACTGTCAGCCTCCCACAGTATAATCTCACAGCTCTGACAACAGGGACTAGATCTGCTTACTGAAAACTTTAAAAATAGACTAGGGTCTTATACCAGGACCCATTCACTGCAGGAATTAAGTATTCAGTGCACCATGACGATGTGATGAAAGGTTATTTGAATATGAGTTAGTTAAATGGCATATTTTCCAACTGCCGTCACTGATGCGAACACAGACCTGGACGAATGCGAAAGGTCCATTTGTTCCCCCTGCCTACTATTCTTGTAGATAGCAATAACTTTTTCAGTGTCAATCTATTTCCTATAAAGGAGCGACTTCTGGTCTCTCAGAACCAGCTGAACCTCTACAGTAAGCAAAAATAGAAACAATAGGTTGACACTGGCGGCATCGCTCCCCTTTGGGGTCTGAAAAGCGTCACCTTGACATCACCCGTGGCTGCGCTGGACCAGTTAATTGGCCGATTACATTTGGTCACAACTCAGCATCACGTCACAATATTGTGGGAAAAAATTATATTCTTTGTGAATTAAAAAAGAGAAAGTTCGCCTCTTTCTGTTGGTCGGTAGGTTATTTTATGCGCGAGGTCTTGCTTATCGCACTCTCGTGCACCGGCTTCGCTGTGGTGCTCTTCGCTGTCAGCGTCTAAAGGGTTGCATACTTTACTAACGGCGCTGATATTTAAGATTCACCCCACAGGCCATTACTGACACCATCTGGATTGTTTATGCATTACAGATACCCACCCAGTTCAGTTTTCACTCAACCTCGACGAAAATGAAAGCACTTCATCATGAGATTATAGGGTAAACACCGCTGCTCCCCGCAGCCCCGAGACTGCAACTGTGCATCACCGTGACGGTTCAATTGTTGCTTGTCAGCCAACAGAAAATTGTATTGATTCGCCAATAACCTTTTTCAATCAGAATCAGTAGCGTGAACAGAGATTCACTGATATAGGCCTACATCACCATTAGCTATAAATACAGCTTTATATCTTTGTATGCATTCCTCTTTTGCAGCCAAACATGTTGAAGCTCCATCATTTTTGTACCCTTGATAAAATGCACAAAAATATTGTAAACTAACAAAATAATACTGTCGTAAACTTTATTTTCCAACATGTAGTGTGTGTGTGCTTTATTAATGATTCAACAGAATCAACCAATGCCAGTTTCCATTTTAAAATAAAAAAAATTAATTCTAAAACCGGATTCGCCAAGTCAGGGACAACCAGATCTTCTGCCAAATGTTCCTGGTTCTTGATAAATTCATTATGCCATTGATATTGAATAGTGCCCATGGATGTTTTGGATGTTTGGCAGCAAAACATCCCCAAAACATCAATGACCCACCTTCATATTTGACAGTAGGTATGAGGTTCTTCTTTGTATGCATTCCTCTTTTGCAGCCAAACATGTTGATGGTGTGTATGGCCAAAAGGTTCATTTTTGGTCTCATCTGACCACAGCACTACCAGTCATAATTCCAATGTGATCTGGCTAACTCAAGATGCTTGGTTTTGTCTATTGTGCTCAGTTAGGGCCTTCTTGGTGGCACCCTCCCAAATAGTTGGAGGCAGAATTTATGATTCTTTTTTGAGACATGACCCCAAGACACAACCAATCTCTGCAATTTTTAAAACTGCTATCCTTGGGTTACTTATGGCCTTCTTCACCATCTTCCTTGCAATACGCACTTGCATCCTCTTCCTGGCAAGTTTGCAACTATTCTGTTTACATTGTATTGTTAACTGTATTGCCCTTACAGTGTCAAGTGGTATGTAAATATGTCAGGTTTGTACCATTGTATCATTTAGAGGTCAGGTTTGCTTCTGTTCACTTAGATATTCATTGTAAAAGGCTTTACACCTACTTATTCATGTGATTATCTAATTAGCCAATTGTGTGGCAGCAGTGCGGTGCATTAAATCATGCAGATAAGGGTCAGGAGCTTCAGTTACACATGTTCACATCAACCAACAGGATGGGGAAAAATGTGATCTTGTTAATGGGAGAGCTCCGGAGAGAATGGCCAGACTGGTCAAGGCTGACAGGAAGGTGACAGTAATGCAAATAACCACATATTACATATAACAGTGGTATGCAGAAGAGCATCTCTGAACACACTGTGTGTCAAACCTCTAAGTGAATAGGCTACAGCAGCAGGCAGAAGACTTAAGTAAAAAAAAATAATAATAATTTAAAAAAAAACTAAAAGAAAACTACTAATTACCCAATAAAGTATCTCACTGAGTGTAAACTAAGGGGTTGTGGAAACGCCACAATGGATTCACAAAAAACATATTTATTTATTGAAAATCATGTTAAGCCAGTTTCAGTTCATTGGATAAAAGTTAAGGCTGTGCTTTGCTCAAGCACCTGACCCAACAATCACATGGTACAAATTGTACAAAATAAAAACAAAGATCTTAATAATATAGTTATATATTTATTTATACATATATTCATTTAGGTTGGTTAATGTAAAAAAAAAAGAAAAAAAAAAAGATTTACAATAATTATATCTATAAGAACTGTTGCAGATGATCATCATACCCCTATTCATCAGCTTAATAACTCCCCATTTCACCATGGTGCAGACTCACTCTGGATCTACACAGAGTTCACACTGAAAGCACACGGACCCAGGATCACCAGTTCCCGTTCACACGTCAATAGAGGAAGCTGTACTTCTAGCTAGCCAGAGTAAGGAGAGCACAGGTCACACTAGAAATTTCCAAAAAGTAAATCTGCAGAAAATTCTTGTCGTTTCACCTTGTGAGAGACCCACAGAAAAGGCATTAATTCTGAACGTGTTCAGTGAACAATACTTCAACAGCACACAGTCTCTCCTATGAACAGCAACCATTAACCCTTACTTCTTCAAAGCTCAACAGGGGTGAGCTCCGTACTACTTTACTGACTGAGCAAAGGTATCCATGCTGGAGACAAAACTAAACTCGTTCCAAGGTTTACAACTGTGTCTGCCGCTGCCAAAAAGGAGAGAAATCGCAGGTAACGTCAAATTACCGACGAGAACATTAGCATCCCAATTGCCTAGCAGTCTGTGCTGAAGACAGGCTGCAACCATATGCATTTAGACTGAGTTCAGCAAAGACTGAACAAAAAAATGTATGTTCAGTGCCACTCGGGTCTCGCTCACGGGAATACGCAATCCATCAGAAATTAACGGAACAGGGAGAACCTTCCACGGGCTTCATTACAGTTGCAACCTGTGGTTTTAAGGCGGTACGCTTGAGCGGTTTCTCCCCATTCGCCTTGTTTACGGCCGGACACAAGCTCAATGCTCGTCTTTCCCTGCAGGGTGTCAATAATATTCAGTCGAAGGAGTAGCATCATTTCAGTAGAGCTCCGATTTCAAAAAGGACGGTGTAAAAAAAAAAAAAAAAAAAAAAAAAAGACAAAATAAATGGTGTCTGCGCGAAGGTGCCTGGCTGCCCAACTGCCCAAGTCTGTCTAGCTGCATATCTGGGACTTATCTTCTCTGTCGCGAGGTTGCTGCTATGGAATAGTTACCATGGTGAGAAACTATGGGGTGGGAGGGTGGTGTAAGGGCACACCGATTTCGCCCGTGAAACCCTGAAATTCAACTGACTGAAATAATTCAAACCAAAAACAGTGTTCATTCCCCATCTGCTGACAGGCTACCTCAAGAGTCCTTTAAAGAGTCTTTTGTTCTATAGTTTTTTGAAAAGCAGCCCTTTCAAGCCAGATGGAACTAGATATTTCCACTGAGAGACACCTTTCCCTTTCTTCCCCCCAGTGTTTTGTCATAAGCAGTTTTCGAACTGTCCACAAACATACAATGAGGTAAAATAGACACATCAGGAGCATTTTTTATGCTGTCTCACTGCCAGGCCCCAAGGAAGGAAGATTAATATTTACACACAAACCTTTACGCTTGGACATTCGGCCAAGGACAACTTGAAGCCCAGAAGAAAGATGGCATTTTTTCAGAAGTGATGAAAACCCAGGCACTCAAACACATGCAGTGCCTGGGGGTGATACATGATAAATGATTAAATGCAGGATTGCACAAGAATTTGTCAAATGGCAGCCATCTAAGGAACATTATGGGTCTTCACCCTGACTTTAATAACCCCGGTTACAGTATATGTGCCAATTTAGCTTTGAAAGAAGGCGATTTATAGGAACCAGCAAGACAATTGGTGGCAACAAACATTTCTCCTCCTTTCTCATCAACACACAGCTTACAGTTCCAGGGAGAGAGTATGACAAACCCAGACCTCCAAGGCTAGAGACGTTTCTACACAGCATTGCTTCTTAACCTCAGTCCTGGGACCACTGTGTACGCCGATTTTCATTCCAACCAAAACTGCAATTCCAGAACTTTTAACAAGTTGTTCATATGCTTGTCGTATTTAGAGGGGTTATTCACGTAACTTCTCAAGCCATATTATGTCACAAATTGCGATGGATGCATTTCGAAAACATTCCCATATTCGCATTGTGCTATATTGCCAACAATTACATACGAGTTTTAAAAATTTAACCGAACAAATTAAAGACTGAGGTGAATCAACAGGTTCCTAATTTGTGAATGTGTGGACACTTAGTCATAAAAACTAACCATTTGGTAGATAATGAAATGTAAATACAACAAAAATGATGAGGCAAACCAGTGTTAATACATTGAAGGGAAAATTGTGAAAGAACATAAACACATGTGTTCAGCAAACTAATTAGGAGCCTATTAATTCACCTCAGCCTTTTATATAATTGTCTGTAATATAGCACAATATGAACATTGGGCTTTTTTTCTTCATGGCATGCATAAAAATTTCTGACATAATGTGGCTTAAGAGGGTAAATAGTCCCTGTAAACATGACAAGTACCTAACTTGGAAAAACAGCTGGTTAAAATTCTGGGCTTGCAATACACAGTGGTCCCCCAGGACTGAACTTGAGAACCACTGCTCTAAAAGCACTCTTGTTTCAATCTCCCACAAGGGAGTGGAGCGGAGAAGCAACAAAAAATAAAGGACACCAAGAGGAAAATGTAGATTCAGTGAGAAGGCGCAGGAGAGAACTCAAATTCAAAGACATAGAAGGTTGCCAGGTAGACCTAGAGCCCAGAGCCATAACCCTCAACGTCTCCTCTGAAACAAAATGGCCACTCCTGAAAGAGCCACGTACAACTGGCATAAACGCTTGACAAATCAAACCTGCTGATGTCCAAGTCTCTGATACTAATTTCTAAAGGATTTCAAACTGAACATATGTTCAGTCAACATTGTAACCATATGCATGCAATTGGGTTGTATATATACCAAATTCTCAAAGTTGTCAATGTTTGAAATGCCTTTAATTATTTATTTTTCTGCTGCAGTGTTCTAATCCACCAGCACACAACTTTCTGGTTCCTTTCCCCGTCTCTATGAACGACGCCATTATCCCATCTATCCTTAGCTGTCGGGGGAGTCACGCTTGCAGAAGTATGAGAAGGCGGGCAGGGACAGCAGAACAGGATCGAACCCCCCCCCCCCAACCCCTGTTCAACACAGACCAGCACCACCCCCCCCCCCCATTCCAGTCACAACCTCTAATCATTGACTGTTTTTATCTGTTGCCGCAGCGACATAACCGGCCAATTAAGGTATAAGCAGCTTACAGCGGGGACATATCATTCTTCTGGGGTCCGTGAGAGCAGGGAACTAGGGCACGTTCTTACTCCACATCCGCAACGTAAAATGAAAGCCAACTTCTCATTTCGGCTACTCTAGCACCAGACACAGATTGGGGCGGGACTGTCCCGTCTCGCCAAGACAATTCACAAACCATTGGGGCATTGGAAAGGGGGGAGGGGGGTGCCTGCCTTTAAACTTCACAGGGCTTTGCTGGTTGACTGCAGTAACTAGTGCAAATACGCCTCTCATTTACCGTCAACAGCACCATCGCTCCTTGTCCTTCTCTTCAAAAAAATAATAAAAAGAAATGATTGTGTTTGGATCAGTTTTTTCAGGAGACGATTTGGTTGTCTTCCCTTCAACCAAGCCCACCTCGAAGGACCAGAAAAACAGCACTCATGGGCCAGCAGGGCTCTGTGAGTAATATTCAGAAAAGGCTTTCTTACATTGCGGTTGCTACACCGCAACACTGAACCCAAGCCCGGTTCACTGTCGCCACATTCAGCCAGCGTGACCCACAAGGCCTTGCTCTCTGTTCAGCTCCTGTGTACAGTACAGCATTCTACAGTCGGGTAAACAGCCAGCAGAGACTCCTACATTACTTACATATATACACATTTATATTTAAAAAACTAGAATTGTAACATGCAACATTTGGCATCTCAAGAATCCTCCTTTCTTCCTCCATCTGGTTTACTGTCCTTTATAAAAAATAAGTTTGATTTTTTTAAGCACTATGGAGCTTCAACTGTGGATGGGGCAATGAGCAGGGCAGCGGAGTTTGGAGTATGGTGTGTGTGTGTGCGCGTGAGTGTGTGTGCGAATGTGCGTCTATTGTTAAAAAGGTAGCCTTCAGAGGACATGGGACCACACAGATTCGGTTGATGAAGGGAAAAACAGTCAGTTGGGTCTTACATTCTAGTCCCTATAAAAGGGCCACAGAACAGATAAGATTTCACAAAGATAAAGTTCACACCTGATTAAAGGCTGGCTTTGTGTGTGGTGTGTGTTTGTGCTCGCACATGTGAGGGTGGTATGTGCGTGCGTGCATGTGTGTGCATTTGTGCTTGCGCATGTGAGTGTGCATGTGTGTGTGCATGTGTGTGTGTATGTGTATGCGCGCCCATGGGGTGTGTGTATGTGTGTGTGCTTGTGTGTATGTGTATGTGTATGTGTATGTGTATGTATGTGTGTGTGTGTGTGCCCAGGGGTGCATGTGTGCACATATGTGTGCGTTTCTTTGGAGAGGTAACTGAACGGAAGCAGGTTCATTGCCCTCGTTGACTCCGGGTTTAACGGGGAATGTTGCCATGTCGACCGCAGACGCGTGGAGAGGGCATGTGGGTTCAGGAATGCGGCAGGCGCGCAGTCAGTCAATCTCACAGCGCCCGGGGCAACCGGCTGTCACATGACTGAGGGGGGAGTGAAGGGTGCAGGCAGACACGGACTCAACACCTCAAAACGGAGGGGGTGGGCGAGAGGTAACAGATGGGGAGGGGGGGGGGGGCAGTGTCTTTAACATCATAGCAGGATACAGCAGCGACAGAACCTCTGACGACTTCCTCCCACGGAGGGGGGCGGAGTCACCGGGGCGAAGTAGGCGTGCACTTTGATATTGGGCAGGTGAGTCTGGACAGGGAAGTAGAGAGAGAGGATTACAATGATGGCGGTTCGACACGTGTGTGCAAGGCCACATTAACGGGCTGTGGATGTCACCGTAAAGGTAGACTCTGGTCTTACGTGTACCGTTACATCCACAGAAATACTTCACATGTGGAAGAAGACTTATTATGGAATACTGAATTGCAGTTAATTGACATATTAATTGGGCGACAACATGTGACAGTATAATGGTACAATGTTCAGACGCGGGTCAAGTACCAAATTGTTTTTGGATTCAAATATTTTTCTGAGCTGGCTGATCTTGCCTGGTTCCAATCAAGAGGAGCAGAAGGCGGGGTTAGCGTTTTTTTAGAGTATTCTGAATCCGAAACAATTGCGTATTTGACTCAGGCCTGAATGGTATGATGATGTGTGGTGACAGTGCATGAGTGTACGGGGATGTGAACTTATAAGGGTAAGATGGTCGGTGGTGTTGGCTATAGGGGTACAACAGTGCATTTCTGAGAATGGAATGGTTTGACAGTAACAGACAAAATGGTGGAAAGTGGAGACATAATCAGAGTGTATGAGAGTGTGTGCAGCTGTGTGACAGAGTAATCGTGCAATGGTTTTGACCATTTAGAAAAATTAGCCCATACGAAGAGTGTGTTTTGTCAGGGTTTTAGACCGGGTTACCACGCTAGTTAGCACGCTAACACAATATTTCCATAGACGTCACTATAGAAATGCTGAAATCTAGGCAGAGCTAAGACGCGTACGCCGCGCTCACCCTCAGCCTCTTGATGCCGGCGCGGGTGATCTGCTGGCAGTCGTAGAGCTCGATGCGGTCCAGGTTGTGGCAGGTCTTCAGGTGCTCCAGCGAGGCATCAGTGATGAGCGGGCAGTTGTCCAGCTCGATGACCTCTAGGCGGTCGTGGGCGCAGGGGCCGCTGCCCAGGTGTCGAATCCCATCGTCTGTTATTAGCTCGCAGTGCGAGAGGCTCTGAGCAAACGCCGGGGGGGAGAGAATCACCGAGCGGTAAAGTTACAGGGATATTAAAACAATCCATAACATCTCAAAACTCCCTCTCTATCAACCGCAGCTCGACCTTAAATAACCCAACTGCTGTGGGTCGCACAGCCGCAAATGTGACTGCCGAGCTGCCTTCAAATAATCTCGAACAGATATTCCAGTGTTGTCCACCAGATGGTGCTGCCATCTCATTTCCAACAACCCCCCCCCCCCCCCCCCCCTTCCCTTTTCAGGAAGTAGAATAGGTTAAGCGGCCCCCATTGTGATTCTCTGTCGGCTTCTGAAACCGCTGAACTGGTTTCCGTCATGTGACCCACTGTCATTCAGTCTGGCTAAGCCACGCTGTGCTGCACGTAGCGGGTCTATTAGCGCGCTAACGAGCTAATCGCCGGGCCGTGAACTCACCAGGACCTGTAGCCTCGGACAGTGAACGGACAGCTGGATGAGTGTGCTGTCTGTGATCTGAGCGGAGAGAGAGAGAGAGAGAGAGAGAGAGAGAGAGAGAGAGAGAGAGAGAGAGAGAGAGAGAGAGAGAGAGAGAGAGAGAGAGAGAGAGAGAGAGAGAGAGAGAGAGAGAGAGAGAGAGAGAGAGAGAGAGAGAGAGAGAGAGAGAGAGAGAGAGAGAGAGAGAGAGAGTTAAAGAGCAGCACACCTTACAGGTCAGATGCAGGGGGACTCAGTGGGCATTTACCTGGACACACTCCTCTAAGTCCATCTTCTCAAGCTCATGGCAGTTCTGATGGAGAGAGACAGAGACCTCAGTACAAGGGACACACACACAGACACTGTACAATATTAAAGAATAATGAAGATGAATGGATCCCTTAGCCAAGCCATTACAATGAAACTGAAACCGTGACATTTCGTAAGACTTATGTACTCCACATTTCCTGTGGCCTTCTCAGATAAATTTTACAGATTTGCGTTTGTGTAAGTGTGAGAATAGAAAAAAATATTTTAATCCCCAAATTGCCCATGTTTACCAAAAATTATACATCATTATTAACTAATGCATTAGCTAAGGGGATTCACAGATGTTTTTCTGATGTGACCTCAAATGAACGTTCAAACTTGCACAACCCCAACACCCCACCCACACACATCTTGTGCCTAACACCCTTTAGCTACAAGAAATATAACACAACATTTCCTGCCTCATTGCTTTATTATAGTTTGGTTGTTGTACACATGTACTGGCCTACATTCACATATTTAAAGAGACAAAAAATGTTTTTGTGGCAACCCCATCCTGAAATCGAGCGAACCAACATGGGGTCCCAACCCAGTTTGGGAACCCCTGTATTAGCTTGTAAATGAAAAAGTCATCTTTCACAAAAGATGTGCTTCAAGATCATTAAAATGACAAAATCCATACATTGCCATGAATATTCTCCAAGGGTCTTTTTTCTAAAGCCTATATTTCTTTGCAGTGCAACATTAAACCGTGACTTTGAGATCATGGACGTCACAGGACTGTCTGTGGTCGAAGTTCTTGCTCCTTTCCCTGTGTTCGGTGCTGCAATTGTTGTCACTTCTGTGTTGTCCAATGAGAAAGGGAGTGGTAGAATCTGAATATGCGCCCTCTCGCGTTTAGTGTCACTAAATAAACACTTTGAAGGCCTTTGTTTGCAGTGGTTTGTGTTTGGCTGTTTGATTTTGGCCAAGTTCTTTCTCCCACTGAGGAAGGTTGAGCGAGAGGGCGACTCAACAGGTTGAGCACACAGTGCTCATGGGAGTTGTAGTATCATGCAGCATCACTGCAAATTGACTTCATTATTTCAGATGCGTTTTGTACACTACAATATTTTTTTCCCCGTTGAAAATGCTAATGAAGTCTCACCCACCAAAGTGGCTAGCAAGCGTGAACGTCAGGGCCAAATTCTACCAGCATTTGGCGGGGGTCAATGCCAAGCCTTGCATACGCATATACCATCTATGCTAATTGGTGATTTTCCATGTGCCCTGGTGTGCAACGATGACTGCATCAATCCTGAACATGCCAAGGGTCGACGTTTCCATTACAAGCCCTGGAAGGCACTTTCAGGCACTTACTCTCTGCATGAAAACATAATTAAAACAATTCCTAGTATCAAAGTGAAATTTATTTTTTAATAATTTGAAAACCAATGCCATCTGGCTCTGCTGAGAGAACTCTGTTGTACACAGCTTTAACAATGGAAACTCTACACTTAAATCCTCCATGAGCCTCTTTTTGTTGGGGTAGATTTGCATGATACCTACAGCAAATCTTGCTGCCCATCTGTGCAGTTTTTCATGTTTTTGCATGCTTCTATCCTAATACTGTCACGCTCAAAACTGTGCACATCTCCAAATCCTCCCATTTACACATTAGGTTATACTATATATCCCGATATAACCTTACTAAGGAGTCATTAGGTTATACTATATATCCCGATATAACCTTACTAAGGGGTCATTAGGTTACACAGTTTATCCCAATATAGGTAACCTTACAAGGAGTCATTGTGTTTCACTGTATATCCTGATATAACCTTACAAGGAGTCATTGTGTTTCACTGTATATCCTGATATAACCTTACAAGGAGTCATTAGGCTATACTATACATTGCGATATAACATGGAGTCATTCACATTCACAGGTTCTCACTCTATATATAAAATAGTTTACAGTAGACCCACAAGCCTACACTTTCCTGGATCTGCCTTACTTTTCTACTTTTCAATACCCTTGTTTGTATTATACCCACCTGTTTCCAGTCATAAAGTATCCGGCAGACATATTCATCTTATGTTCAATATTGTCCAGTACTTTATCGCTGTCTGAATGTGCCATGTAACTATAGGCCCATTAACAACAAAGAAACTCTCAAAGAGACAGTTGAGAATAAAAGCAATATCCTTATTGTTACAAAAGAAAGCCCCCTCTCTATTACTATAACGTTGCACCTAAGTTTTCTTTGCCTACTAAAATACTGAAATGCATTCAGTATCTGGAGTGTTCCGTTTCCGAGAACGCATGTCCTGAACTGCAGGTCTTGGATAGTGCGGGACAGAATGGGAACCGTACAAATCTAGCAGAATGTCGCAAGCGCATGTCAATGCAGATTCCAGAGTGTGACTTTATTCAAGCAGCTTTGGTGTGTGTATGTGTGTGTAAGTGTGTGTAAGTGTGTGTAAGTGTGTGTAAGTGTGCAGGTGTGTGACAGGGACTCACCCGTGCTAATGTGGTGAAGCCCACGTCTGTAAGCTGGGAACAGCGTGCCACCTCAAGTATTCTGTAAGGGAGGTAACGGACAAGGAGTGAATGGGGAGAGTAAGAGTCCTCTCTAACCGAGAGCACAGCACGAGTAAAAGCACTTTTGGCTCGGCCATCACAGCCTGGTGAAAGTGCTAGCATACAGTTATTCTAACAAGGGCCATCTGTGTCCGTTACAGCACAGATCAAGGGGCAACTGACAGAACGGGCTGTGGACATGGCCGGACTGTCTGCCGGGCAGATGACAGATGGGCTATTTCAACCCCCCTGTCTGGAATCGCAATCTGACACCCGCCCAAGTCGGGAATTGCAGTGACCACCCCGTTCTGTGATCGCCCACCCCCGGGAGAACCCCCCCCACCTGGGTGGGCCCGGTAACCAAATTTTGCTCCCAGTCCGGGCTACGAATACCAGACCTGGGTCAAATACATAACGGTTTTGGATTCAAATACTTTTCCGTGCTCAACTGCACTTGCCTGGTGCAACAGAGCCAAACCAGAAGGTGTAGAACAGTATTTGAATCCAAAACAGTTACGTACAGCATTTCTCCCAGGTCGGACTGATGCGTTCGCATGGGGGTCCGTTGGGCACGGGGGTCCGTTGGGCACAGGGGCCCGGGGCGAGTGGGTACCTGAGGCGGGGGCAGTTCTGGCCCAGGGTGTTGAGGATGGCATCTGTGATGTTGGCACAGCCGGACACGCATAGGGACTGCAGCCGGTGGCACCCGCGGCAGATAGTGATCAGCCCCTCGTCTGTGATCTGCTGCTCATTGAGGGGCGGAAAGAGACTCATTAGACATCGGTATCTGCCGTGTGGAGCTGAGCAATTAGTAGTAGTGTAATCATCTCAGTAAATAGAGGTATTAGAAAGAGATATAGAGAGATGGCCACGTTGTAATTAAACACGGTCATTTATGCGTTTCCCATCAAGACGAGAAAGTGTGAACCCCAAGGATAATAAAAGAGAGGAAGTACAAACACAATGACATGTTTGTGTGAGTGTGTGAGTGTGGGTGTGTGAGTGTGTGAGTGTGTGAGGGTGTGGGTGTGTGGGTGTGTGGGTGTGTGGGTGTGTGAGTGTGTGAGTGTGAGTGTGAGTGTGTGAGTGTCAGTGTGTGTGTGAACGGGTTGATACAAGGTCTGTGCTGCCAGAAAGAAGTGAAAAGGAAGACAAACTGAGCCATGAAAACAAACGTGTCGTCCGGGGAGGTTTCACACGCTATTAGGCACGTCGGTTAGATGGAAAATGTTTGCCGCTTCAGTCAGCCCCTCCAGTCCCCTTCGGCATCAAGCTTGACGAACGGCTACCTGATAAGAGCCTCGCATAACCGCCGAGATTTAAACACTAACTGAAAATGACCCATTTACCACCTGGGGTAGGACAGCCGAATGCATCAGCTCTGCCATACATGGACAACCAGACCAGCAGAAGGAAGGAATATCCCTCCACACAGAAGCACAAGCACTGCACTAGATCCAGTGTACTACAAGAGCCCACAAGATGGGTTACTAAACAGAGAAGCCAAGATGATTATATAGCAAGAGTGGTGGTCCTGCCAGGCCTGGAACTTACTGAACAGGTCTGGAGATTGAGGGTGACCAGTTCCGGACAGTGCGGCCCTATGTACTTCAGGGCTTCATCTTCCAGCTGGACAAGAAAACAGACAGTTGAGATATGAGGTTTAGCAGTTGAGGTTTCCATATAATTTATCTGCTTGGCAGAAGCACTAAAATTAGGGTAGCCTAGTGGTAGATTGCATGACTGGCAACTATGGTGTTGCCGCATCTGGAGAAATTCAGTCGGGTCCCTAAACAAAATAGAAAAGAACTCTGCCGTTGGGCCCTTGAGCAAAAACTGCTCTCCCCACTTGCAAGTGTTCTCTTTGGCATTTCTCCTCAGGCATCCTTGAAAAAGATAAACATGTTCTCAATGCACAGCCCCTGGTTAAATAAAGGATTCAAAAAGACAAAAAAATACAATAAAAAAAACACTCACAACTGGGTGCCCACTATAGCTGGATTGCACGTCCCTCTGCCATAGGTGAACCTGTCAGAGGCCCACCTAAAGACTTCCCTGGATAATCTACTCATATGAATATGTAAAGAGTTCCATTGGAAAGAATATTGGGGCTCTCCCTCTTAATAGCTCTCTCACCCGTTGGGCATAGGGTTGTTGTCATTTTCAGTAGCCTTTTTTGTGAAATAAAGCCCTTTTTGGGGGAAGCCAGGCACTGGCTGCATTACATTTATGGTGGCTGTGGCGCACATTTGCGTAGCTTCCGCTGTGAGTAGCTAACAGTGGGACAGTCTCTCAGCGAGTGCGTGGGGGGGGGGGGGGGGGGAAAATCACCAAGCAGGAATGTAACTGGGATATTAAAACAATCTATACCATCTCAACACTCCCTCAGAATCAACCACAGCCAACCTTAAATAACCCATATGCTGTGGGAGGGTCGCATAGCTGCATCCCACACGCTCTGCGTACATGATATGTCCCAGCAAACTGCTGGCTCAAAGGGTAACTACCACAGCACTGAATTAAGGCTGGGCGATATACTGCAATGACCATTATCGACTGCAATAACGGTCATCACCTTTCTTTTGTACTTTTTCTCTTTAATTAGCTCATTAACTCACATTAATGTGCACTGTCCCTGGTAAATAGATAAAAAAACTAATCCAAAAAAAATTTAACATCTGAACTTCAGAGGCTATGTGAAATGCTTCCAGGAGGAAAACATCACCATTGTTATCTATTGGGGTAGTATGACTTCCATATGATCAGGTGATCAGATTTTTGTCCCTGTCCCTGGCTGGGGATGATCCTTTCAGCATTCGATAATTATCAACGCAAAGTATCACCCAGCCCTACACTGAAGAGAGTTCCAAGACAGCGCACGAGGCCATGGATAACTGGTTACACCACCGTTAGCAGCAATAACTGCAACCAAACACTCCCTATACTTTGATATCAGACTTTCACATCACTGTGGAGGAAGTTTTTGTCCACTCTCCTTTGTCAGGACTGCTTTAGTTCGGACACATAGGGAGGTTTTTGAGCGTGACATACCTGTGTGCAGCCCTTGAGGAAGAGGCCCTTTAAGCCCGGGCAACAGCGCACCAGAGCTTGGATCCCATCCTTGGTTACCTGGTCACACCAGGATATGTTCAGCTGTTCCAACAGGGGGCAGCCCTCACTGCAAAGAGAGTGGCAAGACATCATTAAAGGGGACCTCTGCTCCACTTCCCACTCCACTTCTTTCAGAATTTGTCGTCAACTATATGGAAACACTGGGGGCTTTCAAAACCAGGCTTGGTAAGATGCTAGATACCATTTAGCTTTTCAGAAAACTAAGCAGTTGGTACACTTTAGTGATAGGAAAAGGCGAGCATTGCTGGTCTGAATGGCCTGTTCTCGACATTACATTATTGACATTTGGCAGATGCTCTTATCTAGAGCGACGTACAGTTGATTAGACTAAGCAGGAGACAATCCTCCCCTGGAGCAATGCAGGGTTAAGGGCCTTGCTCAAGGGCCCAACAGCTGTGCGGATGTTATTACGGCTACACTGGGATTAGAACCACCGACCTTGCGTGTTCTAGTCATTTACTTTAACCGCTACGCTACAGGCCGCCCACATTGTGTGTGATGTTATGTTATGGAAGATGGTCAGTATGCTTATTTAGGCAAGCTAAGTATCTTGTTTTTTAAACACACCATGTATGTATAGGTCACTTGGATAGAACAACCGGGCTGGCTCATGGACTGTCAGACAGATGCACATGGTCAGACCTGGGTCAAATATGTCATCGTTTTGGATTCAGTTACTAGTTACTGTGCTCAAATGGTTTTACAACCACAAGACAGGGTTTGCACTTTTTGAGAGGTTTCAAAACACCAGACAAGCTCAGGAAACACTTTGCACTGTCCCAACACTACAGAAGTCAATAACATCAGCCATGAGGTGTAACATTCTGTAGCTGGTCATGATAGAATAAGTGCTCTTTTACTTAAAATGAGGTCCTCCGTCATTGAACATATATTTTTCGAGGTCCATGGAAAGTGGTATAGTTCCACAGAAAATGATTCCTCTATTTAAGTTTGATGACCCCATCTTATTCACAAAGTATAGTCCAATATCAATCCTACCTTGCATTAGGAAAAACCCAACATTTGGACAATTCATGAAATCAATATCTTGCAAATATGTAGTTTAATGTACAGAATTCTGAGGATGCTGGCCTGCCAGATTGTTGAATCATTGGTTTAGTAGAAATGTACACCTCCCTCTATGCCATACACATGTAGGTCATTTCTCTTTCAAATATAGAGGCGTCAAGCATTGGAATTCTCACCTGCACCTTGCCAATTCCTCACCAGCTCTTTCTGTCTTTGAGACTTTTAAAAGAGACTTTGATTGCAGCTTGATCTACATGATGATCTACACTTTCATACCGTTTACATGCACACCATTTGCTTTTGGTATTTTCTGTGGCATATGCGTATGTAAATACGTCTGTCAGTTTGCATAGGTTTCTGTAAATATGTTTGTGAATATTAGAGTCTTTGTTAATCATATCCTAAAATAATATTTTTCTAAGTTGGGGTTGGTTCATAACCCTCTGGGTTTTTACCTCACCAGCACATGCACCAGTTGTTTTGCATTGTTATTGTTGTTGATTTCTTCTGTGTGCAAATAAATAAATGAAGCGAAGAAAAGTATTTGAATCCAGAACAATTACGTATTTGACACAGGACTGCAGTGTAAGGTCTGCTGTAAGTCCAGTAAGTCCATACAGTTCCGTGGCTGCTCTCGGTCATTCTGGAGGGTCATTCTCGGTCATTCTGGTGGTCATTCGCGGTCATTCTGGAGGTCATTCTGACAAGCAGCTAAGGAGAGCCGGAAGATCCACCCACGTGGCTGACCTGAGCGCTTTGAGGGACAGGTTGGTGATGGAGGTGCAGGAAGCCAAGTCCAGGTGCTTCAGCTTGGGGCAGAACTTACTCAGACTGGTGCACGTCCTACGGAGAGAGGGCAGGAGGGAGAGGAGAGGGCGGGCGTCAGAGCCGGAGGACGACAGCGCGCTCGGCACGGCCGCTCGCGAACGCACTCACGTGTCCGTGATCTTCGTGCAGCCGTTCAGACTGAGGAGCTCAATGTTTCTGCAGTTCTGGGAAAAGGTCCTGCAAAAGCGCACAAAGGGCGACGGTGAGGCTATCGCACAACCACCATCTAGTTCTCCATTTTTAAAAATACAAACATGCACACCCTCGCGCTTGTGTCCTGTAAATGAGCAAGCTGTACACATCACAAAACAAACAAAACAATCAGACCTGGGTCAAACTGTTTTAGATTCAACAACTTTTCTGTACTCGATTGATCTTGCCTGGTGCCATTGAGCCAACAAAGACAACAAGAGGTGGGCACTTTGAGAGTATTTCATTGGTTCAAATACATCAGACAAACTCAGTAAAGCATAGAAAAGCATTTGAATCCAAAACAACTACTTTTTATCATTTAACATTGCATATCTTTCAGTGTTTACTTGGTATATTTGAAGGTCAGACGGCAGCTGGTCGAAACACTGCATGGTCCAGAGAGAGTGCTTTCTATTGCCCTCCTGCCCCATCCGCCTCTCATAACTCCTCCCGCTTGTCACAACCATTCCACCCATGGACAGAGGAACTCCCCCGTTTGTCACAACCATTCCACCCATGGACAGAGGAACTCCCCCGTTTGCGTCTCACCTGAGGGCGCTGTCCCCAACGCCCAGGCAGCCTCGGAGGCTCAGCTTTCGAAGGAACCCTCCGCACCGCTTGGAGATGTTCTCCACCACACGGCCCTGCAGAACACACACACAGGATGGTCAACACACACCCATGATGGTCAGCACACACACCCAGGACGGTCAACACACACACACAGGATGGTCAACACACACCCAGAAAGGTCATAACACATCAGTGCGAGCCACATCCTGTGGTCAGCATATATGCATGCCGCATACCGTCTCAGAAGCCTGTGTAAATAATTATTAATACCGCCTTAACACATTCACAGGTAGCCATTCACTTAAAAACCAAACAACAAAAATTCAGAAAATAAAGACCTTAAGTCTGTGCAAAAGAGGAACCAGAATGATTTAATCAAGCCAGGAATGAACACAGTCCTCCTTGCCTACATCCTCCGATACATATGCATGCGTGACTGTAAATTAATGTAAAGGAACATAGCATAATGACATGAACATGCCTTTCAGCCCAGCAATGTTTGCCTTTTCCTACCACTAAAGTCTACCTATTGCTTAGTTTGCCTAAGCTACATAGTATATAGCACCTTGTCAAGTCTGTTCTTGAAACCCCCCAGTGTTTTGGTTTGGTTGTGTTCCTGTTCTTTGCAGTCTTGGCTAAACATGTTGGCACTGCAACTATTTGCTATCAAACACTTGATTGTCAGTAGGGGCACAACTAGGAATTCTAAAACCCCCCCCAGAAAAATTACTGCTGTGGGCCCCCCATCCTACTGGAATTTTTGTGGGCCTTCTCCAGCTGTGAGCCCCTAGAATAATCACCACCTTTCACCCCACTAGCAATGGCCCCGATTGTCAGTCATGTACAGGGCCCTCCATAATTTTGGGGGACAAAGACCCAAACACTCTGATTTGCCACAGTTTGTAATAGATCAGGTGTGTTTAATTGCCTCCTTAATGCAGGTATAAGAGAGCTCACAGCATCTAGTCTTTCCTCAAGTCTTTAAATCACATTTGGAAATTATTATTGCCGTTTATCAACATGAGGATCAAAGTTGTGCCAATGAAAGTTAAAGAAGTCATTATGAGACTGAGAAACAAGAATAAAATGGCTAGCATACCACCTCATCTGTGAAACATGGTGGTGGGGGTGTTATGGCCTGGGCATGTATTGCAGCTGAAGGTACTGGCTCACTTATCTTCATTCACGATAAAAATCCTTATGCTAGTAGCAAAATCCTATTTGCTCAAGTTCAAGCGAAAATATGTGCTCCCACACCTGTGCGTTTCTGATTTAATTTAGCATTACCCAAGAAGCCACTTCATCATGAATAACCAGTGCATACAGCAAGCTGGTTATGGCAGCAATGCAAGCCTATGGTAACATGCATAAGGGGGAAAAAAACAAGAATCGCCACTGTAAATATTTTATTCTGTTTCCTCAGGTTGTGAGAACGTGCACCTCATTTTCAATGCAAAATAATGTCAGATATTGCCTTTAAGAGACAGACATGATATTATTTTAGGAAACTCTCTCATTGCCTGTGTGTTTAAGTTGACCCTGCTCTTAAACCATGTTGGTGGAATGTTATCTGGTTGTCCACCATCCGGCCCCCATTATGCAGAGTTTATTACTTTATGGCTTACACATCATCCGCCCCAACATTCCACATGCTGAAAGGAGCAAAGACCTTTTTCTTTTTTTTTTCTTGAAGTGAGGACATCTAACTGAAATAGTAATGTTTGGTCTAGTTTAAAGACTAAAATCATGAATCTTTTAATGACAATATTATGCTGCTCAGTCCTGCTTCGAAGAACAGAAGGGGAATTTAATAAATAGATTGGCAGTTCCAGCTAAGACTGTTCCACCACCCCCGCACCTTCCAGAGTCCAGCTGTACCCCTCTGAGGGCATGGACCCCCACATAAAATGTGGGCCTTCCTTGACTTAGATGGCTTTTCACACTGACACTTCCAGGGAGTCAAGAAAGTAGAGATTCGGGGGTTGATCTGCGGCGGTTGGTGGGCACAGAGGAATTCGGACTTACAGCTGATCAGGCCATTTCTACATTTTCATCAGTGATTTCAGGAAGATTCAGCTGCCTTCAGGTCTTTGGACTTTCCTTTCAGATTTGTGGAACTTTTTCCAGACACGCCAGAGTTTGGCACTTTCTTTATTTTCTCTTGTGACTGTTACTCATCTGTCTGATACGTCTTTGTTTGATTATTATGTTGTAACTTAATGAAATCTTGAATTTTAACCTGATTGAGTGGTACATCTTGATAAAGGTTGATTCAACAAGTTGCTCTGCCCACCAAAGAATTTGGTGATTTAATTGATAACAATTAATAAATTAAATCAAATACATGTATTTTACTTGTTGGATAAGTGAAGGGTTTTGACAGTTTATGCATGAGTTTGGTATTCAGAGTGCTTCACAAACTTAATTTTCCTTTCAACTTAAGTAATAATCCCCATTTGATACATTTTAAAAATATGTAATGCTTTTAGACAATGCTTCTTTTGCGTGAATAGATGACTGTACTAAAGTGTGCTTAAGAACTATGACGAGTGTTTAAATTATTATTTACCAAGGCTGAAGACGATTAGAGAAGCACAAGCATATTGATTATGCAAATACGCATCATAATTAGGTACAATATTTTTCTCCCCCCCAAAGAAGTCACCTGCATTTCATTCATCCCTCAGTATGAGGTCAGTAGAGAATTCTCTGATTGAATGTTTTGACAATTATTATATTACACCTCCCCAGGCATCCACAGCGATGTCAGCGGCTACTTAGTGATGATTGACAGCAATGTTCCTGCACCGTCACCTGCTGCAGTCAGTGAGGTTAATAGAAGCACACATGCAGCAGTAACACATTTCCATAGCATTGTGCGACACCGCTGTTTTAGTAATCTATGGGAAGCAGCCGACCCACAAACTGGGCAGTTATATGACCTGCACAAAAATAATAAATAGAAGGCTGATGATAATAATAAGGAAACTGTTTATAGTCGGGGTAGGCTCATAAAAATGAAATGGAGTAGACCACATTAATTGAATTTAAGTGAAAATGCAAGGCCTACACTTGAATCAATGTGACTGGATTGAATCGCGCTCAAGCTAACAGAATCCTCCGTCATTTCTTGATAATGTTTCACGTAAACTCATTCATATGAAGAGATGCATCTTTATGCATAAACAGAGCTGGGTGGAATGGAATAGTATCCATTTCCTGTTTTCTGCACATTATTTCAACAGCTTTTCTTGCCTCTGTCCCTGAACTTCCCAAGTGCCAGAGCAGTGGAAATTTGTAAAGAATTCGTTCAGAACAGTTCTTATCAAGTCCTTGAATCGAGTATAGGGGGAGTTTCGTCAAGCCAGTTGCTGGTTGAAAGAGACACTTCTAGTGCATTGGGGATGTAATATGTTGCCAGTTTCTCTAGCTTCAATGTTTTGGTGCATTACAATATATTATTTTGACCACACTGTGCGTGTGCTGAGCCTCTGGTATTGTGCCCGTTTTCAATCTTATTGTGCATTTCGCATACTCCACCTCCGATTTCTCTACCGACAGATCATCTCAAGGAGATATTTGCCATGATCTGTGGTTAATTTGAGCTGTGCATCTAAACCACTGTTGTACACAGCGGTATTTGCTAAGATGTCTCCATCTCTACAAATCTGAAAGAGAAATACTGGGAATGGTATGACACAACAGAATAATAACTACAAAATAAAATAATAACACCAGCTCTTTAGGTAGAGCTCAGGTGGGAGTTTTATTGGTAGAGATTAAACTTGCATCGTTATTGTATTCTTAAAGGCACTGTGTAATGCACATTTCAGCTTGGACCATGCTTAAAGGTACAATAGGTACGATTTTTGTGTTAAAACATTGTTACAGTACCAGTGTAAATCCCTTCCCATCATTGGAAAAAGGCTCACTGACATGTTGACTCACCGTCTGCCTGTGTTCATAGTCCTTAAATTCAGGTTTCAAAATATACAGTTGACGGCCTGACACTCAAACCAAAACATTGGATAACTGTATAATAATTCAAGCTCACTGGTTGAAAATTGGTTCCATAGCCAATGGCATTTCAACATCAGCACGTTTAAAGAGAAGAGAAGGGATAAACAGTGTTGTGGTTTGAAGGCGTTTGTTGCTCTCTAGACCGTTCCCCGTTAGAAGTCCGAAATTACCCATTATACCTTTAAAGAAACTATCCTAAAGGTTTCTTGTTGGTGAACTGCAATTGGCATCAAGCCTTTGACAGTTTTCTGGTATACTTTGCACAATACAAGAAGAATGCAGTCTCATAGTTGAAACCCATTCCAAAGTTGCATGGCAAGTCCTGCTGCCATCCACAACCATACAGTGATGTACAGCAGAAAGGTACATCATTTAAACAAATAAAATGAACTGAATGACGCAAAGCATAATTGTCTGCGGACGCGTCTATGACCACAAACATGCCCAAGCTCATACAACCGGTTATTTTACATTTTTTATATGTGCAATCAGCAGCCTAAAGTACATACATGTCTAAGCTGCCCTACCACTGTTGATATGCTTATCACGAAATGCATGTAATTCCGGGTCATCTGGTTTTTCTAGTGGAATATTTACATAAAAAATGTATCAGTAAAATCGTAGATGGCTTCTGTCTGCCATTCAAAACTCGTGTCCTACTGACAGATAATTTCCCAATGTGGTCGACCTCCATAAAACAAGATGGTATTTTTTTATATACATCTTGAATGTTGATCCATTGTTGTTTTGTATGTGGATACATGCAGAATATACATTTTTTTCTCTGTGTGCAGTGTACCAGGCTGCACTGTACTGGTACTGTATACCTAGTCGATATTCTACCATATTAATTAAATTCTGTGTTAGTAAAATGAATTGCTTTCATCAGGGTCACAATTAACCACTAATCATACGACTAGTCAGGCGATTGTGCTAATCCAATGCCTGAGAGGAGCCCATGAAGATACTGACCAGAACGTAAGAGTAAATCCCTGTGGTTCATGTGCTTAGGACAAAATGGTGGCCCTAAGAATGCCGTTATCTGAACAGTTTTAAGAACAGATGCGTATTGCTCATCAATGACAACAGAAAGGACAAGAAAGGGGAAACATAGCTCCAGAAGAATGATAGGAAAGATGAAATATGAGGAGGAGGAGGAGGAGGAAGGACACCAACCTCAATGTCCCTCTGGAAGTCAAAAAGGTCAATCCTCTGCCAGTTACTGCCATCCAGAGCCAAAACATTCCAGGACTGAGTGACAGAGGGGAGAAGGACAGTCAAGTTTCACCTCAACACACACACGCATCACACACACACACCACACAGTAAAATTTTAAGAGTGTTACACAAAGCACTTTGGTTCTGAAACAAATTTCACCAGGGCACAGGAAAACTCAGTTACACAGATTAACGGAGTGATACAAAAAAAGACAACAAACTGACAGACATACAGTACAGTGCAGTGCAAAAGTCTTAGGCACCCTAGATTTCTTTAATATAAATTTGGTCTTGAATGTTCACCATTCAGTAGAAAGTGTCATTTCCTGAAAAAAGTCATTGTTTCAGATATATTATTGCACTTTATTTAATAAAGTAACATATTAAGTAACAGACCACTTTTTAGATAAAAACTTGATTGAGGCTGTCTGGGATTACCTAGAAGCAAGTGAGACAGCCAAAGTCTGCAGAGCAACTAAGGCAGGTTCTCCAATAATTCCAACAGTTGAGTTTCTAATAACCAAGTTTCCAGTTTTATTTATTTTTTTGCACTTTATTAGGTATTTTTTAGACTTCTACTGCTGTAGGCTGTCCACTTAAGAGTTATGAGGCATTGTGTGTTCAGAGATGCTCTTCTGCATACCACTGTTGTAATGTGTGGTTATTTGTATTACCGTCACCTTCCCGTCAGCTTTCACCAGAAGTAAAGTAAAAAGGTTCCTAATAAAGTGCTTGGTATGTGTGTATATTATATATACATATATATATATATATTATTATTTTTTTTAAACACGTGCCCAAGACTTTTGCACAGTACTGTACACACAGGCCTTCACTCGAACAGACTCACCCTCGAGACCTGAGCACAGCGGCACAACGTCACCACGTCTAAAAATGAAAAGATTCTGAAAGACAGGAGGATAGATGGTATATTACCGTATAATAAATATTGACCAGATTTACTCAATGTAGTCCATGCCAATAAAGCATACTTAAATAGACTGAACCGAGGGACAAATGGAGAGTAATAGTTAACGATGATGACACGGATGGGACTAGAGGGAATTAGGG
Source organism: Conger conger (assembly GCF_963514075.1). NCBI lineage: Eukaryota > Metazoa > Chordata > Actinopteri > Anguilliformes > Congridae > Conger > Conger conger. The sequence goes on along the minus strand of NC_083761.1, from coordinate 46,848,023 downwards.
CACGTATGAAGATTGATTGGCCCATGTGAAGCCAGGCAGTCAAACAGGACTATAAGAGACCAGGTCCGCAGGCACAGCTGAAGCCCTAGTGAAATGAAACAGCGATGGGAGGCAGCCAGCAGAAATGATCTCCTTTTGTATTTATTTCATCCATTAAAAGTCTGTTGCTGCACATCATCTGTCCCATGACTCATTAGACACACAGTGAGCACAACCAGCAAAATCAATTACATTTCCATCTTGTGTCTGGTAGGGCCTTTTTGTCTAATTATTGAAAGCATTAAAGCCAAAAAGATAATTACATTTTGAGATGAGGGGAAGTGTTAAGAGTCCTCAGTTATATACAGTGCAGTCCATAAGTATTCGGACAGTGGTACAATTTCTGATCTTTTGGCTCTGTACTCCGGGATTTGAAATGAAACAATGAACATGAGGTTAAAGTGCAGACTGTCACATTTGAGGGTATATACATCAATATCCAGAGTAAGATTTGCATCCCTTTTTATACATAATCCAAAAATAATAGGACAGTTGGCTTCTGGTCCCCTAAGCTCACCATGTAGTAGCAGTGAGTCAGCCTTGTATAAGGCAATTAAATTCAACACACTTTTGGACTGCACCATCACAGATTTTAATGAGATTTGGTATGCTGATTTGGCCTTAAAAGGAAAGAAAAATTACACTAATCTCAGATAGAAGTTTGCACCAAATAGTGCGACTCATGACTTGCCCCATCTCCATTACTGAAGGTCGGAGAGAAATGGTTCTTAAATCACCTGATGGGTCTTCATCAACTCAGAGATTTCAGTTTTTGATTTTTAATACATTTGCAAAGATTTCTAAAAACATTTTTTCACATTTCATTACTGAGGGCAGAAATGTGAATTTTAAATGAAATCTTAATGAAAACTGTGCAAAAAGTGAAGGGGTCTGAATAATTTCTGAAGCCAATGTACATAGTATTTTTTTGCAAATTATATATTTTTATTTTATTATGTTCACCCCAAAATGAAAGGTAGCACAGAGTGATTATAATCTTGAAATCACATTTGCTAAAAAACATTTTAAAATGGAATTCACCAAAGTTAGAGCTGGTAAAGACCTATAAAGAGAACCATTTATCTAAACCTACAGTAATGGAGACAGTGTGACTCCACGTCTTTCATGTGCCCTAATTAGTTCCAACTTTGTTAGCCCATGTCTCTCAGATTAACAATCCAAGACAAGTGTAATTTTGGTTCCAGATACCAAATCTCATTACAATCCATGATGATGTGGTCCAAAAGTGTGTCGAGTTTACATGAAATTACCCTATATTCTATACAGCATCCTAGACTCAGCATCTACACAGCTCCTAGTCCAGGTCCTGGTACTCCAGGAGAGTTCATTCTCACCAGTTTGCCTGTTTATGCCACAAAACACTTGCTGAAAACAGCTGCACAACCCCAACGACTCCCAATCTTCCTCATTGTGCTTATGCCACACACCTCCACCTGTTAGTGTAAAATCGTGGCACTACCCTACAGGGCAGTGAATGGAACACCTCCACCATAACTCCAATGAATCTTCAAACTCTAAGTATTGACCAGACCTCTCCATTTTGAGGCAGCTGGTTCTCCCCTCCCTGCATGGTCCCTTATCCTAGTCATGATGCCCGTCTGTCCCACGTTGTGGAACACATTTCCTAAAGTGGTCAGGACAACAGAATCATTGGCCACATTCCAATCGCTCATTTTCTCCTCTTTCTTTTCCTTTTCCTTGCACCTTTTTAATGCTACTAGTTCCACCGGTGAAAACGGGGAATTTAAGAAAACGTGAACTAGGCAATGGAATGTCCTGGCTCCTTAAAACAGCAGTTTGAAGCCATGTCTTCAGACGTGGCAGATAGAGAGAGGTGGATTCACAGGTCGATCATTTATACGTCACGACATCACGCTTTCCAGAAAAATACTTCCGCTAAGGATGCGCTCACATTTCTTTGCTCAAAGGTAAGATTGAGAGTTCTTAACTTCTACTTCTAGCTCCTAGCAGGACCACTTAAGGCAGGGGTGTCCAATCTTATCCAGAAAGGGCCGGTGTGGGTGCAGGTTTTTGTTTTAGCACAGGACTAAGACAGCTGATTCTACTCATCAAGGTCTTGATTAAAGCCCACGATTAGTTCATTTGTAGAATCAGCTGTCTTAGTCCTGTGCTAAAACAAAAACCTGCACCCACACTGGCCTTTTCTGGATAAGATTGGACACCCCTGACTTAAGGGGTTGGAATGTCCTTAAAGATAGCGGATCTTCCAGAGCAGGAAAAAAAAGAAAGAAAAAAAGAGCAAAAATAAGCAAGTGGAATGAGCCACGCTTCTAACTACTATCTTAGTTCCCCTACAATCCCCATGCCATAGCACCCCCACCTGTTGTACCAACTCAGTTCGTGATTATATTTTGTAGTTTTAGGTTTCTCTTCATAGGGCTTGTTAAAGATATGTGTAACTTGGCTCTTGGTTAGCATAGCTAATTTGCACTGGTGCTTTAGTGATTTTGCATCTTTACTCGCTGGTATGGGAATGTTGTTAGTCAGGGCAGGTCAGGTTCACATTAATCAGGTGAATTAACTCACCTTCCACCTACATTGTAAGTCACTCTGAGCATCTGCCAAATGAATATAAAGTCTAATAATGTAATATCATGGAAGTCATATGCAGGAAGACCACTCTGCCAACTCTGGTGACTGTGATAGCTGCACCATAATAACAATAATAAATAATATTAATTTGTTATTTGGCTTTTATCCGAAGCAAATTATACTTGATTAGACTAAACATGGGACAATCCCCCCTGGAGCAATGTAGGGTTAAGAGCCTTGCTCAAGAGCCCAAAAGCTGTGCAGATCTTATTGTGGCTCTACCAGGGCTTCCAGATCCCCGTCATGCACCTTAGCTACTAGGCTACAACCCCAACAGTATCAGGGGTGTGACCCGGAACTACTCACCTCAGCAGCAGCTCTTTGGGTAGTTTCTTGTTGATGACAGCCTCATCACTGTTGGAGAACATCTGCTTTCCAATAAAAATACAGTTTAAATTAACCTACGATAGACAAGAAGTCACTTCAGCAGCTTTTCCACAGTAACGGTACGCGCCTAACACACCGTAGATACAAATGGCATTAAACTCCATGTGTTAAAACTCTTTGGTCGTCACAGAGAAACATTTTCTCTTATTGTAGAAAATAACTGGAAGCCTCCTTAAATGGGATAGTACACTTATTACACTCACATTGAAAATGGTAAATGTGGTATGAGTCACACAGTTGTGCAAATACAGTGAATGGAGACAGCTGGGCAACTGTGAAAAGTTGAGCACAGATCAAATATTTTTTTAATTGCACAAATCTTTAGGTTAATTGGGTTATTCTATTACTCTGCAAACAAGATCCTTAAACAAATCAAAAAACCAAACCCATTATCCACAGCTACAAAACATGTAAATAAATGTTCCTCAGCAAGCTTTGGTAACAAAAACAAGCTGCACTCAACATATGTATCAGCTCTTTCAATGGGCACTGCCGAGCAAAAAAGCAGATATAGATACCAATATGATATGAGTTTAACAGAGAAGGCTGTGGAGAAACAGAACAGTAAGATTGTGTTTAAAAGGCATCACAATAATCTAAAATATAGGCCCCACGAAGCCATGAAGGCAACACAACACCCTGACTACTGTGAAGTATTAAATTAACATGTGTTCCAATTGGGTTTCACGTTAATGAGTAGGTTATCTGATAGTCTTAGCTTCCACTGAAGTGAGTTTGACGAAACAGGAAGGAGGGCTTCAAATTGTAGCCTCGTACGTTACAAACACGAGATGAGCAGTTTGTACAAGTGGTAAGGGTACACTTCACAAAAGCCAAATTCTGTAGCCCACATGCCACCTTCAACGGTAGCCTATATCAAAAATGCGTTGACTGGACGACTAGCTGTAGCCTACTGCAGAATTCTAACGGATGTAACACCATCTAGAATGTAGTTGTCTTTTGTTTTATGCAGTCTACTTCATATATGCAACATAAGAGCTGCAAATAGGATTGACACAACTCTGATGCCTACGCTGTTAAATTATAAAATGTGAAAGTCGAGTATTTGTTTCTAATACTAATCACGTAGGCTATCTGTCGGCCGCAGCTGTCGGGACAGAAGGTACGGCCTGGATCTTCTGAGTCGTCAGCTGTCGCACCGTTAAAAATAAATAAAACCACACAAATCCCACGCTGCCTGGTTGGGGATTAAAGAACAGAAGTCAGGGTAGACTTCCACTGAGTACTGCATGGCATGAACAAACACAGAGACGGGAATATGCAAGGGATCTGCATATAGTTTATCTAACATCATCCTATCACTGATCCTGGTAGTGGAGAAGCAACAGAGCCCAAACAATAGAAAGTTTGACAGCTAGAATATCCTAATGACCACGAATTTATAGTCAATCATTTTCTGCGTACACGAGTTTAATAATCATCTACCATCACTTTCAATCAAGTTTGCCGTTTTTTCCGTCCGCTTAGGAAGTTACGAGTGCATTTAGCCGTCAATCGAGCAGCCTCGTTTGCAGCAGCCCGGACGCGTAGCACCGCAGCCATTAGCACTCACAACAGTCCCATGCTCCGAAACAACATTCTGTCGCGGATTCTACTCTGTAAAATAGCCTACATCTGACGGAGTGGGGAAGGCCCAGTTGTCACCCTGCTATGTTACGTGCACATTATTAAATGCTAGCTAGGTCGTAAACTGTGTTAATAACTGTCGTTGCATTTAGTCTAGTCTTGAAACTAGGGGATGTTGTTTTTCACCAATATTCGTTTTCGAAGCTATGAATGATCGTCATAATTGTCAAAAATGTGGGATTAGATCCATCACAACTACACACAGGAACAGTTGCGATTCAAAACAGCACAAAGACAAACAACAGCGCCCGGACTGCAGATGTACTCAGAAGCAAATGCATAATTTATACCCCAAATATTGACTACGGAAGCAAGCTAAAACAGGGAAAGGAATCGAAAGTATCGTTCATCAATAAACAAAAAGTGATCTACTCATATCCCGTCACTCCCACGCTATCATCCATAACTAACTATTTGAGCTATCTGTCACTCATTCTAACATCAATCCTTTAAATGGGCCAGAAACTCACCTCAAACCGGCTCCGCGACACCCCGTTCACCTCCTTCCCCATCCCGGACAGTGAATTTCCCAACTCGTTCAAAAAAAAAATAATCTAATTCAGCGTAAAATAGGCAGAAGTGCGCACATACCAGTGGTCAACTGTCTGTCCCGTTGAAAATTTACCATGCTATTGTTGTTGTTTTCTGCCTCTGCTCCGGGCTTGCCTGTGTTAAATAGCTAACAGAAACTGCCTCCGCTTTGCTACCCTAGCCATACCAGCCGACCTCTTATCTCATTTGCTCAGCGGCTCTCCCCTCCCATATGCGTTCGCATTAGACTTTTTCGATCACTACTTAGTCGGTTTATCAAGCTTTATAACTACGTGCAACTGTACATCGGATGGGAAACCTGCATCTCCGGTATAACTTCTGTTTTTGTTCGATCGTCTCTACAAGTAATTATTCAGGTTATGCCTGCCACGTAAAACCGACGTTACACCCCCCCTTCCATTGTGTCCTTCTAATATTATCTGGCCTGAACGCTCTTTATGTAATACAATACGTTCTACATGTGGGGCTCAAGTTATTTTGTTCTAAGGCCTAGCCGACACCGAATACAGAACTGTTCACTAATTCCCAAGGAGTTAACGTAAAACAACTTCAACCAGTCGTAGCAGGCCTTTAGTTTCATTCTGCATCTGGACTTTAGGTTTTAAGAACCATTCGTGTTAAAATAATTTCAGCCAGTACTCTATGAAAAAAAAACTTCATATTTTCTAACGAGGCCTGGTGTGTGAAAGATTTCCTAAAACGTGTAGCTTTTGGTTTATGGAGAGAACCACAATGTTAAATTACAATTCAACCAACCCCATATGTACACTCCATGAGCTTAGAGTAAACAATGCATTTAGAATCTGTAGACTATCAACTTTTTATTTTCTAGCAGAGCTTCCGCCTTTGGTGAGCACCGCCCCCAAGCAGCTGGGACCTATGAAAATGGAGATCAACTGAATACAATGACGTCATATCAGCGGGAGAATCAAGCATGGTGCTGTACAGAGATATCTTCATTATATTATACAGTGAAATATCTCAAGATTAGTCTGAGCTTTACTTGGTTACTTGACATGTAATAGCAGGCCATTTAAAATTAGCTAGTCGCATTTATATTAGAAATAATATTCTGTTTTCAGCAGCATTTCTGCAGATATTTGAAATGCTTTTGCAATCATGCTAGATGAGTGGACTTATAATTGTCAAAATAACATTGATCATATTGACTCATGTGATAGAAAGTCACGGTGGATGAATACCTAGCTCTTTCTTAAATAACAAAGAGACTGCTTTAGATGATCTAATGCTCAAGTAAATATAATGCAATGTCTATGGGAAACTAGACTGTTTCCCACTGTTAATGACTCCCCATTAACTCATGGCAATGATCTTAGCTTCAACTACAAAATGGGGCATCCAGCATACATACAGCATAGGTGGTTTCTAGGTGCTACTATTAAGAGAAACATTAAACCCATGTAGATTTCTGCAATTAAGTATTTAATTAAAACCAGTAAAGGTACTCATTTCCAAAATAAAAGTCTTAATATTGTTGATATTGCAGTGTAAAATATTTAAGAATCATTTACACAAATCTGTGCATAAAGGAAAATAATGTAACATGATAAAAGATTCTACGTATTAAAATCCAAAACCTCTGGTGAGATTGAAATTACATAGGGGAGGGGGGGATCTTAAAAGCCTTTAACACTGTACAATCATTTTGCTAACATAAACTTTACAAGCCTTGAAAAAAAATGTTTGGGAAAAGGGAGAATAATACAGAACATTTTTTATAAGACGGCATGCTAAAACCTTTTCTTTTTTAAAATGAAGAATCATTCAGTAGTCTTTTGATGAAAGCACTCCTGACTACAAATACAAAAAAATAAAATAAACTAAATCAGATATTTAGTATCATTATTAGCTGAGAGTACCATACACTTGAGTTATCACAGTGCAGAACAAATTGGCAACACTGGGAGAGAGTTTTCATTAAAAAAACTCCCTAATTCACTGAACACATTTCATTCAGTTGGTCTTGCAGTATCTTGATTAGATTCACAACAGCAATTACATAGTAACAGGCTGCTCTCTCAACATGTCAGCAGTGATTGTCCATATACTGTCTAAAACACTGTCCTGTTTTTCAAATTGGCCACATTAATTATGCAGGGGGCTTAAGAATTCTAATCCTAGTACTTCTAATTCTAATTCGAAAGGCTCCATTATCCTCAGACTCGAAAACAAAAGGGAAAGACTTGGAAAGATGACCCTTCCTCCTCACCTCGAGAACAGCTTTGGCTGTCCGTTTGATACAAGCGGCTTGTGGGAACGTTCCCCACGTCTTTTGTTTCATGACAGAGCAGAAAACCAGCTACTGCCATTCTAAGTAAGAAGTAAATAAAGACATGACTTCAGATTAACCCCCACCTAAACAACTGCACGCTGTGAACATGGGAGGGCTACACAGTGATGAAAAGCTGCTTCTATTTGAAAGAGTCAAGGTTTCCAGTGAGGGCAGAATCCATGAGGTCGTCTTCTTCGTTATGCAGGAAGGCGGGGCTGGGTCGGGATGGTCGATCCGACCCCATCATGGACAGGGAGGGGTCAGGAGCCGAAATTGGCGAGCGAGACCAGCTGTCAGCTTTCATGGGGTGGGAGGAGGTGGTGCAGGATGATGACGATTTCTTTTTTTCCTTATCTCGCTCTCGGTCTCTGTCCCGGTCTCTCTCCCGTTCCCTTTCCTTCTGCTTTTTCTTCTCCTTCTTGTGCTTCTTGTGCTTCTCCCCTGAGCTGACTGGTGCCGAGCTCATGTACTCCAGCGGGGGCTGCAGGGGCCTCAAGGTCTGGTCATCGTCAGAATTGGGGCTGTTCTGGTGGGACTTCTCTGCCACTGAACTGCTTCCCGATTCGCTCTCGCTGTCTGGGTTAAGAGGCGTGTACCCTGGGGAACGGCTGTGACTGGGGGAGGAGCGATCATGTTTGGGTGTGGACCCACTGAAAGGCGAAGCTTTGAGGCCCGAGTGCTGGGTGCGCATCGCATCACCAGACCCCTCGCCTGGCTTCTGGAGGGTCACCTTGGCCTTGATACTGGGTGAACCTCCATCGGGCTTGCTGATGATGATCTTGGCCACACCGGTGCTGCCCACACCTCCTGTCTTGGAGTCCAGTGGCTTTTTGTCTCCCGAGCCACCCCCTGACACTGACACCTTGGACTTCCCCTCTTTCTCCACCTTCTCTCGCTTGCTCAGGTAGTCCCCACCCTGCGATGACATCCCATGCTTAGAGGGCTGAGGTACAATATTAGGGGGACCTCCAACACCTCCACCTCCAGCTCCTCCCCCAGCACCACCACCTCCTTCATTGCCCTCTTCACCCCCCACTCCACCTCCTCCAGCACCTTTCAGTTTGTCGATAACTGCAGTCAGGGACGGCTTTTTGTTGCGGCTAGGTGACTTTCCCTTGACATTTGGGTTGTTCCCACCGCCGCCACCGCCACTCCCACCATACTGGGACTGGGAGCCTGCAGAAAAGGACATGGAGCCAGAGGATGAAGAGGAACTAGAAGAGGATGAAGAGGAGGAGGAGGACCCAGAGGAAGAACCTCCCCCCAGCTGCTTCTGAGATCCCATCCCACCCCCAGAGGCAGACTTCGATCCTCCCGAGCCTCCGCCCCCAGATCCCATTGGAGATTTGGCCTTGGAAGACGGGGGTGTACCAGGAACCTGAGTCTGCTGGAGCTTCATGGGAGAGGAGAGCTTGTCAGAGCCACTGGATCGGGAGTGTGATGGAGAAATGTTGGGCTTGATGTTTGGGTTGATAAGAGACCCGGGTGGCTTGCCCCCCTGAGGTTTCATCTTGCTCCCACTCCCTCCTCCACTGCCCCCACTTCCTGTCCCCGACAATCCATGCTTTGTTATAGGGGAGGAGCCAGGTTTGCCTACACCCAGCCCCTGTGAGGAACCCTTTGACTGAGAGCTCCCTCCTCCACTTCCGCCTCCACTACCTGGCTTTGAGCTGCTGCTCTGTCCCATAGAGCCCTCAGACTTGGCCTTTATCTTGCCTGAGGATGAGGATGAGGAGGAATGTGAATGATGGCTTTTACTTCCACCACTGCCCCCCATCGCCCCCGTGCCTCCTCCTGCTGAGCTACTGGACGTGTACCCCCCGTGAGAGGAGGTCTTACTCCCTGATAGTGTCCCTTTTGTAATCTGAATGGTGATTTTGGGTATTGGCGGTGTGGCACCGCCGGGGGGTGTCTGTGACCTTCCAGAGCTTCCAGGGGATTTGGATCCTCCTCCACCCACAGACCCACCTGAACCTGCACTCCCACTCGGTGGGGTGTAGGGCCGGCCCCCTGAGCTGTGCGATGGTGACTTTCCATCCGGGTCCATCTTCTTGCGCTTGGGTGGCTTTTCTTTCGGCTTACCCTCACTAGAAGGGGTGCGGCTGCGTTTAGCCTGTTTGGCATCAGATGAGCTCCCCCCTGCCATACCTAACCCCGAGCTGCCCCCGCCGCCATTTTCCTCCTTCCCCCGCATCATCTGCTGCTGCTGCTTGGCCTTTGAGTCCGCGCTCTTAAAATCGTTGCCCCCCCCTCCCATGCCCATCATGAGAGGACTCTGCCCTCCCCCCGAATGAGAGGAGTGGGGGTCTCCCAGGTCGGGGGCCGGACCCAGCAACGGCTTGCCCCCTCCGCCGCCGCTCCCAAAAACCATACCCATGTCAAAAGGGTCCTTGAGGGAAGGGTCAGGAGTGCTGCGACCATGTGGGGTGGGGTTCTGGGGAGTGCCCGATGGAGTGTTCTGCTGGCTGCTCCCACCAAAGCTTTTCACAAGGTCCAGGTCGTCGTTTGGACTAGGGGGGCTGTTGTCAAAGTACGTTGGAGGGAAGCCCTGTCCAGCCAACAGCTCGGGATTGAAGTCTACAGCGTCAGGGAAGAAGTTAGTGGAGGAGGAGTCACTGTTAGGCGTGGCAGCAGTGGCTGCCTCGGCGATGAGCTCAGCTGGGTCGCCAAAGGGATTCTCGTTGCTGCCAGCATTGAACAGGTCTGACTCAAATACTGCACTCCCCTGACCCGAACTAGAGGAATCTCGCAAAGGGGTGCCTAGTGGGCCCCCTTCCTCTCCGCCCAGGTGGTGCTGGCCATGGCTGCCGCTGCCCCCTTTCGATGCCTGCTCTGGGAGGTCGGACAGGATCTCATTAATATCAGCGCCGATGCTGTCAGAGCTGGAGAGCCGCACCATGCGAGGGAGGCTGCCTGAGGGCTGTTGTGGCTGGGACTGGGAGTGTGGCTGGGTGTGATACGGCACCCCGGGGCCAGCTGGTGGCGTCCCACACTGACTGGGGGCTGGAGTGATGCTGTGGGGAGTGTCTAGCCCATCCCCTGTTAGATTGACATCGAAGATGTTCTGGGAGTCCACATCCATCGAGAAAAGTTCACGGTGGAAGTCGTCTTCGGTGGGGTGGTGAGAGTGGTGGTGCTGCTGCATCCCTCCACCCTGCTGCTGTTGCTTCAGTCCCATCCCTCCCCCCACTGCCCCACCTTTTTCTGCCCCTCTTGGGCGCTTCTTCTTACCCTTGCTGCCACTTCCAGTACCCGCAGTCTCAGTCCGAGGCGATCCCGAGGAGGAATTCTGCCTCTCCATGGGGCTTGAGCTGTAGAGGGCAGTGAAGTCCTGGGAGGGGTTGTCCTTCAGCAGGTTCATTAGCATGGGGTGATTCTTTGTGTTGCTGGCAGGGGAGGATGTAAGGGGAGGGGTCTGGTGGGGTTGGGACCCAGAAGATTGGGCCTGAGGGGTGGGACTTGTGCCCACACTACCAGTGATCTGCAGCAGGCTTGTCAGGATGGGGTTCTGGGTCACTTTGCTGAAGTCATCCCCGTGGCTTTGCTGCTGCTGCTGCTGCTGCTGCTGTTGTTGTTGCTGCTGTAGCTGCTGCTGTTGTTGTTGCCCCCCACCTCCCACTTGACCCATGCCCTCTCCTCCAGACCCGGAGCCCCGTGACATACTGAACAAAGATCCGATTGGTCCAGAGAATGAGCCACCTCCCCCAGCCCCACCTCCACTGCTTCCTGTGGGTGTGTTGCCCCCCGCGGGCCCAGGAAGGCCCATCGCGTTTCCGCCGCCTCCGCCCGTGCCCATGCCGCAACCAGGGCTACCAGCAGGAGGCAGGTTCCTCTTCACCATGTCCTCCACAGTTTCAGCGATCAGCGACAGGGCCGGGGTGTCGGCCTGGATGGTCTCAGCCTTGCGTCGGATGGCCCGCATAGTCACAGGGATGGACATGCACCTGGCAGGGGGGGGAAAGTAGCAGAATGTGAGAAGACATGCAGCCGAGTCTTCCTGCTTTTTCCCATTCCACACAAACCAATTTGAGGATTTGCTGAGGACAGACGTGCTCAGTAGTGCTTTGAACCGGTCCAATAAAAACAAGGGAGGAAGCCACACCTCTGGACCACCTTGGTGATGAAGTCGTCAGTGCAGATGAGAGCATCGGACAAGCCCTTGTAGAGTTTACAAGACACCTGCCTTGAGTCAAGCACCTCCATTACCACTGCAAATAGAAAGTGCAGAAGGTTATCTTTAAAAAGACACGGTAAAAGGTCTGAAGTGAGAGCAACTGGTGATATGAAGCCTGTTGGTATAAATTCATGAAATGATGGTAGAGTGAGAATCTGTGTGAATTAGTATTTTGTGAGAGGGTGCGAGTGAGTGTGTACAGGTGTTTGGGTGAGAAAGTGTGTGAGTGTGAGCGAATGTGGCGTAGTGTGCGGTGAGATCCTCACCGCAGACCAGGGACTCATTGACTGGGTGCTGGAACGACACGCTGAAGCTGGAGTCTGTCAGAGGACACACCTCAAACTGTAGAAGCCCAGGTGTGTCTACAAGAAGAGGACACCCATTAAATTATTCACAACCTGCCTATTCATTCACTCGAAAGTATCACCTCAAACTGAAACACTCATTCACCCACTAAATCCGTGTGAGTAGTAAGTGCAATAAACTACCGTATGTGGATAACCAGTAGCAAGCAGTGCATTTCTAAAACCATTCAGCATTCAGCCACAGCTACTAGTCATCTAATCCAACTCTTCCTACTACTACAACATTAGATTAATTTAACAGAGTTAAAATGTAAGTGAATGTTCTATTAGTCAGGCCTGGGGCAAATACATAATTGCTTTGGATTCAAATAATTTTCTACGCTTTACTGAGCTTGTCTGGAACATTGAAACCTACGGAATACTCTCAAACAGTGCAAACCCCACCTTCTGGTCCTCTTGGTTGGCTCAATTGCACAAGGCAAGATCATGAGAGCACAGAAAAGTATTTGAATCCAAAACAATTTGACCTAGGTCTCCAACTACTACTACACATCTATGCGTGTCCCAATTCAAATGAGTTGTCACACAAAAAAAGTGAATTTGTGGAATACACGGATGCTGGTGTTTGTACTGATGACACGGTACGTTTCTGTACCAGCTTCTCAGTGTAATGGCTGTAATTAGCATTGCTGCAGGACTGTGTCCGTGACTGGTCCAGAGGCCGGGTGGCGCGGGGAGAGACACGTGCCTTCTTTGACGAGGGTGCGCTTGACGCAGCTCCCGATGAGCGTGTTGTACGCAGCCTGGTGTCGGATGACGTCCAGCAGCGCCGGCACCTGAGCCGGGTGCCGGAAGGGAATCTTGGAAACCAGCGCCCCCTGCAGGCTGCGGCCGTCCTGCACCGGCGCGTCACGGTTCAGGAAGTAACAGTGCTGCTGGCCAGGCAGGGACTGGGGAGAGAGAAACAGGGACAGGGACATTGGGTCATTGAAATTCACACACAAATCCAGGATCAACACCAGTGTTATAATACTATTCTTGAGGCAAGTCTGCTGTCTTTTATTGATTTCTATGATTTACAGTGGACTAAACAATATCATTATTGAGATAAACTCAAAATGCCAACATTTGAAAGACTTAACCAAAATCAAGGTTTCATAATTATTGGTGGTTTAGTACTTTGGTGCATCCACCTCAGGCAAAGATAACAGCATGTAGTCTTTTCCTGTAATGCTTGACAAGGTTAAGGAACACATTTGGAGGGATTTTGGACCATTCCTCTGTGCAGATCCTTTGCATTCTTGGGTTTGTGCTCATCAACTGCCCTCTTCATTTCAGCCCACAGGTTTTCAATTGGACTGAGCCATTTTTGAGGCATGCTTTGGTTCATTGTCTTGCTGAAAAGTCCACCTACAACCAAGCCTCAGCCTTTTGGCAGAAGCAACCACATTGTCAGCCAAAATTGCCTGATAGTCTCATTTGGTCATTACAATTATGACTGAATGAAGATACTGTAATCAGATGACCCCAAAAGTGAACCTTTTGTTCAGATACAGCATCGGCATTTTTGGCACTGATATGATGCGTGAGATGCATAAAAGGAAAGGCACCTCATACCACATGTCTGGCCCAGATCTACTCTGCAATTCACCAGCTGAGCTTCTCAGCTGCTGCAGTGGAGGACACAATGGCATCGGTGGACACTGACAAGGCGAGGATTGGATACAGTGTCAGTGGGTTAAATCATTCCACAGGGGAAAAGTGTCTGAGCTGTATATAGAGCCCGGAAGGACAGATTTTCTTGGGCATTTTCACATCCATTCCGTCAAATTGTGAGTGTGTCACAGACATACCAAGTCAATTCAGACCAAACCGTGATCTCTGCACACTACCCGATTACTTCAGAGGACTGAACAGAATCTCAGGAAACAGTCCAGTATCGTGGGCTGGAGAGGGACTCACCGCATAGAAGCGCATGGCGTGTGTGTGGGGTGGCAGGGCACCTCGTCCCTCCTCCTGCAGCTGGCTCTGTACGATGAGCTCGTAGAGAGGGGCCAGCATAGGAGCGCTCTCGAACACCGGGATACCTGGAAGGAGCCGAGAGCAACCGCACTTACACTCTCCATCTCATCACACTACTACACCAACATCTCTACATCTCATCACTCTACTACACCTACATCTCATCACACTGCTACACCTACATCTCTACATCTCATCACACTACTACACCTACATCTCATCACACTACTACACCTACATCTCATCACACTGCTACACCTACATCTCTACATCTCATCACACTACTACACCTACATCTCATCACACTACTACACCTACATCTCATCACACTGCTACACCTACATCTCTACATCTCATCACACTGCTACACCTACATCTCTTCACCCTACCACACCTACATCTCTACATCTCATCACACTACTACACCTACATCTCATCACACTACTACACCTACATCTCATCACACTACTACACCTACATCTCTCCATCTCATCACACTACTACACCTACATCTCTCCATCTCATCACACTACTACACCTACATCTCTACATCTTATCACCCTACTACACCTACATCTCATCACACTGCTACACCTACATCTCTACATCTCATCACACTGCTACACCTACATCTCATCACCCTACCACACCTACATCTCTACATCTCATCACACTACTACACCTACATCTCATCACACTGCTACACCTACATCTCTCCATCTCATCACCCTACTACACCTACATCTCTGCATCTCATCACACTACTACACCTACATCTCATCACACTACTACACCTACATCTCTCCATCTCATCACACTACTACACCTACATCTCATCACACTACTACACCTACATCTCTCCATCTCATCACACTACTACACCTACATCTCATCACACTACTACACCTACATCTCTCCATCTCATCACACTACTACACCTATATCTCATCACACTACTACACCTACATCTCTACATCACACTACTACACCTACATCTCTCCATCTCATCACACTACTACACCTACATCTCTACATCAGTAATCTGTCCTCTCAATTTGACCCATCCTAGCAATGTGGGGTCAAGGGCCTTGCTCAAGGGCCTAACAGCTGTGCAAATATTATCGTGGCTACACCAGGGCTTGAAACACCAACCTTCTGGGTCCCAGTCATGTATCCTTATCCAATAATCACTTTTCACCCTACTCCTTGAGACAAGAGTCATACACAGACACAACCAACGGCTACACAGCCAAGACTTTCCTTTCACAAACACACAGTGGATCTTCATGCAGCCATATCAAAAAATGCACCCGCACTATTTGCGATAGCCACTCGCGATCATCATTTTCGATGAGTTGTGGCCGCCTTTGTGACCACGTTCCCACAAAAGGCGATACTTGGTGTAGCTGTTCCTGACTCTTAAACAAGGAAGTCCCCATTCCCAAACTCCCCTCACCTGTGGTGTTTCCCATCCTATGTATGAAGGAGAGGGAGAATGGGGTAGGGCGATTCATTTTCAGGAAGAAACAGGCTGGCAGGTCCACACAGTTAGAGTTTGTCACAGAGGAGAAGGAGGGGGTCCTGAGTGTGTGGAAGAGAGAGAGAGAGAAAACAGAATTACTGATACTGCCCGTATTACACTCAATATGGGTCTTGATAGCTACCAATCCTGCAAACTTTAAATTATGGGCTGGAATGACTTTGCAAATAAATAAGGTGTTTACATAACAAAGAAAATATTTGTTTTGTAATGTTTACCCCTGTTGCCAATATACAGACTGACTTCTACTTAGTACTAAGAACTTAGTACTAAGAACATCTAAACACAGGGTATTGAGAGACAACGCCTCAGAACTTTATTCTGTTGTAATATAATAACAAGATTTGACCACTAGAGGGAGCCTAGACTGGTCTCCTTTTGTCCCTTACCCTTTATTGTCCACTGGATGAGAGCCTGTGATTAGTGGCGCGATGGGGAGCTTGTACACAGAGGAAGTTCCTTCTACAGTCACCGACACACTGACGCCCAGAGAGCGAGGGACTGTAGAAAACAAGCACAGAGGGGGAGAGAGGGGGTAGAAATGGCAGTGCTTGTTACCTTTGATGAATAAGTACATACTTCAAATAAGCCAGTCTTCCCCTCCTCTTACTAACCAGTAGAGTCGGTGAAGTTGAGCAATGCCCCTGTCCCCTCCTCAAACACGTCATATGGCGACACGTAACACTGCAAAGACACGAGGTGACCTGCAAGAGAAGATGGGATTCAGCCATGGATACACAGGAGAACCAAACACCCCTGTAAAACTGCAACTACTTTCGTCACACATAAATAACTAGAAACTGCCACACTTTATATCAGCTGCAGCGAAAAGCATTTCTTAAGGTCATATGTAATATGTAAACACACCTATACAAAGAGAAGTGGTGTAGAGTGGTATACAAGAGTGGTGTAGAGAGGTCTGTTAATATTTGTGTGTGTGTGTGTGTGTGTGCACGTGCGTAGTCAGTGGGTAGATGTGGGCAGTACAGGTGTGTATCTCTGGGGTGTTTTCTCAGGCAAGTCTGTGCGAGTGTGTTTGAAAGATAGACAGTGGAGACAGGCGTTAGACATGTGGTATGTAACATACTCCTTCAACACTGTTCAAGCATTAGGTGGAGAAGGGTGTACTTTGGTTTGGCTACATGTAGAACTACAGTGAGGTCTGTAAGAAATTTTTGATTTTTGGCTCTCCAGCACATTGGATTCAAAATGTATTTGAGGGTATTTACATCTATCAGGGGATCAGTGAAGGAATTATATCCTTTTTATACATTCTCCCCACTTTAGGGGACCAAAAGAAATTGGACAGTTGGCTTCAGCCGTTTCTGATTAGTCAGGTGTGTTCAATCACTTCCTTAGTGCAGGTATCAGACATATTTCAGTATGATTCTAGGAGTGTGATTGCCCTTTGGAGACTGTTATTGTCAACATCAGGATGACAGTTGTGCCAATGACAAAGAAGCCATTATGAGGTTACGGGGGGGACAGTCCGCAAAATAGGCAATCAATAGGCTTACCTAAATAAACTATTTGGAACATCAATAAGAAGAAAGAGCACTGGTGAGCTCAGTAATTGCTCAGGGGTAGGCAAAAGAAGACCTCTGTAGTTGATGACTGTCGAATTCTGGCCATAATGAAGAAAAATAAAAACACAAACACCGGTCCAGTTCAGAAATGGATGTGTCAACGACTACTGCTTGCCGAAGACAAAAACAGATCTACAGAGCCAACACTGCAAGATGCAAACCACTAGTTAGCTGCAAAAACAGGATAGCCAGGTTACAATTTGGCTAAGTAGTATAAAAGAGCCTGCAGAGTTCTGCAGCAGAATGAATTCCCGCAGCATAGTAACAACAAGGTAATGATCCCAGACATAGTGCTAGCGCTCTCTTTCTTCTTAATGATGTTTAAACTGTCTATTCTGGATAGTGCATTGTTTGGCATGTCTATAAATACCTTCAAATTAAAGGTAAGAGATCTACCTTTTAAGCTCATTCATTGCTTCTTTTCAAATCCAATGTGCTGCACTGTATATTATAGTGGTGAATTTGGTGTGGGGGGGAACTTTTGGTTTTTGGTATGATTGCCAGTTTGACACTGGGTGCATTTCATGTTAAATGTGCTTAGTGTGGTTGATTTTGGGCTCTGTGGTGAAGATAAGTCGGTATTTACTCAGGATTTACACAGGTTAGGATGTTTTAGTGTGTTCAGTCCGGGGTGCGAGTACCTCCACTCCGAGCAGTCAACAGACCCACACTGCCATGCAGAATGGTCTCCACTGTGTTTGCATTTGTGGCCAACCTGCAATACATACAGACACACACCCAAACTTAGGAAACACAGCATATTAACAAAGACTAAGGTTCATATTGCTGATGTGTATATTGATAAATTTCACACAATACTAATTGATATGTATGGTGCCCAATACTAAATACTAAACTATTAGTCTTATAGTGTAAATTATAAATCTAGTCATATTTTCTGGCAGGCATATTAACAAATGATCTGCTATTTTCCTTGAATAGTGATGAGAAACGATACAACTTTTTCCGCAATTCCGCGGTAAACAGGCAACATGCATTTCCACACCTCATACGCAATCAGCTGGTGACGTAATGCTTAAACATTCGGTCTAATCCCCAAAAGAGACTGACGAAGACAACAAGTGAAGTGAGAGACACTCCAGGACAGACGGATAAAAAGCCACAGAGACAAACAAACACAAAATGGCAGAGGATGCAGGGGCACCTGAACATGTGCATCATCTTGGTGAGATCCAGCTCCAGAGACTGCAGCGCCAGGTACATCTTGGTTTTCAGCTTACTGCTCGGAAGATGCGAGAGGGGGACAAATGCACAACCATTTTTATATGTAACACAGTACACAGCACAACAAAAGCAAATACCAAATAAGAAACTACATGAACCCTTTAAGGTGTAAGATCACAAATATGTGATTAGAATGTTCTTAACTGGGGCACTTCGACACACCCAGTGCCTATGTAACACTCAATACTGGCATTCAAAAGCAGTGGAGCTCCAGAAGACTGACTTAGAATTAGAAAGTACACTTCAGCCATTTGAAGAAAGGTCACAATATGAAAGCAGATGATAAATGTCCTCCACAGTGATCACAGATCAGCACTCGCACAGTGCTAACAAATTGTCAACTCAACCTTTCGGAAAACAGCAACCATACAATACCCTTAAATGACCTATCATACAATGTGAATGTCACAAGAGTGTGTCGTTTCTAAATAAACTGAATTACAAACAGATTCCCCAATCACTCTATATAGATCCAAGACTCTTGCACTTGAATCAATAGTCTGCTGTGCATTCTGGGTACAAACACTCAAATAATTTAGTACAAATTCACAAGGTATCGAAGTACAACTTTTCTATTAAAGAGCATAACATTGTAACTATGTTTCCTATATTTCAGTACATGAATATGTAACATATCATGTCACAGCGACTGAAGGGATACTGGACAGAGAAGCCTTACGGCAGGACTCACTTGTCTCCAGGAAGCTTATACAAGTTGACCAACCCCTTGAGATGTTTGGAGAACTCCTCAAAGTTTTTTTCTCTGTGAAAGGAAAGTATAAAAAACCCCAGCTTACTATAAAATTGAACTTAAAATTATAATAATTTGCAAGGGATAAGATCACACCAGACCAAAGATGAATGAACCAGGGAGATACGCTTTCACGATTCCTTACCTGAGATGTTGAACCAACTCTGGACAGCTCTGTCACAGCAGAAAAAGAGAAGGAGACCACAGTGAACAGAGAAACAGGGAAAAACTAAATGAAAGAGGTCAACTACAAAATATTTAACACAAATAATTCACCCTTTTAGTGTTCACAGCTCCACCCTGGATATATTATTATTATTACATGACATTACATTACAGGCATTTAGCAGACACTCTTATCCAGAGCGATGTACAATAAAGTTCAAAACAAAACCAGGTACAAGTGCGTTGAGAACCCGAGACTCAAGCACAGTTGCGATCACATAGATACAACTTGAACCCTTGAAGAGTACATCAGCTTACCAACTAGCATACCATGGTTGGCAGTTAGAATACCCTGAATACTACAATAACTATACATAAGTGCTATTATAAGCTATAGCATACACAAGGCTAACGTTACAGCAACGCCCTGTCTCCCTGTGATTAATGTCAACTAGGCCCGGGATTCCCCCATTGTCACAGACTCT
The DNA here is from genome assembly GCF_963514075.1 of Conger conger. NCBI lineage: Eukaryota > Metazoa > Chordata > Actinopteri > Anguilliformes > Congridae > Conger > Conger conger. The sequence continues at coordinate 46,828,198 of NC_083761.1, read as the reverse complement.
TGTCCCGCCCCCATAGACTTTATATTTTATATTTTGCACTTTAATAATACTTCACATACCCTGCTTCAGCATCATCTTGTATTGTAAATATTTATTTTAATTTTAAAAAATGTATTCATAGTTACATTCTACATTACATTCCACCTTATTTTATATCTATGTTTCTATTTTTAGTATTATTCTTTATGTTGTCAGCATGCACCCACTAACCACAGCAAAATGCAAAAACTACATGGCGAATAAAGTGATTCTGATTCTGGTTCTGATTATTAGAGATGGTAAATGGCAGGCATTTATATAGCGCCTTTATCCAAAGCGCTGTACAATTGATGCTTCGCCATTCATCCATTCATACACACATTCACACACCGACGGCGATTGGCTGCCATGCAAGGCCCTGACCAGCTCGTCAGGAGCATTTGGGGGTTAGGTGTCTTGCTCAGGGACACTTTGACACAGCCCGGGCGGGGGATCGAACAACCCTCCGACTGCCAGACAACTGCTCTGACTGCTCTTACTGCCTGAGCCATGTCGCCCCCATGTCGCCCCTATTATTAAAGGTTCCCAGACAGGGCTTCACTGTGAGACTCAAACTCCCATAAAAACTTACCGCTGGGTTCTCCCCATGATGAGCCACCTTTACATCTACCAACTGTCCCCCAGCGTCCAGCTGCACCTCCACATAGAACATGTCAGATGTGATGTAACACTCCGTCCCAGAGGGGCTCAGGTGAGACCCTAGCCTATGAGACAGACGGGAGAAGGAGGCACACATCAAGAGCACGGATACGTTTACATTTCAACCGCACAGGGAGAAATGAGCTAGTACAACAGGGCAAGCGAGGGGACCGTGCGCGGTGCGTGGGGACAGACAGGGACGGAGCGTGGGGACAGACAGGGACGGAGCGTGGGGACAGACAGGGACAGGGACGGAGCGTGGGGACAGACAGGGACAGGGACGGTGCATGGGGACAGACAGGGACGGAGCGTGGGGACAGAGAGGGACGGTGCGTGGGGACAGACAGGGACAGGGACGGAGCGTGGGGACAGACAGGGACGGAGCGTGGGGACAGACAGGGACGGAGTGTGGGGACAGACAGGGACAGGGACGGTGCATGGGGACAGACAGGGACGGAGCGTGGGGACAGAGAGGGACGGTGCGTGGGGACAGATAGGGACAGGGACGGAGCGTGGGGACAGACAGGGACGGAGCGTGGGGACAGACAGGGACGGACCCGTTCTGTCGAGCGATGGACTCCAGGCGATCCGTCATGGACGGCAGCGAGGACACTGTGAGAAAGAGAGTGAGAGTGAGAACCAGTGAGCCCAGCTCGGTCTCCCCAAGCTTATACTGGCATAATAAACACAGTCTGGGTGCCTGAAAGAGTAAATGTACTACCTGTTTCAGTGCCTCTGCTGTCTACACAATTTAGCAAAGATTTGCATAAAGTATTCTCTATCCCACCAGGTGCCGGCAGTGTTCAGTTTCGTATACAGCTTTGAAAATGAGCCTTTAAATGAAATGGCCAAATTTGTGGGTGTCATCAATTTTCAGAATTAAATTGACATCTATATATGACGTAGAGGTACCCTGAAAAGGGTACGCTGACTTCACGATTCAGACGGGGCCAGAATGCATGGCAGATATATCTTTTTTTTTTTTTTTTTTAAGCCGAAATGATATTATTTTATGCATGTCGAAATAATTGCAAGGATTAAAATGTTTCACTTATAAGGTAGGTATACAGCTAAAAAGTTAATAAGTGTGTAATTACCCTTTAAGACTGATAAACCAAATACAATGGCACTGCCACAACAGGTCACAAGTGCAAGTACGTATATTCATGGAGCTCCAAAATCCCAGACAAAAGTTAAAGAGAAACAAGGGAATCGCAATATCTGTAGGACTGTTTCAGTAGACAGTTTCAGATTGACAATATAATCATATTTGCAAGAGTGGTGGAATTTAGTCTGAGCTGAGAATGACTTGTGTTAATCCCGACACTTCCACTCTGTCCGTTTGCTCTCACCCTTCAGTGCTCTCTGCAGCTTCTCCAGGCAGGTCAGGAGGAGCTGGTGTCCGGCAGTGTTCATCACTCCGCGTTTCTCCTGCAAAGAGTTGAACCGTCAGCAAGTGCGGGCATTCCTCTGAGACGTTCCCTCGTCAATGTGCTGAGCACCCCCCGAAACCAGCCCTCCCTCGCGCTCTCTGCTCTCCCTGCCCTCCACCCTGCCCCTCACCCTGCCCCTGCCCCTCACCATGGCCTGCCGCACCACCTTGCTGGTCTCGTGCCATGGCCGTGAAGCGTTGTGCTTGGCGTGCAGCCTCTCGAGCAAGGCGTTGACACGGCTCTGCTTCTCCGCTTCTGTGGAAGGGGAGGACATGTCAAACTCACACCGACATAACAGAACTTGGAAGCCGAATGAATTGCTACGCTGTGCAATATTGTATGAACTATTTAAAACACATGGACTCTTGAAATGAAAAATGCCATACTCAGTGTCAATTCCAACTCAAGACTGAACAGTCTTGTCTGTAAATATAGAATTTGACTAAATATTTACAAACTAGCATGCATTGGAACTAATACATTGAATCCATACAATGATAACACAGCAATAGCAACACAAGCTAAATCGAGAAAAAATAAGAAATGTCGTGCCATATGTGTGGTATTAGTTTTGGACGAAAACGCATCTGCTGTGGTGTCCATTGTAAATAAATCCAGCCAGCTCGTCAGCTCCCTCTATGTTTCGGTGATGTAAAACAAATAAAAATAACTTTCTCCATATCTGAGTCATGAATAGCCTTTACTAAACAATGATACACCTACTTTTTTGGCACTTTTTCATCAGCCAGCCAACTTCTGTACAGTGGTTAGCTAGTCGCCTAGTTCTTTCGTTCTGAGTTCTACCATCTATTCAAGTCTAGCTAGCAACTAGCCAGCTAGCTAACGTTAAGTATGCAATTTAAGAACACCTGATCTACTCAGATTGCACAAATTACACATACCCGTCCCTTCCTCTACTTTTATCCGATCTCCGGTCGCCGGGGTGCCCCCAGACTGTGTTCCAAGAGCGAGCTCTCTTGCTGGACTGTTGCTTTGCACAGAAACCCCAGATACCGCCGCCATCTTCGGGATCTTCCGTCGCTCAGGCAAGAGCTTCCGAGACAACAGAGCGCGACAGGGGCGACTGGCAACGTGTGACGACACCAACTTCAATTGGTTCATATGATAATGACGTAATCAAACAGCGACAATGTCCAACATTCTAACGTGATCCTCTCGCTCATTTCATTCATTTTCACTTTTCATTGCAAAATAATTCTTCTTTTGTTCTGAATGTATACCAAGTATCCAATTCTCTATAAGCAAACAAACAAACAAACAAAAAACACAGTTAAGAAAATAACTTTGTATATGGGGTATATTATGCATACCTTACATAAAAACTACATTTGACTTAGATTCAAGGCTTCACAACAATCCAGTCCTTTTTGCTTCAGAATTCCTTCTAAAGCATCAATATAGTATCCAATTTCCAATTTCAATTGCACAAAGTTTAGTTATTCTTTAACCATTTACACTTCTGAAAATGGACTTTTCAATAAATGACAAATTCATTCACAATATACAAAATGTTATGTTCCATATTTCTGTCATCCAAAAATATTATTATTATGAATGAATTTCTACATCAGTTGCCCTTTTGTGAAATCTTACAAAGTGACAAAATACCAGAAACATTCAAAAATATGAATATATACTACATTCAAATCAATATCCTTTCTAAACCTTGCCATTACCTGGTTTACAGGATATAATAATGCTTAATGATATCTCTCTAACCTTATTGGTAACACAATACTTCTTATGAGATTCCACACTTAATACTTAATATTTTTAAAACGTGAACCCGACAAACTCTTTACTATAGGCATTGCATGGTTTTGGCAGATTTTCCTGAGAAAATTATTATTTGAATCTTTAGCATTACATCATATACAATTGCATATTCTTTAACAGGTACTGAAATTTTGTATTTCTCTAGAATTTAATTGACTGTTATTGTCACAACTCTGATCCTCATGTTGACAAATGCAATAACAGACTCCAAAGGCAATCAAAAACATGGAATCGAGACTTGATACTAAAAGCTTTCTCATTCCTGCACTAAGGAAGCGATTGAATACACCTGACTAATCAGAGACAGCTGAGAAGCCAACTGTGCAATTACTGTACTTTTGGTGCCATAAAATTCTATATGGGGAATATTCAATATGAAGTTAGTAAATAGCTTTACATTAAATGTGAGAGTCTGCACTTTAAGCTCATATATTGTTTAATTTCAAATCCAATGTGCTGAAGTAGAGAACAAGAAGAACAGACATTGCACCACTGTCCAAATGCTTACGGACTGCACTGTTGAACGTTTTTATTTATATAACGGGGTTTGTTTCTCCAAATGAAATTTTTTTTTTTTTTCATTCTGTTTTTTGGTTTTTGGGATATCCAAAACCTTTCTTGATCATGCTTTGACATTAATGGCCCTTTCATTCAGACAGAGATAAATCTCTCATATATCAAATCTTTTTTACAATGAACTTTTCTACCAATTAAAGGATGATAATTTTTACTTGTTTTAATGGCTAAATATTAGGCTTATTCTTCAATTGCCACTATGTTTGTCTTTTAAAGCATATCACTCACATTCTTTAACGGTAATGGTAAGACCTGATATTAAAGAAAAAATCTTTTAATACTATTTCTATTTCTTTTAAATTTCGTATAATTTAAAAGATTTAATAAACACCTTGAAATTCCTAACCCGCAATTGCTCCCGACGAGCTGATTGTTACCTCATATGGCAGCCTATTGCCATTGGTGTGTGGGTGTGTGAATGAGAGGCATCATTTTTAAAGCACTTTGGATATAAAAATGCAGTCCATTTACCATTAATAAAAATAGCAGAGACGCTGCCCCTCATTTTAGGAAAAGGTAGGACGCAAACAGTGCTGTGGCATAGATGGTAAGCAGAGAAGACAGCAGCAGGTGGTGGTCAATTGTGTGAAAAGCTGGAAAGAGGCCAAAGAAGATCCGAATGCAAGAGACAAGCTACCTTTGCAGAGTGGAGCTCCTTGCTGACTGCTGTCATTTTAGTGGCATGGGCTATATAAAATGGGAAACTGGAATCGCTGTGTAAACCTACAGGAAGTGTTAGCATCTTGGCTAAGCAGTGTCTTGAAATTGCTCTCAGGTCAAATCTTCTCAGTACTCGTTGGAAGAGAGGGTGGAGGGAGAGAGGTTGCAGAAATTACAGTGGCAGTAGGGTGGTTCACTGTCTTTTTCCAGTCTAAACCTCTTTAGGTGCTGTTACCAAATTTTTTACATACCCATCATTTTACCAATTGGTGGACAAGTAGTAGTGCGCAAGGCGACAATGACAGTGGCGCAGGCTAGGAACTTAACCCGTATTATCTGACCTGCAAGCCAAATTCCTGCACTGGTCCCCCCTTGATAATGATTTTCTTCATTATGAACTGTAAACCTGCATATACATTCAATGCATTCTTCCTCTGGTCATTCTTCTGTTTTCAAACTATGTAGTCATTGGCTTCTCACTCCTTTGATGTAAATATACTCAAGGAAACAGAGACTACCATGCTATATCCACCTCTAATCCCAATTTCCTGGTTGACTCCACACCACAAATGTGAAGATCATGAAATTTTTTAAATCAAGAAAATCTCAAATACAATCAGCTCCAGAATGATTAGCATCGTTGATAAATATGCTTTAAAAATATCCATTATCACCATTATTGACATAAACTTCATTTAGAAATATGAGTACGAAAGTGTGCTTTATTAATGATTCAATGGAATCAACCAACATGTTTCTCACATGTCTCACATGTTTTAAATAATTTTAAAAAGAAATCCACAAAAACAGGATTCACAATTATTGCCACTCCTGATTTAATACACCCACTTCGATTACAACTGTGAGTCTTTTCCTATTATTTGTGATGAGGTCAGAAAACAAATTTGGAGGGATTTTTGACCATTCCTCCATGCAGAACTTTTGAAGATCATTGATATCCTTGGCGCCTCACAGCAAGGAGGTCCTGGGTTCGAATCCCCCTCGGCCGGGACCTCTCTGTGCGCAGTTCGCATGTTCCAGCACATTGTGCGGAGTGCACATGTTCTCCCCGTGTCTGCCTGGGTTTCCTCCGGGTACTCCGGTTTCCTTCAACAGTCCAAAGACATGCAGGTTAGGCTGATTGGAGAGTGTAAATTGCCCGTGGGTATGAGTGTGTGAGTGAATGGTGTGTGTGCCCTGCGATTGACTGGCGACCTGTCCAGGGTGTATTCCTGCCTTTCGCCCAATGTATGCTGGGATAGGCTCCAGCCCCCCTGCGACCCTGTTCAGGATAAGCGGGTTAAGATAATGGATGGATGGATGGATGATATCCTTGGGATTGCATTTATGTACTGCCCTCTTCAATTCAGACCATGGTATTTATGGGATTTAAGTCTGGAGACTGAGATGTTGTTTTCAATTAACCTGAGTGGATTTTGATGTGTGTTTGGAGTCATTGTCCTGCTGTAAAAATGTACCTATGACAAAGGCCAAACAGAGCTCAGTAAGGGCTTTATTCTATATTCCAGCACATTGGATTTGAAATTAAATGATGAATATGATGTTAAAGTGCAGACTGTCACCTGTCATCAGGTGATGCTGATATGAATGGAGGAATTGCATCCGTTATATGCATAGTCCCCCACATTTTATGGAGCCAAAAGTAATTGGCCAGTTGGCTTTTCGGATTTTTCTGATAAGTCAGGTCTATTCAGTCGCTTCCTTCATGTAGGTATAAAAAAAAGCTTGATTCTTGATTTTGGGCTTCTGGTTGCATTTGGAGAGTGTTATTGGTATTTGTCAACATGCGGACCAGAGTTGTGCCAAATATACATTAAGAGGCTGACTGAGAAATCAACCTGGAAGCCAACTGTCCAAGTACTTTTCTTCCCCTAAAATAACGGGTCATATTAGTTAAAAGGATATAATTCCTACAGTACACTGATCACCCAACATGGATGTAAACACCTTCATATTAAAGGTGACATTGTTTCATTTAAAATCCAACGTGCTGGAGTACAGAGCCAAAACAACAAAAATCATACCACTATTCAAATACTTATAGACTGCTCTGTATCTGTTTTCACTGTTTCAAGCTTAACCTACCCATCATTTAGGGAGCAAGAATTGCAGGAAAATTACCGATATAGTCATATTTTTGACATACGAAACTTAAAGTATCGCCGAGAGGCACAATGTAATGATACATTAAATATATATATTTTTTTTTTAAACAACAACATTCTGTAGTATAAGAAGCAACATGCATGCAAGACAGCAAAATATAATGTTGCAAATTTCTAACCTTAAACATTTTTTACAATTCCTTTAAACCGGGAGTCAAATACATGCAGCCGATGTGCAAAATATATCCACTAAGTGGCGCATGGGACCACCGAATCAAGCCGATGTTGCAATATGAGGCTGGGAATATTAAAATATGACTGTTTATTTTGACTAAATTATTAGTATTTATAAAGTCATTGTATACAGTTTATTTGAAGGAATAAGAAGATAAATAAAAACATATTTATGAGAGGAATGAACCCAAATCCACTGCTGCCTCAAATCATCTTGCGTCAACCGCTTAGTCCATGTTCTCGCTGATCTTTTGCTGGTCTCTCGTCCACCCTGTGCGGCGAGTGCAAGGGCTCCAATTCTGCCCAAGGGTCCTCCACCATGGAAGGCTTGTAAAGTTGCGAGGCCCCGGACTCCCGTCGTCTTGCTGGACCCCGTACATACCGTGGTGGTGGAGATGGGTACATCTGAGAGCACAGAGAGCAGTTGCGAATTGTAAATAGGTGTCTATACTGTTTAATGACGTCGCGAGATCATTACATTTAAAATACATAAACATGTGAATATAATCAACTAGGCGTATAAGACCGAGTCCCAACACAATATCTTGGAATGATAAATAGAATTTCAAAAAGTAAATCTGTAGAATAAATTCTATACAAAAGCAATAAATGAACAATTTCTTACGCTTGGCTGTGGCGAATGGACTGAAGACTTCTGGCGTCTGTTAGACCCTCTCTGTGGGCGAGGTGACCATTCCGGTGAGTGCATACCTGGTCCATACGGGCTGCGACTGGAATTCCAGAAGACGGGACTGGGGCCACAGTTTCGGCCTACCGGGCTAGATTGCCACTGGGGCGGTGATTGAGGCCAAGGCATTCGCCCTATACCCCTAGATCTCCACTCGGACCCCGAGGAACGTGGAGAGAGCTCTGTCTCCCGATTAGCGCCATACGGCATTTCATAATAGGATGTCCTTGGCCCTACAGGACTTTGTCTGTGCATCTTTGGTGTGGTTGCCTACCGGTAAAACATAATCCCACAGGTCTGTTTACTTTCAAAGCATTTTAAAATGAAAACAAAATCGGAATGGACTAGGCTATACAACGTAGAAAAAAAAAAATAGAATAATCAAATTCAAATCGAAATAACACAGAAAAAAATTCTTACCGGAACTTTGAAATATTTCTTTCGCTCAAGTTTTCTGCAACACTGAGCGCAAGTCGAAACAAGTTGTGGTAGCCTACTGTGAAACGAAGTTCGATATTCAAAACCAATTCTGATTGATTGGGGAGCTGCTTACCTTATACCCCTTGTAAATCTGGGCGTAGACACGCAGCTATTCACACGTCTGAATGTGGTGATGTTGCCACTGGCAGAAAATAAATTACCGTAATAAAAGAAAGTCTGGGAATGCTGAAAGCCTGTCCGTGATAGGTCTGTCCCATCTATTGTAGTTCTGATTAATCTGCGACCTCTTGAATAGCCTACGTTTCCATGCGCGTCATTCAGGGATAATGGAACAATGGAAAAGGTAGCCAGACTCTCGGCAAAACAGAGCAAAGCTTAGCCTAATTGATACGGCCATAGTTTCATTTAATTATGATAACTGATTGCATGGCCTACTTTCTATCGTCAAAATGTTCAATTAATGCACATTTAGGCATACTTTAGTTAGTAGTCTATAACAAACAGATCGATTTATTAGATCCTCTTCACACATGTTCCTGTGTTTGAACTGCACTTCGTTGTACGTCGCTCTGGATAAGAGCGTCTGCTAAATGCTTTGGAATTGTAATGTAAAAGATAGCCTAAACCTAGTAGGCATAGGCCTACTACTACAATAGCTTACATCAACTATTTTAAAGATGAGCCTATATAAAATATATCAACTGATACTATTAACCGAATTAACCATCGGTTTATTGAGAATATTTAATTTCGCGCACTCAAGTGCAGTTGGTCTATGCTGCGACAGGTAGCCTAAGTCGTCTTATAGGGTATCGTATTTTTTTGGAATCGTTAAAACATAAAATTAGGGAGGTATCAAGGGCTACAGCCTGTCACGCCTCCATAAGCATATGCATTTAGCCTGACGTTTCCGACTGAATGAAACTGATCTTAAATTGTAGCCTATTCAAATTGGCACACTAGCCTATTCAAACTTTTCATTAACAGTCAGACGACAGGGGGTTTAACACTGCGATTACGAATATACTTCGCGAGAGGGAGACAGTAGCACACAGATCCGCTCTGTACTGGACCAATTAGACCATTTTTAAATTTCGTTTGAGAACACTGCCTGTCATACGAATTTTCGCAGGCTTCAGGAATGGTTCATTCATCATGAATGGGTTCGAAGTGAACCCAGCGCTGTAACCTATTTTTCGTTGCAAAACATACCGAAATGTTTTACAACTACAAAGAATCCCATGTCCAATGATGCATTCGATTATAATTTATCAGTGGGAAACCTGTAGAGTGCTAAACACTGGGGCTGCCTACGGGGCATGTCCCGCGAAGGCGTAGTCTATTTTGGCGGGTGGCATAGACTACCTGCCATTCAATTTTAAAAATTTAATTGTGGAATTGAATTATTTAAGAGAATAAATTAGCGAACGCTTTTTACGTTTGCCCAGATATTTGCAGAATCTAGGCGCGTATTCAAATGAGATTTAGAGACGAGATTAAGAGATCGTTGGTGAAATCAAAATTAAAATAAAATCCAAATTATCCACACAACCCACAATCTACGTTATACATTGGAAAACGATAATACTAATACATTCCAAAAATGTGTCTGCGTTAGTATTGGCAATTATGCCAAGTTATAACGAGACTAAACCTTCAACAATATTTAACAGAAACAAAATCCATATTCCGAAGCACTGAAACATTCTATATTCTGTCAGTTGGCCCTGTGTTTTTTCGTCTGATATCAAACTTGGTTTCAAATGTGTTACCTGAAAGGTATAAACCCCTCAGTGTGCTTGAAAATGTTATTGTACGTCGGTCTGAATAAGAGTGTCTGCTAAATGACTATAATGTAACGTAAAGATAGCGGACTCCATAAAGTATATGTAAATATACTGTTACAGTAAAGTTCATGTGATACTATTATAACCATGGAATTTAAGATAAGCCTACAATTCTGACAAAAACAATTTGAATAAACATGTAAAATAGTTAAGGGAATTGCACGTAGGGGAGACCGGGGAACAACCAAACACTTTACGCTTAATTAAAAAATATATAGGCCTACTCATATTAGAGCAAACATTTTTAACCCAGAAAGAAGATATATGTCTTTGCTATTACTATCGGTACAGTTCTAGGAAATACGTGGCGATGACCGTTCAGTTCAAAGTAGAGGGAGTGAAACTGTTTAAACGTGCCCCAACTACGGGGCATTGCACGTTACTATAATGCATAAGTGAAAACAAACCCATCATTCTTACTCAAATGCAAGTACACTACATCCCCATATTTCAACATTCCCCGAGTTAGTTGGTGGCACGGCCTCCCCTACTTCATACACATATTCAAACTGTTCTATAGAAGGGACTGGTACGTTGCTATCAGTAACTTCATGTATTCATAATAATGGTTCTTGCCAAATATAACTTTTTTTATACACTCACTTGGCACTTTATTAGGAAAAACTCTACACCTACTTATTCATGCGATTATCTAAACAGCCAATCGTGTGGCAGCAGTGCAATGCATAAAAACATGCAGATACGGATCAGGAGCTTCAGTTAACGTTCACATTAAACACCAGAATAGGGAAGAAAGTGTGATATCACTGATTTCGACTATGGCATGATTGTTGGTGCCAGACGGGCTGGTTTCAGTATTTCGGTAACCTCTGATCTCCTGGGATTTTTACACACAACAGTCTCTAGAGTTTACTCAGAATGGTGCGAGAAACAAAAAACATCCAGTGAGAGACAGTTCTGCTGGCAAAAACGCCTCGTTAATGAGAGATGTCAGAGGAGAAGGGCCAGACTGATCAAAGCTGACAGGGAGGTGGCAGTAAGGCAAATAACCATGCATTACAACAGTGGTATGCAGAAAAGCGTCTCTGAACATACAATGCATCAAACCTTTTAGTGGATAGGCTACAGCAGCTGAAGAACAGGTAATAAAAAGATTAGGTAATATAAAAAAAAAAAAAATAATAATCATAATAATAAGTGCTCACTGGGTGCATATTTGTATTTGCATGTCTTCTCTGCTAATACTTTTAATAATGTAGCCTATCCTTGAAAAGAAAGAAAAGAAAACACAGAAATTTCTTAGTTTAAATAACTAGTATATGACTTTTCAAAAGGCCAAAATAAACGCAAGGCTTTCTAAATGGCTATAACAAAGATTGCACATTGATCACGCACATAAAGGACAGTCTCTCGAGATGACAAGATTCAGAAACTATATAGGAACGTAAAAACGTAGTGGTAATGCTGTAGTGGTGTGTGTATTGCTGCTGGCACGTCTATGCACACCACGTTGCCTATTGTATTTGTATTCCATAGAACGTTCATTCATATTAGCGTGCAATATTAAAGTTAGCTCTTTTACTAAGAGTAGTAGAGAAATTTCTGTAGCTTGGTTGTTTTTCGTGCTTGAGTTCACATGTAGCCTGTCGCTAATCAGTTAAGTTCTGTGGGTTGAGGCAAAACATGTACGAAAAGTGTACGAATAGCAACACAACACGATAATTATTTATTTCCCCATGTCTTCCGCAGTTGGCTATAGTGAACAGATGTTGTTTCTGGTTTAGGTAATGTGATAATGCAAGTTTATTGCTTTATTGTGTTGCTGTGTGGAGTTTTATCTGAATTCTGTGCGTTTAAATTACGTCTGAGGGTACAGATATTAATGTTTGGAAGGCGTGAGAGTGGTCATTGGCGTTATATGGTAAATGGGGTATTGTTTGGGCAAAAATGTAATTTCACCGATGGAATATGGTGTCCTCCAAGATTAATAGCAACTTTGATGAAGATGAACAGAAAATACTTTAGAAATGAAACAATGCAAACGCTAAGCTATTTGAATCCTTAGGAACATTTTTAAAGATTTGATGGAATTAACTGAAGGAATACCTTTCTAAAATTATGATTTTATTTGCCCTAAAAATGTGATGCAAACATTCACACATTTAAGAGCAACCCCTGGATTAGGATTTACATACAATGTTTGCTACTAAGGCTGTATCTAAAATGGTCCACTACCTCCTTACACAGTGGACTAACTAGGGTGTCAGCCCACAAACATTGCTCACAATGGTGTGAATGTTTTTTTAAAAACATTTTTGGGCAAATAAAATCACAAGTCATGTAGCTACAGCAGCACTGTCTCTCAACTTTAGATAGTATCAGTTATATTATCAGCACTATTTATGTTTTGTATTCTTATTTTTTTGTAGTGTGAAATGTGAACAGAGGGAAGACATGTGCTTGAACAATTATTTTGGTTTTGTATTTCGGTTTTGTATTTAAAAAGAAGGTACATACAGTGGCATAAACAAATGTGGTTACCCTTTGTCAAATTGGATGTTTCGTTGAATATCTAAGAGATAAGAACTTAACACAACCTCTGCAGGGAAAAAGTGGTTTTGGTTTCCTCTGAATGGACCATAGACTCAAGGGTTCGAAAAGGGTTCTTTGGCTTGTTTCCATAGACGACTCCTTCTTAGTTGTTTATGGAACCCTCTATCATAGGTGTGAAGCGTGGAAGCTCCCAGACAAAGAACCATTTGGCTCTGCACCTGGACCCTTTCCATATAGGGTTCTTCTATGGAATCATAATTTCTACAGCGTAGGCTAGAAGGACACTGCTGTCTTTGTCTGTCAGCGAGTCACCAATATAAATTATTGCTACATCACAGTCTCACCTACTACCAGTGAGCTGGACCTGGCAAAGGCTCTGGCGAAAGTCATAAGCTAGATATGTTATGCACAAAAGCCGAAAGATTAAGAAGTGTTTCGTGGATAACGTGTGATGCACTTTCCTGAAATTAGGAGCAGTATGTACTTATCTCAGTTAAGTGCACGGTTGTCACTGAGCGCAAGTCCAGGGTGAGTGAGGAGAGCTGACATACGGCGACTAAGTGAGGCTACTCACTCTCTGGCCCAGAGACTTGGACAGCATCCGTAAGACTAGCAGATCAGGGAGAAGATAATTAGGACCACCTCGGTCAACTGCTCATATTTTCTCAAAACAGTTTGTATGTGTTGTGAAGAAAATGGCTCCTAAGTAGTAAGGACATTTGAAATCTTTGTCGTGATAATAGACTCAGACTTGTTTTTGAAGAGAACATTTTTTTTGGCAGTTTGAAAAAAATATCTGTATCTGACTCCTTGTTATTTTATTGTGTATAACCCTGTTATGCAACTATTGAAAAAGTACTAGGCATGATGAACTTATGAGAACAGATTTCAGCATATCAAGATATTGAAGACAATAAATGCTTTGCATATTATCTCACCCTGTGTCAGTGCCTGCATTTGTGCTGTGAAAAGATAAACAAATAGATTAGTTGCGTAATAATTCCAAAAGGACAATTTGGTTCACTTTCTCTGAAAATACACCGTTTGAATGTTTGCATGTATTCACATGCATTCATACGTAACGACATACAAACACACATGCACGCACACACACCATCTGAAATGGATACACAGGCACGCTCTGGTCTCGCCAGCATGTGCCCACAGACACGTACTCGACTTGGCACGCATACAGACACGGTCACTGTGAGTGGCACAGGGCAAGCCCCGCCCCCTGCCGACTCCAGCACAGCTGAGCCTTGGGGTGAGAGAACGCTTTAGAAGGGCTTCCTCACCTGGTCCCCTACCCAGCATGAGAGAGAGACAGTGTATGTGTGTGTGTGTGTGTGTGTGTATTGTGTGTGTATATTCTGTTTGTGTGTGCATGTGTGTATGCGTGTGCGTGTGCGTGAGTGTGTGCATTTGTCTGTGCCTATTGTCTCTATGTGTGTGTCTGTGTGTGAGCACATGTGTGTGCATATTTGCATATGAGCTTGCTTGTGAGGGAGCATGTGCGAGCATGTTCTTATGAGCATGCGTCCCCGCTCGAGTGTGTGTTTTCGAGTGTGTGTGTGAATATGTGTGCACGCGTGCCTAAGTGTATGAGAGTGACTGCGTGCGCCTGCATGTGCGTGTGGGTACTGAATTGTGTGTGTGTACACACACAAGGGGCTCAGTGCAGTAATTAATGTGGTCATGGGAAGCCACCAGGGGAAGTATAGAAGGCAGGAGAGCAGAGGGATGTGGGGGTTGGGGGGGCACAGCACCTGAGCAGGCTGGGAGCGGGTGCCCCCCTATCAGCCCATGCGCTTCACTCTGCTGTGACAGCGGCCCCGCACCCCAGCCCCGTGGGGCAGTGAAAGTGCCTCTCTGCCCCCTTCCAACAGCACGCTTCCACCCTGGTGCTGAATGGCATTGCTTTAGCATGGACGCTAATGCTACCTCATTCTCACTTCATGATACTGGCCACGCCTACGTCAATTGTGTAGTTGCTTTGGATTCAAATATTTTTCTAAAATTTACTACTGAGCTTGCCTGGTATACTCTCTCAGAACTCTATATACTATACTCTCAGAAACAAACCCGCCTTCCGGTCCTTTCGGTTGGCTCAGTTGCACCAGACAAGATCAATTGAGCACAGAAACGTAATGTTTCCTTATGTGACCCAGGCCAGTTTTAGTCTGGAAATACTTAAAAGGCTAATTTGTATTGTGTGCATGAGAGAGGGTGCTCATCAACCAGACGGCACCCTTTCATAACATTGCGTAACAGAATAAACCTTGTTAAGGTTTGTGTAAATGTGAATGGGGGTGCAGTGTTTTTTGGCATACACAGGCAGATATCTCAAATTTATTATGATTTTGTCTTATGATTTTATTTTTCCATTTGTCTCCATTAACCAGGCGAAAGGTTCCCATTTTCACCTCAGCTGTATAACGAGACACGGCGTACATGAGGTAAGTATTTCTGGCAGACCTGGGTCAATTGTAATTGTTTTGGATTCATACTTTTCTACACTTAACTGAACTTGTCTGCTGTATTGGAACCTATAGAAAACTCTCAGAAAGTACAAACCCCTTGGTTGGCTCAATTGCACCAGGAAAGATCAATTGAGCAATGAAAATGATTTGAACCCTAAATAATTATGGATTTGACCCTGGTGCTACAGTCAGGAGAGCCCTCATACATTCATACACAAGCTAAAGCATTTATCTCTGGTAACTTGTTGCCTTCTCCCCCTCCAGAGCAGTTATTTTTATTACTCTACCGTTCTGGCAGAAACAGCATTTCAGGTATCTCATTTTCAAAAGAGCTTCAAGCTGTTCTTTTTAAATGACCACGAACAAAGAGTTCAAAAGTGTTTGAATATTGATCCCAGGCAAAGCCTTCGGGTGGACCTTCCAAAATATAGGCGACAGCAAATGGTTGTTTGGCTCAACCAGACACTTTTACTGGTTTTCATTTATTTTAGTGAACCTCGGAGAACGTTAAAGATATGACGCCGCGTCCCCGAGTGGAAGTCTGATGGAAAGCCGGGCTCGGTAAAGGCTGCTCTGGCTCGCCGCGAGGTGATGAAACGTCAAAGTGAGATTAATGGCCACTTGCGGGAGGGAGAGCGTGACCTCAGCAGTGCCCCGCTGCGAGATGGTGCCACGGACCCCCTGACCGCCGGGCCTCCTCTGCCAAACTAGCAGATGAGGGCCGAGATTTTTGCTGACAGGGGGGTGTGCTGGAAGGTTAGGGTGAAAACATTGTGGTGGGGGGGGGTGTCTGGGTGTCTGTGTCCTTTGATTCTTGCATCGCTGTAAATCACAAGTCCTGGGTGTGCACTGGAAGAGAATGTGATGGTCATTTCCCCATAGACCGCTACAAGGGCTGAAGTCTTTAATTGACTAAAGTTTAGCCAGCCATTTTGTGACATGCTGTGAGAAAAGCCCTATACATATGAATGCAGGTCATATCTATTGTGCTTTGCTATTAGTGCTTTGCTATTAGTCACTGTAGGAAATGCAGAGTAGAGTATATCAGAGTTGCAGTTCTCAACTTTATAGGTAGCTTTGGTAACTTTGGATAAAAGAATCATCTAAATAACAAATTATTGATCATTTATTTATATATTTTAGTTCACCAGATGCTGAAATTAACCAAATTAGTTTCGTGTGCCAAAGAAAAGAAAATACTTCTCTATACAAGGTAGATAAAGTTAAGGGCAAAGCACACTGGAGTCGGAATAGATGCCAGATGTGTGTTGATGTGTCAAACTGCCGTGAGTGTGGAAGTGGTGAGCTTGACTGCTTTGATCAGGACTATGCAAAAACAGGGAGGGTGACATGGTTCCCCTGGGCTCAGAGTCAATCAGTGTTTGTATCCACTGTAGGTTCATACAGACAAAGGCATTTTTATAATAAATGGGCAATCCTAGTCTCTGTATTCAAATGATGAGGTTTTGCATGCTGAGTCTTCTGAAGTAGTCCTTTGGCAGGTTTGTACTTGAAACTGCTATAATATCAACTGTTACATCAATCAAAGAGGTTAAGACTCATATTTGACCATGAAGTTAGCCACAAAAATATGGTGGCAAAGAGGCACCTTATTTATAGCCAAATACATGTACAGTTCCCTGTAATATTGATTTGGATCAATGTTTTATTTCTATAGCAGAGCTGTCCTTCACTCAATTAAGGGCCCACATGCATTAACGTTCTCATCCTGGTTTTAGTATCTAAAATAGCCACAAAATGTTCTCAAAGAGCAGTGATGTATGTTTTTTTAAAAGTCCCTAGCCTTGTCCCCAGAGCTCAATTCCCCCTTCGCCTCCTGCATTAACTTTTAGTCACGTCATCCAATAAGTATGCATAAACAATACAAAAGTATATTATAATAAAATTTAGAATTAGCTGTAAAAAGTAATGCTCTCAAAAACTGCAAACCCCTGCTTCCTGGTCCTCTTGGTTGGCTGCACCAGGCAAGATCAACCGACCACAGAAAAGTGTTGGAATCCAGAGCAATTATCCATTTGAGGTCTGCCTGGTATTAAAGGTAATAGGAACAACGGGTCTCAACAAAGTAATTTCCAGAACCTTAATTGCATCACAGAATATTATGAGCCGTGTAAGCCTAGCTAAGACATCCAGAATTAATGCAAAATAAGCACAGCTGTTTTAGAATTTATTTACTGCCGAAGGCATGAAAAAATGAAGAATTATCCAAGTACTGAATTCCTGAGTGTTTCTTCAGTGCATATCATAACTAAAGTAGACAAGATAACAATGCTTAATTACTTTTCTCAATGCTGAATCTCATACCCAGCGCTTCTGCCTCTAATAATGAACACACTGTCCCCAAACTGGAGATTTAGAAAGTCAGTTTTCCTCACAGTCAGATTCATGAGAAAGATCCAATGTGACAATGTTTAACACCACAGAAACTAACATGAAATGAACAGTGAATGCGGAAGGCAACAAACCATTTTATTTTGATGAGCTGATGATTGTATTTTTATATTACTTGTTCTGTATGGCACCTATATCATTATCCCTTTCACTGCTAGTCTAACATTCAAGAAAACCCAGGCCATTTTTTTACCAGAGTTGGTTACTTAAAGTCAGTATCTAATGATTCCAGGGCTCAAGAGTTTTGTTTTTGGTCATATTCATTGTTATTTGTTACAATTTGTGTACATTTTGTTTTCATTACTTGTCATGACCATCAAATTGAATTGTAAAAATGTACTTCAGGCCCTCAACTGCTACGTGTAGTCCTGTGTGCAGGTGTATGTGTGTGTGTATGCGTGCGCACGTGTCTGTAAGCACACGTGTATTTGCACTCCCTCCTCAAAGAGCCTCCTGAGTGTCTTTATCGCCTCTGCCTCTTTAAGAGAGCAGGGGCTGCTGGGAAGGCAGGCTGGCGGGGAGGAGGGCGGCCCTGCAGGACCATTTGTGTTAAAACTCATTTGCACAACGACACTTAATTGGCTACAACAATTAATTAATGTGTTGGAAAGTTGGCACAAAAAGTTCATTTAAGAGGTTTTAATAAGCAATTAGCGGAAACCAGGAGGAGAGAACGACTAGAGAGGAAAAGAAAGGAAGAGAATGAAAAATCTGTCAAAATTAAGGACAAGGGAGACATATAGAATATTCACAAGAAAAAAAGGGGGGAAAAAATGAAAAATGCTTCTTTTCCACACTACAATACAGTATGCATAAAAATCACACAGCTCATTTATTTCAGCTCTTACACAGTGTCTCCGACATTCATTTTTTAATAAAACTGAAAAAGTAGCATTGTCTTTCCCTGTCTCCCCTCTCTGTTCTCATCTCTGTATGAAATATCGCATGACTAATGAGAAGAGCAGGTTGAAATCCTGGGGAAGATGTCCTTGGAAGACGAATGCATTTTCAGCAGAATAATTAACTTAATTAACAAATTCACATGCATATTCATCAGCCTATTAATGTCTGCTCCGCGCTGCTTGATGAGCAATGCGGTAATAACCATCTCATTTGCATACCGCTTTCACACTACTCTCCAGAAAAAAAAGAACAAAATACAAATAAGGCAGAAAAGACAGGAGCAGACGCACAACACACACACACATACACACACACGCAGTATGATGCAGAACAATGTTCAAAAGCAAGGGGGAGATAGTCATTGATTTTGACTCAAACACCCAACTGATGTTCTTATGGTAGTTCCACATGAAGCAAGCAGACGGGCTCACACTCTGTCTCCTCTCCCTCTCTCTCTCTCTCTCTCTCTCTCTCTCTCTGTCTCTCTCTCTCTCTCTCTCAACATTTCTGGGAACCACAATAACAAACCCACTGTGCTTGATGTCTAGTTGCAGACTCCTGCAATCTCTCTGTCTCCCTGTCTCTTTCGCTCTCTCACCTCTCTCCCTGTGCAGTAACATCTCTGCATGTGTTGTCCTTTATCCAACCCACTATTTATTTATTTATTTATTGATTTATGAAGTATCCTTGATGACAATGTTGTGCCCTGCTTTTTTGTTTGTTCCTCCTCTGCTTTCCCCTCTCTTGACAGTGCCACTCTATGTTCACCTTGGGAAGAATGGCATCCTTATGAGGCTTCAGTCATGGCCACACAGTGCCTCTCCCTGTTGTGCATCTCTGTGGCTTTCGGGCTGGATCGAATGCTGTGCACTTTGCTATCTTCATTGTCCA
Source organism: Conger conger (assembly GCF_963514075.1). NCBI lineage: Eukaryota > Metazoa > Chordata > Actinopteri > Anguilliformes > Congridae > Conger > Conger conger. The sequence goes on along the minus strand of NC_083761.1, from coordinate 46,808,518 downwards.
TCCACACACGGACAGCTGATTGTGTGTTTTGTAGCAGCCCCTCCTGTCAAGGAGAGGCTTACCTTTGTTTGGGGGCGGCATGCGCATTGTGCGCGCGCGTGTGTTAAACGCGTTTGTGCTTGTGCATGTTTGACAGGCAGTATTAGTGTGCGCCATTGTGTGTGCGCCTGTGTGAAATCCTCTTTCTTCTCTCCCTGTCTCCCTCAATCTCTCTCCTGGGACCCACTTGGCAACACTCCTCACTTTTTTATTCTTGCATCGCAAACCGCTGCACCCGCCACGGTTCTCTGCACACAGCCTGGCACCTCAACAGCACCACCCCGCGCGCTGGCACTGACGCGCCGACACACACACCGGCACCGACACGCTGACGCTCGCCGACACACACACACCGACGCTGACGACCGTCCTCCTCCCACGACGAGCCCAGCCTTCGCTCCGCTCCCAAGAGTCCGGTGCTGAGTCGCTTCTCTATGTCTTCATTTCTGGAATAGTTTGTTGATGTTTACGGATAGATGAAACGTAGAACGAAAACAAAACGCCCGTGAGTGCAGAGTCAGAAGAACCTTCTAGAAGGCGAAAGGTCGTTCGGCGAACTCCCACTCGGATGCTGTTTATGTGCGGCAGAAGCTCTGCCATCCACCCAAGTGTCCTTTTCAAAATGACATTGCCAAGTACAATACACAAATTTCACAAATTCATCTACTCATTAATCTACTCAATTTTGTATGTTTTAAAACACCTCTTAACTGGACTTCCAAAACAAACCCTTACATCAACATATCAAACCAGCACAAAATCTCTGCAAGCAAATAACCTTAAACTTGAATTCTGCCCCCATCACATCACTTAATTGTTCTGTCTAAATCCTCCAGTTACTCCATTTACACCATTTGAATGGCTTACCTCTGATATGTAATGGATTAATAATATTCAACTAAAAATAAAATGTAAAAAGTGTGTAGAATTTTGTTGTGACCCTTATCCTAACAAATGGTACTGATGCACACATACTCACACACAAATACTCATACACTTGAATTTTTACACTGGTATATGCACTGGCATTCACACACCAATACTAGCACACTAGGGCATGGACTATAGTGACTCTTAAGCTGAGGCAGGAATACGCATTATTAGTGAGGCTTAGTCTCACTCTTATTCACACACTGACACATGCTCATACTGACATACTGACACTCATGGCCTAGTACTGACACACTCTGGATTTAACACACTTCAAACACACACATACCCATGCTGACTTTGTTGTGTCGCCATACGAAGAGGTGTCAATTCGTCATGTTCAACAGCTCTTCTCATATTTATTCTCATATTTATTAGCCCTCATAGTGTAGTTTAATTCTTGCCACATCTTTACATGCCTATAATGTATAATGTACCTGTAATGTTTGCAATTCTAGCCTACTTAGCTATCAGTCACATATATGAGCTGATCAGCTTTGATCTTATTCTTATTAAAATACATAAACAATGGAATATAAAGCTCTAAATGACGGTGTGTGTGTGTGTAGGTCAAGGTCAAAAAGTTTGCTTTGGATTTTCAGGTGCCAATTAGCTGAAGGATTTTTCAGAAAAAGGTAGGGTGCAATCTGCATGTTTCTCCAGTAGGGGGTGATAGAGCAGATCTTTTATCACACTATGTTTTCAGATGTGTGAGGATCTCCGGGCTCTCGCCGTGCCTGCGCGTGTCCCCGGTGTAGGGGGATTATGTGTTTGTGTACGCGGGGATGTGGCTGTGTGTGTGGAGGTGCTCTGTGGTGTGTGTTGGTCTGCACTGAGCTGGTGCTCCTGGCCTGGCTGAGCTGTGGTGAACGGGGATGCGGCGATTGAGATATACGGCATTAGCTGGTGTCAGGAGTAAATTAGGGGCCAGATCTGTTTTCTAATCAGAGCACAAGCACCGTGTTAGAGGAATTAGGTCGACAGCTGCTGGGAGATTTTTTTTCACTCTGACTCTCTCTCTCCTCTCTGTCTCTCTCTCTCTCTGTCTCTCTCTCTCTCTCTCTCTTTCTCTCTCTCTCTCACACACACACACACACACACACACACAGACCCTCCCTCTATTTCTTAGCCAGAGACAGTCGAACCTGAGCAGTGGGACCCCCCCGTTTTTACCGTGGCCACCTGTCAATGCTGGTGACCTCCCCAGCCCCCCACTACTCCACACACATACACAAGCACACACAGACACACGGCACACACACACACTCAGGTTAGGGATATTTGTGCATAAGTGAGAGAGAGAGAGAGAGAGAGAGAGAGAGAGAGAGAGAGAGAGAGAGAGAGAGAGAGAGAGAGTGAGTGAGAAAGAGTGAGAATGAGAGAGAGGGAGGGAGAAGGAAAGAGACAGGAAGAGGGGGGAGAGGACAGCTGGCTTGGTGTACCACAGCCGAACAGAACAGAAACAGGCAGAGGGTGTGTGTGTGTGTGTGTGTGTGTGTGTGTGTGTGTGTGTGCGTGTGTGTATGGTTTTAGTCCTCTGCCTGAGGTGTATGGGTGCACAGAGACACATCTGTTTCCCAGCCACTGTGTATGCTGGTGTGTGGTGTGTATCAAATCAGACTGTTTTTTCTTAATATATGTGCATCTTCTTTTCTCTGTATGTCATTAAAACATGTTAACACATTGAGAATGGTAGTAACATTTGTATACATTTTATCCTTGAGAAATCAATATAGTCTAGATAGAACACATTGCCATGACAGTTCTTTCCCTGTTATAATTTAGCATACTTGCAATAGCCTCCTCCACCATCTTGGTTACCTCTCTCTTTGTTTTTGCTTTTTAAAATGTAAAATGTTTTTACATATCTTTACTTATTTTCAACATAAGAATCTATTAAAATATTAGGTTAACAAGCTGGATCTTGAGAGAAGCCAAGCCACAATCTAAAAGTGCAGATTTTCTTGCTGTGCACTATGTCAAAATAATGGATATTTGAACTGTCAAAACGGCTGTGACTGTGAATGGCATGCCTTATATGATGTCTTATACAATGACGTCTTATACAACAACTCTGCCTGAACCACTGTCTCAGATAGAAGTAGCAAAGGAGTACTTGCTAACCCTCTGAACACACAGGCCTCCAGACATTTAATACACATAATATACATATAGCAAAAGCTCAAGAATTCATATACTCAACTGAACGATATGAAGAGCTCATTCTCGGAATGGAAAGCAAAATGTGGAAAACCGAAGTACCTGCATGATTGATGCACTGTGCTGTATGCTCAGTTTGCAGAGCAATCTGTTTTCACATAATATATTTAATAATCCTGATTATTGTCCAAGACAACTAGATAATTTACATACTGTAGAATTTACATACTGTGCAATGTACTTTACTGTAGAAGCTGTGAGTGTAGCTGTGAGCTTAGAATCTCAAGGTATATCCCTGTGTGAGTGTGTGTGGGTTTCTGGGTGGGTGGGTATGTGTGTGTGGGTTTGTGAGTGGGTGGGTATGTGTGTGTGGGTTTGCAGGTGGGTGTGTGTGTGTGGGTATGTGTGGGGGTGTGTGTGTGATTCATGTGATTGTGAGTGCAGAAACAAGGTTGGGATATGCGAGAGTAAAGAGTCACATCGTAATAGGTGTCTCTTCCTATTCCATTAGCGTGTCCGCTTGTTTGATTCACTGCTGGCAGTGGCGATTTCCAGTTGGCAGTGGCTTATTCGCCTTTGGTCATGTGATTTGTTGCGAATTATCTTTATTATTGTCATCACTGTCACCATTGTTATTGCCACAAATTGCTGTGAAATTGAGGTGCATGGATAAAATGTCATGGCTCCACATAAAAATGGGCGACTGGGACAGAGTAAGAGGAGGAGATAGAGAGAGAGAGGGAGAGAGTGTGAGAGAGAGAAAGATAGAGAGGCTCCTTCCATTGGCATCTGTTTCCTTCCCCCTCCCCCTGTCTGATGCCAATTTGAGAGCCCAGATGCTACATTGATGCCAACCTTGCAGAGGAGAGGGGGAAAAAAACAATGTCAGCTTCTCTTGTGACATTAACAGTTCAAACCTTTCTATACCATTAAACAATGGATTTCCCCATCTTCCAATAAGATGAGTTAATGCTAGGGTGTGCACACATTTTCAACCAATCGAAACAGAACACGGGTATGGGTTATGGCTAGCACTACAACGGAAAGCTGTATGAGATTTGGGGAGTGCGGACACATCCTCATCTCCCCGGAGGGCCACAGAGGTGCCAGCTGGAGACTGGAGGGTAGCCAGGTCTTTTGGCAGAGCAGGGGTTAAATTATTAACAGGCAGGCAGGGGGGACAAAGTGAAAGAGAGAGAGACAGCAGGACCGCCAGCGAGACGGAAAAACAGACATGGGCCCAAACAGTACAAATAGGGAGCAGCTCAAAGGAGAGGAGGGGGTGAATGACTGGTAATGAGAGAGTGAGAGAGGAGAAAAAAAGTGGGTGAAAACAGGAGAGCAAGAAAAGTTGCGGAAAACAGACAACGAAACAGAGTGAAGACAGCAAAGGGTAAGAGACGATAGAGATAGAGATAAAGCTTGGGAAGGGAAAGGAGAGACAGATTCTGTGGACTTGGTTCGGCTCCAAAGAGTTAATGTTGCGCACCGCTGATGGATAGGATGTCAGCGGTGAGCCTCCACACCCACGCAAGCTGAGCAGAGGAGCGTCAGTCTCTCTCTCTCCCTCTCTCTCTCTCCCTCTTTCTTTTTCGCTCCAGCCTTTATCCCAAAATCCATCACTCACCGGCATTGCACCCACAAGCCCCATTACACTCTCCCAGCTCTCTCAACCCTCTCTACTAACGTGGGTACTCTGCGCTCAAAACCTGCCTCGTTCTTTCTTTCCTCTACACCTCTCCCTCTTTTTCACATTGCCTTCCCTCCATCTCTATGTCTATAATTAATTCAGTTAATAAAGACGTGAAGGATTGGAGGATGAGACCGCGCGGTTCTTATATTCTTCCATTTTGTGAATGCCACATGCAGTAAAAACAAGGAGTAAAAACTATATTAAGTATGTCGGTAAACAATCAGATTATGCACATGTAACCTGGCAATTGAAAGCATGCAAAACAATTCTAACCGACTAACCTAACCTAATTTATCTTAAAATTGTGTAACAGCAGAATGTGAGAAAACATGAGAATAGAATTTTGCTGTAATTATTGAACATGGCTGAATCGTGAGATCCATATTCAGTAATTGCATGATATGCAATTCATCAAAATATTAAAACCCTTGATGAAAAAGAGAAAAGGCTAAAACATGAGTAATAATTATTAAAGTAACAAGCTATAGAATGTGCCTAAAAACAAGATATATGTGTCAGTTATTCACACCCCAGTTTTCAGCACCCTCTATAAGCAAGCACAAAACTACAGTCTTCTTTTGTAGTGTTTTATGAAATAGGTGGACATAGCATTGCCATTCTTCCATACCCAGTCTTTTATGATTCTACAGATCTTTCTGCCTGTGCTTGTGGACTGCCCTCTTCAGTTCAAATCATAAACCACAAGCTCAAGTGTGGAAATCTGGACACAAAACAGCGAAACAGTAATTTTGTGGTCAGTTAATCATTTCTTGATTGATTTTAAAGTATGCTTGGGATCACTTCATTGTTGAAAGATCCATTTGATGCCAGATTTGCACTTTCTGGCATGAGGAAAGGTTTTTTTCCCCAAAATTATTTGGCACTTACTGGAGTTAATGACTCCATTGACCTTTGCAAGGACCAGTCAAAACAAAATTACTGCATAACATCAAAGATCTAGCACCATATTTCATTGTAATTATCACATTCTTTTCAACGTGAGTATCCCTCTTCCTATGTCAAACTTACTGCTGGTGTGTATGAATAAAAAACTAAATTTCTATGTTATCTGAGTACAACACCCAGTTCTGATCAAAGTTCTAATCGCTGTCTACAAGCCAGGACTAAATGATCTTGAGAGACTGTGTTGGAAGGTATCAGGTGCAAAGACCGAAGAAGCAATCGAAACCCAGAAGTAGGCAGAATACATTCATTCATTCATTCATTATCCTAACTCGCTTATCCTGAACAGGGCCTATCCCAGCATACATTGGGCGAAAGGCAGGAATACACCCTGGACAGGTCGCCAGTCTATCGCAGGGCACACACACCATTCACTCACACACTCATACCTATGGGCAATTTAGGCTCTCCAATCAGCCTAGCGTGCATGTCTTTGGACTGTGGGAGGAAACCAGAGTACCCGGAGGAAACCCACATGAACATTGGGAGAACATGCAAACTCCACACAGAGAGGCCCCGGCCGACCAGGATTCCAACCCAGGACCTCCTTGCTGTGAAGCGGCAGTGCTACCCACTGCACCATCCATCCAACAGGCAAAGGTGCAAACATGGGAAGGCAGTCCAACAGGCAACGATAACAATAGAGGTATTAAGGTTTGTAATCCTAATGACAAGAAAAAGTCAAAACACGGGAAGACAGTACAAGCAGGCAAAGGTACCGAACATAAACCAAGAATCAAAATCCAAAAGTCTAAGCAAAGTTTGGTAACATGTAATCAAACATAGAACAAAATTTTAAAAACAGAAGTCGGGGTACACAAAGGGAGTCAGGACACAGAGCAGGCAGACAGAAAACCATGGTTAAAACTCATAACAATCTGGCAAAGTAACTAGGCAAACAAACTGGTATAAATACACAGACAAATAAACTGTAATGATGAACAGGAGCTGGGAAACAGGTAACAACACACAGTTGATGCACTATGGAAAGTGAACGAGGACACGAAAATAACAGACAGAGAACAGAAAATGCTATGACAGGGAAACACAGAGTGTGACAGAACCAAAGATGACACCCAGCGCCCTAGAATCAAGTTCAGGTTGTTCCAAAAAAGTATGCTTGGGATGGGATGGCCAAATACCATTAATGTAATGTAATATAATGGAAGGGTCTAAGTTGTGGCATTCTGGGACCCAGGAATGTGCTTCTGGGCCGTACTCTTCCCAGTCCACCAGAAATTCACAACCCCAACCTCAAGCCTTGAGTAGGCAGAGAACGGTGTGTACAGGATCGGTGTCGGTGAGCTGAGGAGGAGGTGGGTGTCAGGAAGGAGTGGAAACACAATGAGGGGCTTGACATGGGAGACATGGAAGACAGGATGGATGCAGCGTAGGGAGGACCGTGGTGCAAGCAGTAGACTGTGCGATGAGGGATATCCCGAGATGAAAGCCAGACCTTCTGTCCCATGGTTTACCGGGGCATCAGCGGTAATCTGCAAACCTCTTCATCTCCGTGACATGCCGCAGGAGTGTGGCGCGAGCTCTTATCCATGCCGCTTTTCAGTGCATTGGACGAAGGAGCTGTGCAGTGAACTTCCACCTCTCTCTCTCTCTCTCTCTCCGTTAAGAGCAGCAGCTGGTAGTCACAGACCCATGGAGGAGACAGGCAGGGAAGTATAGGTGTACTCGACCCGGGGAAGTGGGTGGGGGACTTCTTCACCATGCAGCACAGACTCTTCTCCAGATCTTGATTCATTTGTTCCATCTGGCTGTTAGTCTGGGGGTGAAAACCAGAGGACAATTGAGCCTTGGCCCTGATTATAGAATAGAATGCTGTCCAGAAACAACTGGAAAATTGGGGTCCTCTCTCAAATGTCACCTCCTGTGGGAGTGCAGGAACAGGAGTTCAGCAGTCTCTTTAGAGAATTACCACTATGCCCTTAGAGACGAGTAATCTGATGACAAAATCCAGGACCATGTGGGACCAGGGATGGAAAGGAATGGAAAGGGGCTGAAGCAGGCCCGGCAGACATTGATTACTGGATTTCCCTTGGATGCACTCAGGGCAGGCGGTGACCAACTGAGTGGCATCTCGCTTCATCTTGCATCACCAGAAACAAAAGGACAGAAGAACCTGACTGGCCCCAGAGTGGCAGGCAAGAGGAGAAGCATGCGCCTATATGAGAACTTGTGGTCAAACAGGCTCCAGAATGAAGAGGAGATCATTGGTGGCAGGATTGCTTCTTAGCGCTTCCTCGACAGTGCTAATGATTTCCAGCTTGGTGGTGGTGACCAGGGAGGCAGGAGGGAGACTGGACCTTTGTCGGACTGGGCAGGTGTGTGTACCCATGAGAGAGCGTCTAGCTTGACATTCTTGAAGGTGAGGGTAAAATCAAAGCGATTTGAATATCCTTTGGATATCATATCCCAGAAGATGTAATTGATCATTGACTGGAAAACGGCCGGTGTATTGGTCAATCCAGGACACGGGACTTGTTGAAAACTTGGTGGAGGTCTTGGTACAGGGATGGCACATTGGACAGGTCAGAGGGCACCTCCTCTGCAGACAGAGTAGGAGTCGAATGATGGGAAGCAGAGTGGAGACAGGACACATGACAGCCAGGGCTCCAGCCAGGGATAGTCCCATGGACCCAGTCAATCTGTGGGTTATGTTGTAACAGCTAGGGTCTAACCAACACCATGGGAAAGTAGGGCGACATTGTGACAAAGAAAGAAATCTATTCATGATGATTCCCAGAGACCAGAAACCTCACGGGGGTGATGACGCTGTCGACTATGGTCAGGGGGTGCCTTCCTAGGAAATCACTGCATGCAGGATTGGAGGTAGAGGAGGCAGAATCCACGGAGGGACCTGTAATTATCTCCTCCTTTAAGGACAGGCATTTCCTTCTTACTGGACAGTTGAATTATCTGGACCAGCATAGTACAAACACAACTGTTCAGCAATCCGGCCCACATCCTTGGCCCCGGTTCTGGCTCCCGGCCGGCCTCTTCCTCAACTGGGGGCTCCCTCCAGGCGTCGCCAACCGGGCAGGTGCGCAGGTTGTTCCGGTGTAGGGTCAGTTCGTCCCGACCTCCTTCAGGCCGGACCACATACACCGGCCCTCCAGGCTGCAGCTGGCGGAGAACAAGAAAGGGATGGGGAGACCATCTCGGGGACAGCTTACCTTGCTCTCGGCGCCAGAAGTTCCGCACCAGCACCCGGGCCCCCTGCAATAATGGCAAGTTCTTTAGCCGCTTTACCTTGCCTTGTCCTGCTGCTGTTGGCGTCGCACTGACTCCAACACCTTACAGTACGTACATGACAAGGTACAATGGTGTGTCTGCACCCACCCCTCCATATCCTATTTCCTTGGGGTGGGGGGCACATTCATTGCCAGGTCCACCGGGAGCCAGGACATAGTGCGGGGCAAAGCCGGTGCTGCTGTGTATGGCATTATTATATGCCTGGAGCAGAGTGGGCAGGCGCTCTGGCCACCGGCCATGTTCCCCCTCCAGGAGACAGCTTCCACCTTATTTGCGCCAAGGTGGCCAAAGGCCTGATGGTACCGCTGCTGCACGCTGTGCGCCACCCTCGGGGGCACCAGCACCTGCCACAGCGGCCCATCCTCCACAGGATCTTCCACTCGGCGGCACAGGATTCCCCCTTCCACCCGTAACCGCCCCCACTCCCTCCACCAACCACGCTCCTCCGGTGGGGCCACCCTCCGCTCCTCTCGCCGAGGGGGCTCCCCCCGTCACACTCGCTCAGCCAAAGCCCGCAGATGGTCATCCCCCTGCTGCAGAGCCGACCAATCCCACGCACCCTCCACTGCTGGGCCGCCGGACACCTGACCCACTTTCCCCACCCCTGGGCCCCCGGGCAGCCGGGACAGCGCGTCACCATTGGCGTTGTGGGCCCCCGGCCGATACTTGATTACCAAATCAAAGCTGGCTAGCTGACCCACCTACCGCTGCTCCGTCGCCCCCAGCCGCGCCATGGCCAGATGTACCAGGGGGTTGTGATCCGTGTAGGCCGTGACCTTTACGCCCCAAAGGTAATCCTTGAACTTTTCGGTCACGGCCCACTTCAGGGCCAGCAGCTCCAGCTTGAAGGCGCTGTAGTTTTGTGTCGTTTCTCTCCGCGGGGTGCACGCTCTAGCGTGCGCAATCACCCTCTCACACCCATCCTGCCCCTGAGACAGGACAGCCCCCAGCCCCTCCCCACTCGCATCTGTAAAGAGACGAAAGGGGAGGCTAAAGTCTGCAAACGCGAGCACGGGCGCAAGCTCACCACATGCCCCAGGTATCGCACCTCCCTCCGGAAGAAGTGGTACTCCAGGGGCTGGAGCTTCAGCCCGTACCGGCCCAGCCGCTCGAACACTGCCTCCAGGTGATGCAGATGATCTTTAAAGTCTGGGGAAAAGACCACGATATCATCCAGATATATCAGAATGGAATCATTTACCAGGTCCCCCAGACACCTCTGCATCAACCTCTGGAACATGGCAGGAGCATTTCACAGGCCGAACGGCATCCACTCAAACTGGAAGAGCCCGAGGGGCGTGGCAAAGGCGGTCTTCTCGCGGTCCCGCGGGTCCACCGCCACCTGCCAATACCCGCTCGCCAAATCCGTGAGTGATTCCTCGATCCTGGGGAGCGCGTAGGCGTCTTTGTGTGTAACCGCGTTCAGGCGGCGGTAATCCACGCAGAGCCGCCAGGCCCCATCCTTCTTCCGGACCAGGACCACCGGTGCGGCCCAGGGACTGGAGCTCTCCACAATCACCCCGCTCTCCAGCATCCCCTTCACCACGGACCGCAGCTCCGGGTACAGACCTGGGGGCAGAGGGCGATATCGCTCACGACAAGGGGGAGCATTCCCGGTTGGTATCTGACGGTATACTACCTCGGTCGGGCCAAAGTCCTCCTCATGTGCTGCGAAAACCCCGCCCACTGCTCCAGCAGGCCCCAAGCCTGCTGTTGCTGCTCTGGGGTGAGACCCTCCAACTCAGGAGAAGACAGAGGGCTCCCCACCCCTAGGGGCACCTGGGTGGTCCGCACATCCACCTCCACCTCCCCCAGCGACAGACAGCGAAGGCTCGATCCCACGCCCGGCGTGCCCGACCCTGGCGAGCGGCAGAAAAGGTCAGAGAGCCGGGCTGCACACCCCTAACCACCTCCTCCCAACAGTGGCCGATCACGTTCATGCCTCGGATCGCATTATCCGACCCCAGGCATTGATCTCGAACGACGATCACCTCCTTCCCTGGGATCTTCACGCCCCCAACCACAAAATCCACAATCCACAATAGCCCACGAAAGGGATATCCAGCCCGTTGGCCGCCCGAAGGGTTAGCCACTCTAGGCTGGAGGTGTCCCACACTGGAAGATCGACGTACCATCGCCTAAAGAAACCCTCACAGAACAGGGTGACCTGCGAGCCTGTATCTAGGGTGCACGGCCCTTTCACCCCTCCAGCTTCTACCACCACCTCAGGGCAAACTCCCAGCATTGCTGCAGACGGCAGGCAAACACCATCTCCCTGCTGTTTTACCCTGCCCTCACACCCTACTGCGGATGGGGTTGGGAGTTTAACGGCACCCGCTGGGGGCAGTCACGCTGCATATGCGTGCACGCAGTCACGCTGCATCAGCGTCCCATAGGAACCGGCCCGACCTCCGCCCAAGCCCAGTCCCAACAGGACACCGCCCCTGCGGCGCCGCCTTGCCCACCGTCTGGGGGAATGGGGCCTGTGACAGCTGCTGCTGAATCTCTGCAACCAGGGTCTTCCCCAGGGTTTCCATCTGGGTCTGGAGCTCCTGCCGCAGCTCTGCCCGCACCTCCGCCTTCCACCGCTCCACATCCACAACCAGCGCTGGAACCACCGGCTCCCTAGAAGGAAGCGAGCAAGAGACAAAACCCCCTCATCCCCCTGCTGCTCCAGCTCCAGTTCCCGGGCCTCCTGGCTCACCTCTGAGAAGGTAACAGCCGGGCGGCGCCGCACCTGTCGCTGGAGCTCCTGTTGTACGGGGCCCCTCCGCAGGCCCAGAAGGAACTGGTCCCAGAGAATGGCATCATCCGCCCCCTCCTCACCCGGTTCCCGGGCCCTCTGAGCCCTGGTGGCGCTGGAAAAAATGGGTGTGGGCCACGGCCAGGGGGACAGGGCGACCGAAGACCTCCTCCAACAGGGCCCACACCAGGGCCGCCGTGTTCCACCGCCCAGCCGGCACCAGCAGCACCTCCCGCCGGGCGCGCCCATCCAGAGCCCCCACAGTGAAGTCAGCCTGTTGGACTTCTGTGAGACCCTGCGCCCGGAGCTGCCTCCTGTTCGTCTATGTCCTTGTGGTATAACTGGGTGGATCCTGCTGATTACACCAAATTTGTCGGGAGCGGGAAAAGCACCAGCTGACTCCCGCCCCCTCCACAGGTTCCTATTGTTCTTATGCAGAACCCACCCACCACAAGGAGCTCAGGACGAAGCAGTTAAAGGGCAAAAAGCTTTATTTTATTTATTCCAAAAAACACAGAGCACGCCACAACTCGCACCAACCCCACCCAATTCTGGCAAATCCAGCCCAGCCCAGCCACCAGGCTCCTGACATACCAATTTACCTTTCTTTGCTGTATCTCCAACAACTATCGTTCCACTACAGCCCTAACCATGACAGTGTTCATGGGTCCAGTAAGTCTGTAACCCTTAACCCTTAACCCCCCCCCCCCGAGGCCAATTTCCACCTATTTCGTACTATAAAAGTGTCAATATCTGATGAACTATTTACTGCACACAAATGGTTGAAGACATAAATGAAATCATGTTTCACTTCAAATTTAATATTTAATGGGCAAATATTTCAAATATCTTTACTAATTAATTATGCAACAGGCATTTAAAAGGTAAAGTATTCATTCATAAACATATATAATCTAGCAGTATTATTAACCTATCTATAGACTTACAGGTAATCCTTTCATTGCTGGCTAACATTCTCGGGCGTAGTGATTGGAATGTATTGAAGTATTGATTAAAATGTATTTGAAATACAATTTTAAATTTATTTTCAATACTTTCAAAATAACAAGGATTTCCAAAACAAACTGTTTGGGCCAGTGCATCTGGAAATAGATCAAAAATGCATTTTAAATCAAACTGTTCTTATGCATTTGATGCAGGTCTGGGCCATTGTTGAAAACAATATTTGAAATTTGACAATTAAATAAAAACTATTTCCTAAATCGCAATTAGAAATAAAATACAAGCAATTTATTTAACAAAAGATGGTAAAATAAAGGGCAAATCTGACTAAAATTGCACACCACATGCAAGATGCAGCACATCTCAAAATATGCTGTGAATGTCGTAAGGACTTTATTTCTCATGAACAACAGTTTGTATTGTTTGCACTAGCTTGTCCATATGAGTCATTTGGCTCACAGTGGGAATATTCAGCTAAATCTCCAGATCAAATCCTGAGTATGCCTGTGTCCAGGTGCCAAGGTGCCAAAGGTAATGTAAGATTTGCCATAACATCACCCAAGGAGGGCGGGTTTCTGTTTGTAGGATAGCCCCCGTCTCGTACAACAGACAAAGCTTTGGTTAATCTGGTACCGTCAGTATGCCTGTAGTGCTCTTTTGCCTCTGTTTGGCAGGTATTTGGGGTGATAATTTTTAACTGCAAAATCTTTTTTTTTTCTTCAAAGTTTCTGATAATTGCAATATTCTAATATAATATGTATATACAGTGGTGTGAAAAAGTGTTTGCCCCCTTCCTGATTTCTTTTTTTTTTTGCATGTTTGTCACACTTAAATGTTTCAGATCATCAAACAAATTTTAATATTAGTCAAAGACAACACAAGTAAACACAAAATGCAGTTTTTAAATGAAGGTTTTTATTATTAAGGGAGAAAAAAAATCCAAACCTACATGGCCCTGTGTGAAAAAGTGATTGCCCCCCTGTTAAAACATAACTTAACTGTGGTTTATCAAACCTGAGTTCAATTTCTCTCGCCACACCCAGGCCTGATTACTGCCACACCAGTTCTCAATCAAGAAATCACTTAAATAGGACCTGCCTGACAAAGTGAAGTAGACCAAATGATCCTCAAAAGCTAGACATCATGCCGAGATCTAAAGAAATTCAGGAACAAATGAGAAAGAAAGTAATTGAGATTTTTCAGTCTGGAAAAGGTTATAAAGCCATTTCTAAAGCTTTGGGACTCCAGCGAACCACAGTGAGAGCCATTATCCACAAATGGCGAAAACATGGAACAGTGGTGAACCTTCCCAGGAGTGGCCGGCCGACCAAAATTACCCCAAGAGCGCAGCGACAACTCATCCAAGAGGTCACAAAAGACCCCACAACAACATCCAAAGAACTGCAGGCCTCACTTACCTCAGTTAAGGTCAGTGTTTTCCCGTGTTTTCCAAGACGAAAACCACTGCTGAGCAAAATGAACATTAAGGCTTGTCTCAATTTTGCCAGAAAACATCTTGATGATCCCCAAGACTTTTGGGAAAATACTCTGTGGTCTGACAAGACAAAAGTTGAACTTTTTGGAAGGTGTGTGTCCCATTACATCTGGCGTAAAAGTAACACCGCATTTCATAAAAAGAACATCATACCAACAGTAAAATATGGCGGTGGTAGTGTGATGGTCTGGGGCTGTTTTGCTGCTTCAGGACCTGGAAGACTTGCTGTGATAAATGGAACTATGAATTCTGCTGTCTACCAAAAAATCCTGAAGGAGAATGTCCGGCCATCTGTTCGTGACCTCAAGCTGAAACGAACTTGGGTTCTGCAGCAGGACAATGATCCAAAACACACCAGCAAGTCCACCTCTGAATGGCTGAAGAAAAACAAAATGAAGACTTTGGAGTGGCCTAGTCAAAGTCCTGACCTGAATCCTATTGAGATGCTGTGGCATGACCTTAAAAAGGCGGTTCATGCTCGAAAACCCTCAAATATGGCTGAATAACAACAATTCTGCAAAGATGAGTGGGCAATCACTTTTTCACACAGGGCCATGTAGGTTTTTTGTATGTATTTTTTTTTCTCCCTTAATAATAAAAACCTTCATTTAAAAACTGCATTTTGTGTTTACTTGTGTTGTCTTTGACTTATATTTAAATTTGTTTGATCTGAAACATTTAAGTGTGACAAACATGCAAAAAAATAAGAAATCAGGAAGAGGGCAAACACTTTTTCACACCACTGTATAACATACACCAGGTATTCAGTGAGCACTTTATTAGGTAGACCTGTACACCAGCTTGTTAATGCCCTTTTGAATAATGCAAATGTAGATGAAGGCAACTTGCATATACTACCATGAATGCATATGAATTTGAACAGGAATTAAGGCCAATACATATTTTATTGGCTCTTTCTGCATAAAGGTACTGAGTATAAGAGTAGTTCCCAAAAAATTGGAGCAGTTAAATTGTCAACGGTTTCCACATATCTATCGAGGACTTAATATTCTGGATTTATTTAAACATTTAAACTAATTCCAAATAACTCAAATATTATAATAAATGATATATGCTAAGATTGTATTTTATACATTAACAAAAGTGAATTTAAAGCAACTGAAGAAAAAATGCATTTTACTCAGGTCTGATTTGGCTACAAAATAAAAGGCCAAAGATCGATTGAAGCAGCTCCTTTGAAGTGGAGTGTGTTTGCTACAAAACACTCACTCCTGGCTTGGCCTCTGCAGGCAGGTATGGACTATCTGGAGTTTATGACAGACAACACAAATTGACTGTGTAAGAGAAAAATTAAATGAAAGCACAGTAGGTGCTGGCTCTGAGGTGGATGGCAATATTGAAGTTGTGACAGGGGTGTCTGCCGCAGAGTGAGGCAATTTAATCTGACACCCACTGTGATGCCCCTTCCAGTCAAACACACACACACACACATACAGAGTTGTTTAAAGATATTGTCACACTACTAGACAGGCATACACTGTCACACCCACTGATATAGGTTCAATCACATTGACAGAATTATATTCAGTCACAAACCATGCACATGCACACACACACACACACAGACTCTCACTTTGTTGTGGTACATTTTTTCAGTTTGCTTTAAGTTCAGTGGAACATTAGAACCAATCATTAATCTTACCTGCATGTGTGTGTGTCTGTCTCAGCCTGTATGCTTGTGTGTGTGTGTGTCTCAGCCTGTGTATGTGTGTGTGTCTGTCTCAGCCTGTATGCATGTGTGTGTGTGTGTGTATCTCAGCATGTGTGTGTATGTGTGTGTGTCTCAGCATGTGTGTGTATGTGTGTGTGTCAGCCTGTGTGTGTGTGTGTCTCAGCATGTGTGTGTATGTGTGTGTGTCAACCTGTGTGTGTGTGTGTCTCAGCATGTGTGTGTATGTGTGTGTGTGTCAGCCTGTGTGTGTGTGTGTGTGTGTCTCAGCATGTGTGTGTATGTGTGTGTGTCAGCCTGTGTGTGTGTGTGTGTGTCTCAGCATGTGTGCGTATGTGTGTGTCAGCCTGTGTGTGTGTGTGTGTGTCTCAGCATGTGTGTGTATGTGTGTGTGTCTCAGCCTGTGTGTGTGTGTGTGTCTCTCAGCATGTGTGTGTATGTGTGTGTGTCAGCATGTGTACATGTGCACATGTGAAAGAAAGAGCGAAAGAGATGCCTACAGCTGTGGTAAACCGGTATTCTGACCTGTTCAGAGTTTCCAGTTGCAGCTCTCTACTGTGCCTAGATTGAAGGTTAATGGTCAATTAAAATGACAATGCAACTTACTGTGGTACTGAGCCCCCACTATATATCAACACTGGTAGGCTTGTTCAGTTGCAATCACAAGCTGATTTAAACTGCCATGCTGCCAGGTGTAAACATTGAAAGAAACACAGGCCAATATGATTTTTCTTGTGCGCATATGTATTTGAATGGATGTCTGGGTGCTTCTCCATATTACGTGTACGAGGGCTCGTATGTGACCGCATTGTACGCTTATGTTTCCCTTTTTTACTCTCCCTCTATCCTGCCCTCCCTTTCTCTTACCCCCCCCATGTCTGGCGGGGGTATCGGGGGTGAAGTGATCCGCGCGAAAGCCTCCTGTTTGGTGCGGCGCAGAGCTGAGGGAGAGGTGGCTTGTGGGTAGCTATCTGCGGAGAGGCGGTGGAGTCGGGGAGGGCGGCAGCAGATGGCGTGCCACACTGTGAGGGCTGTCGGCTGGCATTCGGGCGGAGGTTGGGGGGGTGTGGGGGGGGGCTGTGTGGGGAATGGGGGGGGGGGGGGCTGCACCCAAAGTGCCAGCAGGCATCAGGAGAGAGTAGGGACAGAGAGAGAGAGAGAGAGAGAGAGAGAGAGAGAGGGAGGATGCTCCAAGGCCCCAGTTCCTCATTGTGGAAGAGGTGAAGCTTCACTGACCTCATAATGCTGTGCCTGTTTTCTGGATTCCACAGCTAACTGCTCCATTTGGAAGAGCGACCATACAGAGCAGTTTATTCTGTCGCTGTGGTCAGTATCAGAAAAGATAGACCGATTGGACAGATGGCCAGAAGAGCAATGCTTTTACGGAAATTAACAGTGAATTAAGGAATTTGTCACCACCATATTCGCATGTCACGAAAACACATTTTCTAAATATCCCAGATGTCCTCTCATTTGAGTCGAGTCCCCTGCTCTGGTTTCCACTGTCGAGGGTGATAAAGCCCTATCAGAACCGCGATTATCAAATTTCCTACTGAAACATTCCCTGATCAAGAAAGCCGTGTCTCTGGTGAGTCCTGCAGGACCATCCAGCGGTGTCTGATCCCTTCTTCTCCAGCTGAAGGAAGGGTGGAGTGACAGATGTCTCCATGCTGTGGAGCCCTTGGTCCCTGGCATGAAGGACGCACACCAGTATTCGCACACACCTCATTTACTCGGTAGGCATTGCCCGTCTCCTCCCACAGTCTGTGAGAATGCGGAGGCAGCACGTTTGATCTCAGACAAGCTTCAAACTCACGTGTTCGGGACATTAGTAGGCATTTTGTGGTCTGCACACTCTCCCTTAAAGGTACAATAGGCAAGATTTTTGCATTAAAACATTGTTAAGACCATTGTAAATCCACGTTCAATGTCAGTGTGTTCAAAGAGAAGCGGGAGGGATAAACAGTGTTGGGGTTTGAGGGTGTTTGTTGATGCGATTCCTCTCTTGACTGTTAGAAGTCTGAAATTGCCTATTGTACCTTTAAAAAACTTGCATTTAGCCAAATAAAGGTACACCAGATCTTTTCAAATCTGAATAGTATGGCCCATTGGCTTGGTGCATGCTTTGAATATCAAAATTAAAGACAAGCTGAGACGGAACTGATATCACGTATACACAAGTGAGACAGATCTTGCAGGGTTTTTGAAGGGTGGGGAGTCGATTTGACTGATGTCAAATGAGGATGCACGACGCTGCGTGAAAAGGATATTAATTGGAGGCGAATGGAAAATTGACAGACATTTGATTGACATCCATGCCCACTGGTACATGTTGACATGAAATCTCGATTCAAAGTGCTGCTCAAACTTCAGTTTCAGCTTATCTGTAAATGTTTTCTCTTGGGCTAATTTTCTACCTGTATACATTTCCCTCTCAAAGAAGTTAAACTATTTCAAGGCTTTGGCCAGGCATACATTTTATACATATGGTTGCCAGAAATAAACTGAAGATTGTTGTTCTGAAAACTGAAAATGTGGTCTTTAACAGTGTTAAAGTGCGGGTTAGTTTGTGTCAAGGGTAAGACAATATTTATCTCCCATGCCCATGAACAAACAGTTGACACTTGCAGCTCCATGTTACTGAAGAACGATGACTTGCTTATTCTCGATTCAATGATTCAAATGTAATTGGTCTGAAGGCCAGTTGGAGTAGGGTTAGGATTAGGGTTAGGATTATGGTTAGGGTTAGGGATAGAATTAGGGTTAGGAACAGGGTTGGGTTGGAAACCCAGCGAGGGCAGAGTTTGTGAAAATTCTCAGTGTGTGCACACCCACAACTGAAACTTGCCTTTTCCCACCATGACGGGGAGGATTTAAACACCGTGAATGGGGCGTGAACACGCCTGAGCCGCTTTAGCTGCAGCCATGTTTGCGAGGAAGGAAGCACCGCGTGGTGAGGGGGCCTCTGCTGATGTTGCAGAAGACAAAGAGAAAAAGACGTGCTGGGAACCTGGAAGAGCCGCAGTCCCTGGCAGCTGTTTGAGAGAGCAGAAAGACCCAACGTATCTAAATATTTCATCGGCAGATCCCTGCCAGTGACTCTCGCACATGCACACGAACGCACTCTGCGTGACAGATCGCCCACGTGCACGCGCGGATCCACAGTGCTCGGAATGTTCCAGAAGACGTGGTAATTCAGAGGCATTTCTGGGCAATCGTACGAGCCCGGTACAAGCGGGAGCTCAGGGGGAGTCGATATTTGAGGCGAAGGGTGTCCTAGCCGTACCTCTTCTTCTAAAGGCCGTTTTTCAGAGCAGGCTATACCTGTGCACCGCCGTTGCAGAGAAGGGTCCATTGGAGTACCTGAGTTATTGTTGAAAATTAGTCTCAATCTCTTCCTAATTAAAGTGCCTGCAACAACCAGCTTCCACTGTGACGTGCTGCAGAACAGATGTTGTGGAATTTAAGATGCAAACTCGGCTCCTCTCCCCCTCCCCATCTTTCAACCCCCCCTACCCAACACACACACACACACACACAAACAGGCCCATACCGCACACACACGCACACACACATGCACACACACACGTTCACCTCCCCCCGGCTGGCCCTGCACAGGGGCACCATGTGGCACTGCAGTTCCCCCTGGCACAGTGCTCTGATGGTGCCAGCTTCTCATTGTCTTCCTCTGCCGACTGGAAACCCAGACTTCTGAAGCATCCCCCCTTCTCTCTTTTCAACTCCACATCCTCTCTTCTCAAAAAGCAAAAACGCCATGGTGAAACCGAAACTAATTGCACGTAAAAACGAAGCATTGTGTCAAGTTTGGTAAGTGGCTTTTTCCAAAAAAGGGGGGAATAGTTTGTCGCCGTTTTTATTGTTCTGGAAAATAAAGAGCAACCACTTTTTTTTTTTCTAATGAGCGTGTTCTCAAAACACGCTCCCATTAACACATACAAAACCTCTAAACAACACTCATGATATCAATAGCAATTCCTTCAAAAGATTAAATGCTTTCACATTGCGTTGATGATTCCTGTTTAGTGTTAGCACGGTACACTCTATATGGCAGTATGCCACATAACACATAACCATCTTGTGATATGAATGAGCAAAATGAAAGGCCTTACATCTGTCAGTATTTCATTGATGTTTGATTTATGAAAGCCTCAACACACCAGGTAATACACCTGTTAATGCGTTGTATACCTTACAAACACAACAAAACACCTGCAATGCAGTATCTGCCTTCAGTAGTCAACAAACCGTTACTAAACACTCAACATAAACATCAATATAAACATATTTCGTATGCTTGTATTTGATTCCATCCAGGTAGTTATTATGTTTAAAGTATTCTTAGATATGTTGACACTTATTTTTTCTTTAATGCTTGTCCATTTGTGCAATCGCTAGTGCAATGCTTTACATCACTGCTGAATCTAGGATACAGACCTGCAACCATCTGGTTACATGCACTGTTCTTAATTATTCCTCAGCTCAGTTTTTTATTGTTTGCTTTGATATTTGTATTATTAACACCAAGACATTCTAGTGTCTAACATTAGCTTAACAGTGTTCATTTAACAAAAAATGTCAAAACTAATGTTATTCTAAGGCTGTGATTTATTTTGATTCACATTTAATTATAGTATTCATTATACTTGAAAACATTTACCAATAAATTAAATTAGGGTACAATAATGGGACACCTAGAAATGGAGAAGGAAAACAATTATGCATTTTCAAATAATCAAAATACAAATAGATTCAAATAAGAAAATAAAGAAATATTTCAAATAACTTTTAAATGAAAATTTCACTTGAAATGGCAGTTGATCAAAAACAAACAACTCTGAATAGACAAATCCCACAATATTTTAGGACATTGTGACACACTTGAGTGTTGTAGTGAGAAGCCACCTTGTAGTGAGATCAGTGAGAGAATTAACACTGCGACTGGCTGTCACATTAGCCTTAGTGTTAAGTCTTTGTGTTTTGGCTGTAGAATGCCAGGCACGAATGCTCATTAGTGGCGGGAAAGGACAGCGAGCGGATCAAAATCGATTGTATATAAGAAGTGTGTCCAGTGCTGTTGAGCCTGTTCTTAACATACTCATTGATAATTTGAGCACCCAGGCATCAAACATCCTTTAACTCTGCCTGGGAAGTGTTTTATTCGAAATGAAAAGGATGGAAAATATTATAAAATTAAGTTTTCTGCCACAGTGGAATGAAACAGCATTTTTGAGGGTGTGTGCATTTGGGTGCATCAAATGAAGCATTGGTTGCATGAATTGGCTGTGATAATTTTGCAGGCCATTGGTCAGGTATCATGTCTGCGTGTGTTTTTGTTCATGCAAGCATCACACACGGTGGATGAGTGTGTGTCTGCGGTTGCTAAGACACTTGCGGAAATTGCGGAATCTATGTTGCCATGGCAATGCCCAGAACAAATTTATATATATATTTGAATTTCAACCAAAATCAAAACTTGACAGAGATTTATTCACACGATTCAGCTTATTAATTTATTGTGGTGGAATATTTATTCACTGGTTTATTTATCTGCTGTAATGAGAACCAGAAAATTAAACATGAACAGCAAACAACAGTCAAATGTAACACACTGGAGCAGACATTTTGTCTTTATACTGGGTTTGTCTGGTTTGATTATAAGATACATTTTAAGGTTATATATATGCTAAATGTATGTATGTATGTATGTATGTATGCTATATATAATATATCTATACCCACTGAGCACTTTATAAGGAACACCTCTACACCTACTTATTCATCAACCGATCGTGTGGCAGCAGTGCAATGCATAAAATCATGCAGATACGGGACCAGGAGCTTCAGTTAATGGTCACATCAACCATCAGAATGTGGAAAAAATGTGATCTAAGTGACTTTGACCGTGTGATGATCATTGGTGCTAGACAGGGTGGTTTGAGTATCTCAGAAACTGCTGGTCTCCTGGGATTTTCACTCACAACAGTCTCTGGAGTTGCTTGTTATGCTTGTTAATGAGAGAGGTCAGAGGCGAAGGGCCAGACTGCTCAAAGCTGACAGGGAGGTGACAGTAATACAAATAACACATTACAAATTAAATACCTAATAAAGTGCTCACTGGGTGTATATATACATCTATACAAATATGGTAAAGTAAAAAATAAATTGGTTATTGACACTACTTTATTTTCAAACATGTGTAAAGTACTGTGCTTTATTAATGATTCAATTGAATGTTTCCCTACATTTTTGAAATAAGAAGAAAAAAGACTGCCTTTTTCAGTTCATGCCAGAGGTTTTTGATGGGATTTATGTCTGGAGACTGAGATGACTATTGCAGAATATTGATGTTGTTTTCACTCAAGTATTTCTGTGTGCATTTTGATGTATGTTTTATAGAATCATTGTCCTCCTGGAAAATCCACCTACGACTAAGGCTCTACTACCTAGCAGTGACAGACAGATTTTCTGCCAACATTTCCTGATACTTTTTGTCATTGATCTTTAATAGTGCCTCAAGACCACAAAACATCTCTAAAACATCAATGACGCACCTTCATATTTCACAGTAGGTATGAGGTGCTTCATCTTGTATGCATTCCCCTTTTTCCGCCATACATGTTGATGGTGTGTATGGCCAAAAAATCTGACAATAGCACTCTATTCCTAATTCCAATGAGGTTTTCCAAACTCCAGATACTTGGTCACAATTTCTGCAATTCATAAACTGTGATCCTTGAGTTCTTTATGGCCTCCCTCACCATCCTGCATACAATCCGTGGGGACAACATGCACTTGCGTCCTCTTCCTGGCAAGTTTACAAACATTTTACTTTTTTTTTTCCAGACCCATAGGTTTTCTAATATTGAGTGACTGACATACCTTGTTAAAAGAAGAAGATACAGAAAGCTGTAACAAGATGGCGGAACAAACAGCTATGTCAAGTTGGCTTACACGTCAATGCTAGCTTAGATAAAGACAGCAATGCATATAGCAGTGGGAATTGCAGTAAAAACATCACCGTCTCAGTTAAAATGTTATAACGGTCTTGTAATTTGAACACTGCAAGTACTGTACAATGCTTCTCTTTATGAAAAGCTGATTTTTTTCCGGTAGCCCACAGATAACAGTTAACAAATAAAAGTGTAAATATGAATAGCTCTTGAGTTTGTTGTTGCAAATCTTAGCTAGCTAGCTTGCATCCTTATTAGGTTTTATCTGAGAAATATAAAGTCAGCTAATCATTATCTTCAATAGTTTGCTATTGTTTTGATTCCATGTTACCTAGGTAGCTTTCTCAGTTAAACTGGCTAACATTAGCTTAGTAGGTTAGATAGTAGGCAAATATCTAGGCTAGCTAACATTAGCTACCTCTGCATGTCCAAAAAACAAAAATGCTGTTGTTGTATGGATAAATATTGTTTGCACTTTGTATTGAATGTTACAGCTGATTGGTCAGAATCTTACAACGTGGTGTAGGTTCTGATTTTGTCAAATCGCTGGGTAACATGAGACTGCGATAAAGCATAATGATTTTTTTATCAATAGATTTCAGTGAATTCAATTAAGGAAAAAATATACAGTCCCCTCAAAATGTATTGGAACACCAAGGTCAGTTCCTTTGTTTTTGCAATACACTGAAGACAATTGAGTTTGAGCACAAAATATGTACATGGCATGATAGTACATTACAGACAGACACTCTTATCCAGAGCGACGTACATCAAAGTGCAGAGTGCATACCCATAACCAGGGATGAGTGCGCTGAAGGACCCTAGAGGGAAGAATGATTTGCTAACAGTACAACAAAGATAAGAACTAGGGCCTATTTCATTCATCTGATTAATCGTATCTGCTGTAAATATATTTACATTTAAAAACTGTTTTTATACAGCACAACCTAATAGACTGATATATACTTCCATATGAAAAATAAACAGCTGACATAGCCAAAACCAAACAAGCAAAATATCAATCTAGCATGAAAGTCATGAAAGATCCGTATTGCAGCTTTTATTTCCTGGTATTTTTATCTAGATTTGTTAAACAACTGAGAACATACCACCTTCTGTATCAGACCACCCAATATGTAGGTGAGCGAAAGTATTAGAACATGTGACTGACAGGTGTTTCTTGTTGCCCAGATGTATCCTCTTAGATTGATTGGTTTAACAATAAATCGTTCTGAATGTCTACTCTTGGTTTCAGCCTTGGGTTTTGCCAGTGAAGACTGCATTTGTGTTAGAAAAGATATACCAACATGAAGACCAGGGAGCTGTCTTTGGGAGAAAAGCAAGCCATTTTGAAGCTAAGAAAAGAGGGGAAATCGATCAGAGCCATTGCTCAAGCATATTGGATAGCTTGTACAACAACTTGGAATGTCCTGAAAAAGAAAGAAACCGCTGGCGTGCTGAGCAACAGACATGAAACAGGTCGACCAAGGAAAACAACAGTTGATGACAGAAACATTGTGAGGGCTGTGAAGAAAAACATAAGTCAGTGACATCACAAACAATCTCCACAGGACAAGGGTGAAGGACTCAAAACCCACCTTTTCAAACTCTACCTTAGTCCTCCCTCCTGATTTCCCCCGCCCCTCCTTTCTGATATCCCTATCCTTGTCTAACCCCCCACAAAAAAAAAGAAAAAGAAATTGGCACTTATGATGACGACTATGTTTAGAACAGCATTCCATGTGTATTTTCCTAGTTCTGGATGTGATGCTTTGACTTATGGTAGAACCTATACACTTGTAAGTCGCTTTGGATTAAAAGCGTCTGCCAAATGACAAAAATGTAAATATAAATGTAAGATTTAGAGAGCAGCAATATAAAGGCTATAGGCACAAGACGCAAACTGCACATCAGTAGTAAGAATCGAACGGTGAGATTACAATTGCAAAGAAGTACAGAGATGAGCCACAAAAGTTCTGGAGCAAAGTTTTATGGACTGATGAGACCTCTACTAAAGTGATGGAAAGGCCAAAGTGTGGAGAAAGAGGGGATCTGCTTATGGGCTTGCATGGCTGCTTCTGGAGTGGTCTCACTAATCTTTATTGATGATGTAACTCATGATGGTAGCAGCAGGATGAATTCAGAAGTATCCAAAAACATTCTGTCTGCCAACTTAAGGAGAAATGCGGAGGAATTTCCTCATGCTGCAAGACAATGACCCAAAACATTCTCCCAACACAACAAAGAACTGTATAATATCTAAGTTGGCGTTATTTATATATAGCCTACAAATGTCCCTACATCTTGTTGTTCGTAGTCAGCTTCAGGGAAGTTTTAACTGACATCTCTGAAACTCCAGCCAAATTCTGAGGTAACTCCAGTAATTCCGCTGCGTTAAGTTGAGTGAAGAGATATACAACCTTGATTCCATGAAGCAGATGGTATTTACACTCACTGAGCACTTTATTGGGAACATACAAGAACATAAATAGTGGGTAGTGCCTCCCTAAATTCTTTGTGGCATGGATCCCACAAGATGTTGGAAACATTCCTTTGAGATTCTGTTCCATGTTAACATGAGTGCATCATGCAGATTCATCACCTGCACATTCATGCTGTGAATCTCCTGTTCTACCACACCCCAAAGGTGGGAAGGCCACCGAAGAACATTGAACTCATAGTCATGTTCATAAAACCAGTTTGAGATTACTTTTGCTTTGTGACATGGTGCTAGAAGTAGCCATTAGAAGATGGGTACATTGTGGCCATGAAGGGATGCACATGGTCAGCAACAATACTCAAATAGGCTGTGGCATTCAAGCGAGGATTGATTGGTATTAACTGGCCCAAAGTGTGCCAAGATAACATTCCTCACACCATTACACCACCACCACCAGCCTGGACTGTTGACACAAGGCAGGTTTGGTCCATGGATTAATGCTGTTGGTGCCAAATTCTGACCCTGCCACCTGTATGCCTCAGCAGAAATCAAGATTCATCAGACTAGGCTACGTTTTTCCAGTCTTTAACTGTCCAGTTTTGGTGAGCCTGAGCCTCAGCTTTCTGTTCAGAAGTAGAACCCAACATGGTCTTCTGATGTTGTAGCCCATCTGCCTCAAGGTTCCACATGTTGTGCATTCTGAGATGCTTTTCTGCTCACCACAATTGTACAGAGTGCTTCTCAGAGTGGTTTGAGTTACCATTTCAAATCAGTCTGGCCATTCTCCGTGGACCTCTCTCATCAACAAGGCAGAACTGCCACTCAGTGGATGTTTCTTGTTTTTCGCACCATTCTGAGTAATCTCTAGAGACTGTTGTGTGTGAAAATGGCAGTAGATCAGCAGTTACGGAAAACTCAAAACAGCCTGTCTGGCACCAACAATCATGCTATGGTCGAAATCACTGAGACCATATTTTTTCCCCATTCTGATGATTGATGTATCACTATAACATTAACTGAAGCTCCTGACCCAGATCTACATGATTTTATGCATTGCACCGCTGCAACGTGATTGGCTGATTAGATAATCACATGAATAAGTAGGTGTATAGTTGTTCCTAATAAAGTGCTAAGTGAGTGTATTTGCCAACTTGTATTCCCGATTTACCTAATGGAATCAATACATTCAAAATGATGTAGTGGAAAAGCTAGCACAACCAGAAGCTCTTAAAGCCATAACACACATTTTCTAACATTCTGTAGTAATACAAGTAACCTTCTGAGATGGAAATGCCTTCGTAAATGTAGCCTAAGGGAAAAATGACAGTTATGTTTAACATTGCTTCTGTTTCAACATAAGTGCTGTTTTATCAATGTTATATATTTTTCTTATTTGCAAAAAAAAGTGAGAGAGGGTCCAGTTCCAATTCTGCGTTGACAGGTATGGGCCCATATAGTTTCTGCCACACATACTCCCCCTTAGTTAAATTAGAGTCTGGCTAAACCAGGCTCGCGGGGTCTTGTTTATGTATGTCTTACCAGACCATTTCTCACAATTGAGGGTATTCCTTATATCCATATAGGTACATGCATCTTCATACATTTTGAAAGTAATAGTTAAAGTAACTGTCTAGAATCCAGATGACTGCACTTTTACCGGTGCATGCTTAAAAAACAATTTACACCCAAACTCAAATTTCTGTCACCTGTGAGTGGTAGAGAGGCTCTTGGCTCTTACCCCAAGTTGTTTGCCGTTGCCTGCCAGTGGTGTGAAGTGAAGGGCCCAGCAAAGGCTTAATCTGGGCCAGAATTAACTGTATTTACCACAAGATCTTGGTGGTAATCTCTTAAGCTCGCAGTGCGGACGAGCCGGCCTTGAGACTCCTGTGTAAACTCTCCCTCTCCTCCCAGCGACAGAACCCCATGGCGGGATCCACTCGGCGGTGTTTGCTCTTCCCCTCAGCGGTCTGAAATAACGACGTCTGTGGGGCGTGTGGGTATTAATGCGCATGGCGCCCCATCTGAAATCACACCTGCCACAGATAACCACTGGAGAATATGGCCTCCTCTATGAAGCGCATTGTAGGCCTTTGTTATGAATGAGTGTACACGGACACCCGACGTGCGTTCAAGATGGCGGACGTTCACAGAAAACTATGTTTGCAGCAAACAGTTATAGTTTAAATGAACCTTCCATTTAGTTTGCCACCAACACCTTTTTAATAGAAACGGATGCAATTTAGGTCTAACAATATGGAGAACGCTTTGTGACATATTAATAAATAAATCCTTAATTAAATCCATTTTTTTAGCTAGCTACATTAATCCTAAAATCGAGCTTGTGTAGACACACCAAAGAGGCAAGCAACATCTGCTGGTTTAATGCCACTCCATAGCTGCCAACTCTCACGCTTTCGGAGTGAGACACACGCATTTGCCTGTTTTCACACGCACATGCAAATGCGTGTGTCTCACGCCGAAAGCGTGAGAGTTGGCAGCTATGCCACTCAGGATGTACGTTTCCAACACCTCAAGAGGAATCTCATAAGAGGGTCATCCTACACTTCTCCCTTGTTGATTTTCTAATGCAGCACGATGCAGAATCGTCTGCAGGTTGCTCCACACAACCTCGTCCACATCAGAATCAGTCAGTGCTGCAATTTCTACAACGCTGTCTACAAAGTCTTCCACTGTTTCTATAATATTATTGAGTGGTACATTACCACTATCAATGGTATCTGCCAGTCTTAACATTTCATTTCTTAGCTCCGATAAAAACTCCATTTTGGTACCTAGCTAACCGGTAGTATAGTCACACTTGTAAAGAACTTGTAGACAATCCAATCCCAGCATAGGGCCACTGCAGTCCAATCAGAACAGCTAGCCCAACTGAAACCCACCCCCTTATTTGCATGTTGGAGCATGAAATCGTTAAATAAATTAATCGTTAAATAAATTAATCGTTAAATAAATAAATAAATAAATAAATAAATAAATAAATAAATAAATAAATAAAATGGTAAATAAATAAACAAATAAATAAATAAATAAATGAATAAAATGGTAAATAAATAAATAAATAAATAAATAAAATTGATTTCATTAAGGATTTATTAATTAATATGTCACAAAGTGTCCTCCATATAACAATGTCATCTAGCTTCATTGCATACCTGTGATTTATTATTCATGTAAGACAAATATTGCATTGATGAAAGTGCATTATAACAGCCAAACAGCACACTACCTTTTCAAACTGTTAGCCAATGTTAGCTACTGTAACTATAAACCACAGTTTACCATTAAGTTTGAATATGTTGGCGACGGTTAGCTAACGTTTTCGGTCTTGACTGCATGTCTGGTCTTTACTTTACATTTTTTTTTGTCATCTCATTAATGTGGGGAGGGACAATGAGTCTCTCCGTGTGAGGAAGTTCAGAATTTATGAATATCATCCAGTATCAGAAAAGACCTCTGAATCCACCACAATCTCAGCACAGTTTCCCTTCAGTATAACCCTCCACATGTATGTCTTCATTTGCCTAATTTCTTAATTACACATAAACAGTGATGCCCCTCAAGAACGCACCATGTTGTCCTCAGGCAAAACGTGTTATATTTAAGGGCTTGCTGTAAATCATATTCCAAAATGATGCATTTGACAAATGGGATGCTGACACACTGAAATAAATTATCGGAGCCAAATAATTTTATGAAGACAAGCAGACCTGTGTTTCACAGCTGTGGTTACAATATTAGAGATGTTTACTGTATACTGACTGAAAAGGATTTATAGGCGCGTAATAACAGCCTCGGATGCCGTTCTGACCAGAAGAGTTTTATAAGTGCACCTGGCTTAGAGTGTGCCAGTGCAATGTAAAACAGGAACTTTGTAATAGAAACAAAATTACTAAAATAAATTGTACAGCCAATTGGAATTTATGCATCTTCAGCCACGACTCCCAGTTTGTCATGCAAAAAAGGCAAACAGTTTGGCAAAAAAATACAAACATTTTAAATTATGTCAGATTAAATCAATTCAAACTATAAAAACTCATTCTGACCAAATGACTTACAGAAGTGGCATCCTTTTATGGATCTTGTTGCTCTTTCCAGTATAGGGGACTGAGGACAGGCCTTTTAAGGTAGTTTTTAAGGGGGCTGGTGGTAGCGAGGCTGAGAGTGGAATTTGCTTATTACTCTCTTGTATAAAAAAATAGAGAGGTTTTTGGAATTGTGGGGGATCGATGGGGCCTTGTGTAATGTTGATGGGGAGGGGAGGCTGGACCTTCATATTTAGCGATATAATTTTTTTTGTGTGTGAAATTCTCGCTGTTTCTATCATCCCTTTCTCTCTCTTTTCTTTCTCTCTCTTTTCCTTTTTTTTATTTTTTTGTGATTTGTGGGAGTTGACAGTTTTCTGTGTCTTTTGCTGTTTTATTGTAGTGTTAAAATAAGGTGTGTTAATTCAGCCCTTAAGCCTCAGGGTTGGGCCGGTGTGGGTTTTTTTGGGTGTGGGTTTTTTTGGATTCATTACATTTTTAACAGTGCACTTTTCAATCACTATGGTAACAGGATATACAGTTTGAAAGTGTTAAAACTCACGGTAACCTGAAGCCAGTGCTTCAGCGACAAAGTTCCTTATTTTGTAACATGTGGGTGGCAAAATAAGTGTGGGGGGACCTTACCATTTTGGAAATCCATATTCTACTCAAAATAAGGTAATGTCTGTGTTTTTTTTCACAGCAAGGGTCCAGCAAACCAAATGCATAAAAATGAAATTCAAAAACATTGGTAACTCTGAGAAATGCTGACAGAATGTCCATTGTTTATTTAGAATTTATCTCAAGGAATTATCATTGTTGTCTGCATACTTGTACATATGAAAGCTATAACCTATGTTTTGTATAGGCTCTCTAGAACAAGAAGAGGCCACAAACAAACTTCTCTGTGGGGTCCAAAAGTCTGAGACCACATTGAAAATCGGGGGGGGGGGGGGGGGGGGAAATAAACCGCCCCTGGAAATAAAGAAAAAGTTTTAGGATTTTGAAAAAATAAAACAAAGAGTGCTGGACAATCACCTGTCCTCATCCCAATTGAACATTTATGGGGGCACCTGAAGACTACCAAAGCCAAGAATTCAGTAACATCACAAGATGCTCTTTGGAACATTTTCAAATAATGCTGGGATAACATGAATCATCAGGTTTTGCTCAAATTTGTGGAGTCCATGCCAGCTTCAGGGCACGTTGCCATTAAAGCAAATGTGGACATACCAAATACTAAGAAATTAATGTAATTTTTTCAAAGATTCAACTTTTCACTCAAATCTTTATGCTGATAATATAATTAGTAATGAAGAATGCAAAATAGAAGCATTTTAACTAGTGGTCTCAGACTTTTGGACCCCACTGTACATTCTCAAAATATTGTATTATTATTCAGTATGCTTATAAATGAGGAGCAAGCCTTGTTTTGAATAATAATAGCATGTGAAATTGTGGAATGTGTTTTACTTGTTGATGGGGGTTGGGTATTTCACAAAAACTTCAATCAGTGGACCTCAATGAATATATTAATAGACAAGATGTCATTATGGCGAAAATCTTTTCACAGAGAAAAGAAACTGCTACTTCTGCTGTGTTTGAGCTTCTGTAACTTTGATTTAATAATACTTAGAGTAATTCTGGAAATTATCCTGGAAACAAACCCCAAATGGTTACCTTTCAGCAGATACCAGAATTATGCATGTAGTAAAAAGGGATCAAGAATAGTTGGCATTTTATTTTGGGTATGTCATTTTCAAGCTTGTGTTTAGAAAACGGGTGATACTTAAAGGGTTAAAACTCTCTCTCTCTCTCTCTCGCTCTCTCTCTCTCTCTCTCTCTCTCTCTCTCTCTCTCTCTCTCAGGCCTGTTAGGTTCGCAGTCAGACGTAGTCGACATATTGAGTGCCTGCAGCGAGATTCTTCCCCATGAGTGACATACCGGAGCAGGGAGTCCCAGGGGAGGGGGGAACTGGAGAGCAGGGAGGCGGGGGGCAAGGGTGGGCATGTGTGGAACACGGACGCAGAGACAACGTGGGTGGGAGTAGCGACAGTGGGCTTTCTTTGTTGACCACAAAGAACACTTCCTGTACCCTATGTTGGGTCAGAATCCAGCTTCCTACATGCTAGAAGCCCTGAGATATACCCCAAATTGTATATATTAAAGGTTTTTCAGTCCCTGGTTATGGTTGTATGTCTCTCTGGATAAGAGTCTGCCATATTCCTGTAATGTACTGTAGTGTAAAGAGTTATGAGCTCTGGTCTACGTCAGGATGTGTCAGGATGTTATATTCCGGAAAGTAGACGTGATAGCATGGCCTGCAATCTGGTTATGGTTGGGTTCCTGTCTTAACTGTTCAGCAACCTTATCAGCCTACTTTTCCGCACTGCTAAACAATCTGGAATTCACAGGAGCTAGTTGAGAACTTTCCGGATAACAGGACCCTAGCTCAAAGTGCCCTGAGTGGGAGACTTAATTTGCCTTGTCACTCATGTCAATCCACAGGGCCGGAGCGGGCGGAGGCTTCATCCATCGCTGGATTGGGTAATTGAAGGCCATTGGCTGTCTATCAAAGGAAAAACTGCTGAGGTGGTTAAAACATCGGGCTCTTAACTCGATGAAACAGACATTTTTCTAGATGTGCACTAAGTCTGCTTTTGCTGTGCCAGGATATTTTTTTCAGCTGTGATTAAGTAACCCTTCAAATGGCGATGTCCTTCACTTACTTAATCACTCAAACACCCAGTTATTCAGGCACTCACTCTCTCTCTCACTCATTCACACACTCACTCATTCATTCAATCACTCACTCACTAAAACATACACACACACACACACACACACACACTCACTCAAAGTTATGTCCATCATTTTATCACCAGTTGGCAAAAAAGGTACAGCAAAAAAGATTCACCAAGTATTCAGAATGCTGAATAATATATGATGTGCCGGATCAAAAATGTGTGATCCTTCCAAAAAAATGTATTTTTTTTCTGCATATTGCAACGGTTGAAATTTAATTTATCTTTTTGAGTATGTGTGTGTTTGTGTGTGTATGCATTTATGTGTGTGAGTTTTTGTAAACACAGTACCTGCAATTCCCAATCCGGATACCAATTTATCTATCTTGCTCTAATTATTTTTTTTCTGCTTGATTCATGCATTAGTTCATTTATTAATCCCTTCCCTTCCCCTCTAAAATGTATGCCTTTTTTCTTTCTTGCTTTCTTTCCTTAATCCATGTCTTTTGTTCTGTCTTTCTCCTGCTTTAAATATTTCATTTGTTGTTGAGTGGAGAGGGGACTGGTACATTAACCAGTTGTGCCAGTTTGGCTCTCTGGTTGTAGCTGGCTGTATAAAAATAAACACACTCCAGTTGTAATGAACAGATGTCGCTGAATTTAAAGGCACACACTCCCCCTCCCTCTCCTGTTCTCCCTCCCCCCACACACACACGCACATGAGCACACTGCACATGCATGTAACGCGTACAGACACATTACAGACTGATACACTAGAACAACCGCACAAGCTTATGAACATGAACACACACACGCAAATGCGTGGACAAGACAAAGATTGAGGGAAAGAAAGAGAAAAATAAAAAAGGCATAAGTTGCACAGGAGAACGGAAGGGATTGATAAATGAACTAATGCACGAATCAAACATAATACAATAATTTGAGCAAGATAGATGAAGTGGTATTCGGATTGGGAATCACAGGTACTGTATTGACACACACATGCACACACACAGCCGCGCAGGCACGCACACAAACCCGCACCCTCCCCTAGCTGTACACCCACACTGCCCCTCCGCCTGGCACAAACCCGCCTCGGCTCCTGCCAGCTCTCCCCGGTCCCTCTGCGGCCGCGTGTAACACGCCGCATTTAGACCCCTCGTTATTGTGGGCCTGCACCGTTTAATTTATTTATTGGTTTCCTCGGCGAGCCAGCCCGGATCCGGAGTGCCGGCGCCCATGTTGGTACACGGAGGGGGCACGCGCCGGCGTGCTGCTGCTTTCTCCCAGCGTTTTCCCGCTGAAGCCGTGCCAGCTTCCCCTGTTTCCTGGCCGAGACTTCTCGCCGCTGTCAGGAAGACAGAGGGAGAGAGAGAGAGAAAGTGAGATTATAACTTACAATAAGAGCGGCCATCACTGGAGAGCGCATCGAGACTCATAGAAAGATGCCACTCCTATTCAGTTACGCTATTAGTCGTTGGGTCTGAATTTTATAGTTTGAGTTGAGAGAGAGAGGCCTCCCTCACCAAGACCAAGAGAACATAGCCAGCACTCTGCACGTAGACCTGCAAGTCCCCCTCCTCCAAAACAAACGCAAATCAAACACAAACTTCCCACATTCCTACCACACGACCTGTCTATGTGCTGTACACAGGCAATCCATCTCTTTTTCAGCCTGTTGATATGTATCTCACGCACAGGGATCATACATGTATGTTTTTTTACACACGTGTTTCACGCTCTGTCGTCCGGCCCGTTTGCGTTATACCCGAGTCTTCTTAGTTATAATTCCACATGTGTTATTAATTGGATAATATATGAGGGTGTTTTTGGATCTCAGATCAGATAAAGAGAGAACAGAGAGGCTTGTGTCTGGA
Source organism: Conger conger (assembly GCF_963514075.1). Lineage (NCBI taxonomy): Eukaryota > Metazoa > Chordata > Actinopteri > Anguilliformes > Congridae > Conger > Conger conger. The sequence goes on along the minus strand of NC_083761.1, from coordinate 46,774,500 downwards.
GGCTTTATCATTAATTCAAGACCTTTCAGATGCCAGATTTTGCAGGGCGGGGAGGGTGGTGGTGGGGGGGGGCTTGATGAGTGTTTTGTTATTCAGCGGTGTTTGTGTTTTTCCACAAACAAGCACGGGGACTGCATGGCAATATAAAGAGCCAATGGCGAGGGGTATCTCCTGGGGGTTGACCTTAGCCTGACCGCGACTGGTAGCCCCATCCATTACCCTCACCTGCACTCCTCTCGCTGTGCACCTGTCAGCCTCCCCTTGCCGGTGTGCGCTGTTGTTATCGCATTGCTGTTATATCGTGGCAGCGTCGTGATTTCTTTTTCAGTGATGAACTGTTACTGATCATCAAATGCAGGTATTAGCAGTGATCTCGCATGTCAAGCTGTGTTATGGTCTCATCTCTATTTTTGGACACTTCAAAGGAACGACACGGTCTGGCTTTTTTTTCTGTCGCAGTGCCCCTAATGGCGGAACTTCCCGCTACATGGGACAAGCTTCAGGAAGTGCAGCAACAGCCAGGGCCCACCGAGGTACTGCATCTCGTGCAGCAGTGATCCGCACTCCTGGTCCTGGAGTGGCAGGGTGTGTTGACGTTTGTTGTTACTCAGCACTTAATTGATCAATTAAAGCAATTTATTACACAGTTAACTACCTCACCTTGTTTCTTAAGTCTGATTTGGTTGCTGATATTAAGGTGAAAACAAAATCCAGCACACCCTGCAGCTCTCCGGGACCACGAGTGGGGCCCATGTGTTCTTTGCATTTCCACGGTTCTTTGGGCATGTTCATGCGGTCAATTCACTTTGTCCTTGACCTTGAGCAACATGTTTATGCAAGCGTTCACTTTTTGAAATCCATTCCACATTTTTTGTTGCTTTTGACAGCAGCCTTGCAATGCTGTGAAAGTAACACTCGCTTAAACGTGTTACCCAGAGTTGGGGATGAAGCACCTTGTGGTTTAGCTGACCAGAGAGCCAAAGTGTGTTAAGAAATGTGTTAAAAATGTAAGAATACATTTTGTCTGTTTTCTTCCTTGCATTGTAGTACAGATCATTTGATCTTGATCTCTATTCACCAATAATAAAATGGACAATGCAGCATGTGTTTTGCTCCTGTAAGAAAGTACATTTTTGTGCACACAATTAAAAGAACCTACCATGTAAAACATAGAGCAGTGCCACTTTGGTGGGTAACACTTTTCAGTAAGGTTTCATGAATTGACATGAACTAATGTAGTTGTTAACTAACGATTACAGACAGGTTAATCTGCACAGCTCTGTTACTGTATTTGTACATCATTAATTCCTGTTAACAACTACATTAGCTATTGCCAATTCATATTGGAATGAAAAAGTCAGTTAATGAATTTGTAAATGGTTAACTAATTATACATTCATCCTATGGTTTGCTAATATAGAAATATTATGCAACAAATACATTAGTAGTTAACAAATGTTAAAGTTAATTGCATGCTTAATGCATTTGTCCATCATTATTTCATGTTAACAGCTACATTAGTAAATGCCAATTCATGAACCTTATTGTAAAGTGTGACCAATTGGTGTATGGACAGTTTCAGTGTGACAAATGTGAACAGAAAATAATAGGCTTAAGTTCAAAAGCTAATGTTGCATAGCATGGAAGGAAGCTATCTAACAAACTCATGGTTACTAGTTGCCTGACTGATATTAGTTTGTTTTGTATCTCATTCCTGACTACTGTTTTAATAAGTCAGCCAGCTAACATGCAATGTGCTACCGGAATAGAGCTACAATAATTTGTTGTAGTTATCTAATCATTTCAAGTGAATTATTCAATAATAATTTATTTAATCCATCTCCTTGAGCACTGCACAATGCAGCAGTATGCTAACTCGAAAGAGATAACCTCATTGTTGCTACAGAACCACATTTTATTGATTTTAAAAATAACTGTATCCTACAAAATTCAAACAGTGCAGTAATAAATGTATATTTGAATGAGATTATTGCTTCTAGTCTGTGCTACAATATAGGACATATACACTGATTCACCACATTAATCTTGATGAGTCAGAGTTGGTCATTACCATGCACTTCCTCATGTTGAAAGTAAGTCAGTGTTATAGACTAGACAGGGTTGCCAATTATGGGATAATACCTTCACAGAGGATAGCATAAGTACATGGGATTGATGATATGTGATGGAGTCATTTATTTCTCATTTATTTCATTCTCTGACGGTGCCCTTTTCTGCATCCACCATGCTCTGTGACCATCCTGCAGTGCTGTCGTGGATTCATGAGAAATTAAGTTCCACCAGCATTATTTAAAATGTTTTAAATGTTTATGGTTTGTCCTGTCTGCTCATGCTTGCACATCTGTTCACCTTTATGCTTTGTATGACTAATTTGTTTACTTAACTGTATGTCACACTGTGTCAGTAAGCGAGTAGGTTCTGACGGGCGCCTCCATGGATTCTACCTCCTGCTCCATCCTGCATGCTGTGGTTTCCTGGAAAGGAGCCCAGCAACAAGTACGGGTTCTGCTCAACTCTGGAGCTGATGCCAACTTCATGTGCCCTACCTTGGTCAGCCGACTGAAATTCCCACCTCCCTCATACTCTCCGTGTTATGTTCCTGTGTTCTGTCTATTAGTTTATCATTGTTTATTATTGTTATTCTTGTTATTTATTATTTTTCATATTCATGTCTGGTGTTCTGTTTATAGTCATTAGTCTTTGCACTCGTCTTCCCCTGTGATGTCTGAGTCTGAATGTTTACTAGCCCAGTCACTCCCTTGTCTGTGTGCCCCACTATTTGGTGTTTACGGTAGTTCTGGGGTTCAACCTTCCTTCCAATCTCGCATTCCTTACTTCCTGCTTTCTCTCCATTTCATGTTTGTACATAGCACTAATATACTAATCCCAACTAACATAAAATTTGTACAGTACTAATTATACTAACACACTAATATGTTTGTCAAACTAACAAACTAACATGCACTAGTTTTGGGTGTTTGTAATTAAAATCACTTAACTAACTTACTAACGCATCTCCAGTTATAATTCTGTACTGTAACTCCACCTCCCTATTCTATCACTGATTACTTGCTTAGTTTCAGCGAGGTATTCGCACCTCTCTCTCCGTATCTCTGCATCTCCTGATTTTGTGCAATCATCTACTCCCTAGTCCGGAGCCGTTTGTATTACATGCGTGTCTTTGTGAATCCAGTCCGCGTTTTAATTTCCCCCTTGTTATTGTGCTATTACCCTTTCTCGTTATTGTCTCACCTGATGTTTATTTGTTAGACCGCCCTCACTCCCATGCCCTGCCTAGTTTGTCTCATTCCCCTGTGTATTTATGCCTGTCATTTTCAGTTGCACCTTGCTAGTTCGTCTTGTCCTGTTTTTTGAGTCCCGAGCCCTTCATTCCTTCCCCCTGTTCTAGCCCCCTTATTCCCGAGCCTTATTTTCCCGAGCCCTTGTCATGTTTATTGTTGGATTTTCTGTGTTTGACCCCTGCCTGATTTTTGGACTCTTCTGTTGGACCTGCTTTTGTACTTTTGCCTGTGGACTGACCCCCTGGTTTTTGATCTTTTGCCTGTTTGTGATTACGCTCTGTCTGCCCCTTCATCTGCTTGTAAACCTGCCATTTTCCACACCCCTGTGTCTGCTTCTGGTTCCTCTGTCCTCCCTGCCATGACACTCTGAACCAACGCAGTCACTGGCGGCCCCCTGGCTGAGATCAACTGCGCTACCCCATACCTTTCATCTCCTCACCCTTCTCCTCTCCAGAGTTGTAAGTTCTTCACCAAACTAGACTCACGCAACGCTGGCCAGCTGGTCCATATGAGTTGAAGATAGCATTCGACACCCCAAGTGCCCACCATGAGTACCTGGTCATACCATTCGCCAGTCATCTTCCAGACCATGATCAAAGACATCTTTCATCTTTCTTTACGTAGACGTCTTGATCTTCTCCTCATCTCTCAAAGAGCACATCCATCATGTCCGTCAAGTCCTGCAAAGCCTGTTGGAAAACCAGTTACTTGTTGAGTTAAGAAATGCAAATTCTATCTCTCTACCATCCAGTTTCTGGGACTTGTGGTCACCTGTGGAGATGGACCCCATCAAGACCAAGGCATTCGTGGACTGGCCTATGCCTACTACCTGTAAGAAGTTTCTTCTGCGGGTTTGTATCCGTTTGCCAACCGCCACTGTTCCCAGAGGAAGAAAAAGAGGTGCAAGTTCCAATTGCGTAGCTCCTGGTTCGTCCAGCACGCCAGGCGTGGAGAGGCGCTCGCACAAACCTCTTGCACCCTATCAACGAAATGAAGAAGTTTGCTGGATATTCCTCTCCCGCCAGCTTGCTCTGGGGTTCATCGGTCCATTCCCCAAACCCCGAGTTATCAGCCCCTCTGCCGTCAGATTTAACCTCCTGTGTCAAGCCCTAAATTGCGTGCCAATTCTTTATTCTATTGTCTGCTCTGCTTTTCCAATTTTGTGATATTCGTGCTTATTGAAGAGTGTGACTTGTTATGTTAGTTGTGTAGTTGATTGTATTGCTCCAATGACTTGTCCTTTAACCTGTTTTTTAATGCCTTTTCCATCTTGCCCAGGGACTGCAGTTGAAAACTAGCCAGTTGCTAATACCGGCACTTTACAGTAATGTTGATTAATGTGCAATGTCCCTGTAACAATAGAATTGTTAGCTTACACTGTATGTGTTTATATTTCATCGGCATATTTTGTACAGCACATTGGTACAACTCTTGGTGTTATATGTTCTTTATAAATAAATATGTACTTATTACATTTACATTACGAATGCTGGCGCATGGCCATCCACTAGCTTCTTAATTTTCAAGAACCTTGATGGCTATGAGCCATCTCCAAGAATCCAATTAGGTCCCTGCATAGACCACATATTAATAGCCTTAACAAGCATCATTCATGCAAATGATATATAGGGCCAGAGCCAGCCTGTCACCCAAGTGGTGGCTTATGTTCCCTGCCTTCATGTGTAAATATTTTTAAATTTGTTCTGTATCCCACCATTTTCAGATGGATCCCTCAAGTTCAGCCTGATTAACTCATAAGGGGTCTAGTAATGATATCCAGTCATAATATCAGAATAATAATTTCTGGATTTTGATTCCCAAAATGTATTGGACTGCATGCATCATGCCATACAAAGGATTAATTGTTTGACTGATTGCTTGATTGATTGAAAGGTTGATTGGTTGCTTTATTAATTGATATATAGATAGATTCATTGGTTGGTTGGTTGATTGACTGATTGGTTAGTGGTTGACTGACTGACTGATTGGTTGATTCATTGACTGATTGATCTAGCTGTTTGTAAAAACTTGATCAATCAGTGTAAAAGCAAGACAAGTATTGCAGTGTTAACATATGTATCCAGTCCAGATCGATGACAGGGACATAGCAAAGTGTGCCTTTTCTTGTTCCCTCAGAGAGAACATACTCTATAAGAGCAGTGAGATAGAAGTACTGTAATAACATTACCAATTATGTGCCCTTTGCAGCATGTTGTACCATATGTAATCGTACTGGGACATCTGCTGTGTCCAGCCCAAGTGTAATAGGAATGTAGAGAGAGAGGCACTGTGACCATGTTCAGATATTCAGCGGAATGGGTCTGTCTGTGATGAATGCAATGAGAGGGCACTTGGGGAGTGAGACAGCAGTCTTCTCTGTAGGTGCCGGCCGATGCGATGAGCCGAAACATCCATTTCAGTGGATTTTGAGAGATAAGTGTTTTTCCTGTCATGAGAGTCTAGCGGACTCGGGTTAAAATACGTAATTGTTTTTTCGATTCAAGTACTTTTCTGCACTCGATTGGTCTTACCTGGTGCAATTGAGCCGACCTGAAGTAAGTTTTTCCAGAGTATTTAACAGCTTCCCAGTACACAGACAAGCTCAGTAAAGCGTAGATTTCTCAGTTAATCGAAAACACTCATGTATTTGACCCAGGTCTGCAGTCTAGCAGTACATCGGGAGTGGTTCTGTCTTTGGGATCAATGCACTATATGAATGCTGAGACAAGTATCTGATTGGTCATTCCACAGAGGAGATACACTGAACCCAGGATGAAACATTAGAATGACCAAAATACAGGAATGTATGTACTGAGCATGTGGAAAGTCATACGCTTGTATTTAGGAGGTCTGTAGAGTCTAAATCACTGTCACATAAATAGTGGTTATAGAGCACTTGCCTCTTTATGCAGCATTTGCAAGACGTGGAGAGAGAGAGAGAGCGAGAGAGACATAAAGGGAGAGAGAGAGTGAGAGAGAGTTTTGAGTTGGAACAAAACTTTATTATCAAATTAGAATGGCCAGTCATGCATCTCTTGTAGCTCCTCCGGAACAGAAAACAAAAACAACCAGAGCAAAGAAACAAAACACACAATCATCATCATAAATAACACAACAAAATGAACACAAAAGAAACACAAAAAGAGAAGTTAAATTAATACATCAATGAAACAAGATACGAAAGAGAGCGAGAGATAGAGAGAGACAGCCAGCCAGAGAGAGATATGCCGTGCCAATAAAGCATTTTTGAATTTGAATTTGGGAGAGACAGAGAGAAAGAAAGAGAGAAACAGGATGGAGGGATGGTAGAGATGTGAGAGAGGATGAAAGAGCGGAGGGTGGGCAGTGAGCTGGACTCGATGCCATGTGACAGGTCCAGCTGGGAGTTGGCCTGCCCCGTAGCAGTGCAAACTGGTCAATATGGGGGCCAATTACTGCTGCCCATGTGACCACGGCATCATCTCAACCCCCACCCCCCGATTCAAACACACCATCTGTGCAGACCAGCAACAGCTTCTGTAGCCTCCCCTGCACACACACACACACTCGCGCACACACTCGCACACGTGCACACACTTAACCCCATAACAGGGTCCTGTCACGAAGCTGGAAGTGTGCTAGGCTACTAATAGCTAGCGAATGCCCCCACTGTTTAATCAGGACAATTTTGTGACACAGAACTGTTACATCGCAAGCACCAAAATAATACCAGCCATGCACTCAGTTCTGTTCAGAAATGATGTACCCTCAAACCAAGTTTATACCAGTATACAAAGAGTGTACTTCAGAAACATTGTGCAATAATTCCTCTTTACTCTTCCTAACAAGAGCCAACGTAGGCGTACCATAATATGATAAATGCATATTATGTTTTTCCTACCTTCCAAAAAATGTCAGGCATGGCAGGAAATGGTCTTACCAGCCATGTAAATTCTGGCCTGATCCTGCAGTGTTAAGGACAAACCAGTGGGGCAGTGACTTTCTACAAAAATAATGAATTCTCCACGAGTCCTACTGCACATTTTTCCGAATGTGTCCCTGTATAGAATGTCGGCACTACAGTCCTTTGGGTTGGAAATACACATATGTACCCATTACGGTGCTATATATCTGCATGGAAATGATATATCCATCATACAATCCTGAAAGAGTTATTGGAAAATCCAGATGCACAAACACTGTACAAGGCAACACTACAAAATATAAATTTTAAAATCAACAATTATAAATACTCAGAGCACATATTTTTCCTTTTCACCTGATTTTTTGTTGTTGTGGTGAATATCTGAAAAAGAATTCTGATTATCATCCATGTGAGGGATGTAGTATTTCAGGACAAAGTATAAGATTTGATTATTTTGTAAAATGACAGATGTGTTTCAGAACAAAGTGTAAGTATCTATTCTAGGTGTGTTCTAGTTTATGGTGTAAGACTATGGTGTTCTAGATGTGTTTCAATAATAATAATATAATTTATTATTTAGCTGACACCTTTATCCACAGTTGATAGACTAAATAGGGGACAATCCCCATGGAGCAATGTGGGGTTAAGAGCCTTGCTCAAGGGCCCAGCAGCTGTGTGGATCTTATCGTGGCTCAGTATCTATTCTAGGTGTGTTTCAGAGCTGAGTGTAAGTATCTATTCTAGGTGTGTTTCAGAACAGAATGTAAGTATATAGTCTCGGTGTGTTTCAGAACAGAGAGTAAGTATATATTATACTGTAGGTGTGTTTCAGAACAGAGTGTAAGTATCTATTCTAAATGTGTTTCAGTACAGAGTGTAAGTATCTATACTATGTGGGTTTCAGAGCTAAGTGTAAGTATATATTCTAGGTGTGTTTCAGTACAGAGTGTATCTATTCTGATTATCCCTAATGTGAGTGACGTTGCATTTGGGCTGATAGTGCAAGTCTGTGCAATTATCCCTATTCTCCATGCACTTTGTTAGCAAGGTGATCAACCTCAGTGATGCCTCTTGTTTTGCAATGAAGAATGCAATGCACCCAAAGAGTGACATACGACTATTTGCAGCTATACATAGTGTAATAGTCGAAGTAAACTGGACAACGCCTGCCAGCGGTGTAGCCTAGCAGCATCAGCCACAGTTTCCATCTTAGCTGCCTGGTATCCTGTCGCTGTGCGGAGCCATTGTGTGATAGTGAACAGATGTTGTGGAATTTCGACCGAATTGCCAGCCGACGCCAGCTTCGCCCCTCGGTTGGCTTCGGGCGCGGCATACAGTCTGGCACGGGGCCTGGGATGGGGTGGGGGTTGAGGATTGTGAAGGAGAAAGCCAGGACCGACCGCAGAGGAGCCTGGAGACGGCCCTCTACTCCCTCTCCGCCCACCATCCACGCGGGGAGGCCACACACTGGCATAGACTGCCCCCCTGGTCGGCAACATCAACGCGCAACGTAGGGCGGTAATCGAGCCCCGGTTGTAGTTCTGCGAAACCGCCCAACCCCTGAATACTTACAAATAGAGACTCTCCTTTCCCTTGTATATCATTCCAACTGTTATTTATGGTATTGAAGGAAATTAAAATGCCTATGTTATCCTCCATTTAAAAATGTTTCAACCTGGTTAATAGATCTGTGATTAAAGAAGATGTATTAGGTCACTGGGGCAGTAACTAGCTCAATACCGCCCTGCAGCTAAAACAGCAGTGCCAGTCCCAGTGCCCCTTCATATTATAGTGTCAGAGTAGAAACTATCATTGCACTGAAATGCAGTGTTTCGTTGCTATATTTTGATGCCTGGTAACCAGCAGAGGCATTGTGTGTATGAATAGTATGCGCAGTAACAGAAGCATCGTGATGATAGGCAGGACTGCGATAAACCAGTCGTGAGTCCTGTGGTGGGTCCAGCCCCCACGGGAGCTGCGATGCGGCACGACCTACCACGTCACAGATGATCACTTTAAAACATGTGTCTCATCTTTTAATATTTAAATCGAATTTTAAAATATTTATCCAATCTTCAAACAGCCGTGACCTGGTGGGCCATTTCGTGTTTGGATTTTTTTCTGTTTGTCTCTGTGTTTTCACACACACGCTTGTGTGTGTGTGTGTGTGTGTGTGTGTGTGTATGTGTGTGTGTTTGTGTGTCTGTATTGTGCACGCATGTACGCAATAAAGTACAAGACTGTTTCAGAACTGTCCGTGCTAATGCGGAAAGCCGGCCAATATAATTAATTGTCAGAGACGATTTTGTATTATCTATCAGATTACAGTTGAGGCTCTTCCCGCTTTTAGTGATTTCGTCCTATATTCATGTATTATTATACAAATTTAATTAAATAAGTATGGCCGAAATTATGGAACTTCAGAAGAATTATCGACATGATGCGTTTATTGTCGATTCAACTAAATCAGCAACAGCTGTTGCGGACTCAGGCTTATGACGTATGATTGTAGATTTTTTAGAAGCATTTTAGATATATGCAGTATCCAGTTATTCTGAGGAGGCATAAGCTTCCCTACACGCGGCCGCATTCATCGACCACCCCCCCGGTCTTAATACTGATCAGGCATAAATCCGTATTTTCAACCTGAATATCGAATGTATATAGTTTTATCTTCCAGTGGATCAGTAAATCACCAGTAGAATTTATAAACTTTATGCATCTTATACGATCGATCAGCAAAAATGATCATCTTATCATTTATACCGTGGCAATGACAAGAATGTTATTCTTCTTCTTCTTCTTCTTCTTCTTCTTCTTCTTCTTATTATTATTATTATTATTATTATTATTATTATTAGTATTATTATTTGTATTATTATTAATGTTATTATTAATTATTTGTTGTATTATGATTGTTGTTATTGTTGTTAGTAGTAGGAGTTACCAGTGGAGTTGTAGTAGTATTGCTGTTGTTGGCTAGTTGTTATTTGTAGTCGTAGTAGTAGTTGTGACAGTCGTAGTCTGGCAGTCGCCTGATACGTACTAGATTAGTAGCCTGGATATATCTAGGCAACTGAATGAAACTATGCAGCAATATTCTTTTGGTTCAATGGGCGCACTTTGGCAAAATTTAATTGACATCAAAATTTGACATCAAAATTTAATTATGAACCAAGAAATTAGCCACAAGTTCCATCTAGTGCAATGTCTGCGAAACCTTTTTCCACTCCTTTCAATTCTAGAGTTGACTCAAATAATCATGTACCTCGGGTAATTACAAATAGTTTGATTGCCATTTAACACCAGCCAACTGGTAAAATACGTATCTGTGAAAAAAGCTCTTAATCGCACATCCTAACTGTTACCTCATACAAATGTTTAACTTTGCTATTATCTTTCTTTTTTTTCAACTTCTTAAGTGAGAATGGAGTGGGCGCGGTACGCTAATTTAAACACTGAGATTCATTCACCAATTTGCGGTTATCACTTTTCCCCTTCAAACATGAGAAAGGAGTGTGGACTAGCAAGGAGAAGTGAAGTTGGCTTTCTATGGAAAGCGTTGTTGTTCATTTGGAACAGTCCTGGATTATGATCAGGCAAGGGGATCAAAACTAGGCTACTGTCGATAAATGAGGATATAACGGTATAGTCTATTAAAAATGTATGTAGCTGTTATTTGAATACTACCTAAACAAATTAGACATATCAGCTGCATCTGCATTTGCGACGGCTAGAATGGGCTTTAAATGTTTCACTTCACCTGTTGGTCTCAAAGTAAGCGATATCTTTTAAGTAAGAAGACGAAGAAGAATGTCATCGTCATCTTAAATATCTTGGCTTCATAAATTCACTGGTCAGCAGGCGGATAGAGAGGGGGGAAATCAATGTCAACAGTAGATTTATTTCCCTCCGGATTATGTTATTCATACATATTGGGCTATTTTATTACGTTCTTCAGACATCATAAAAATAAATATACCGTCTCATTTCTCCAGATGAGCCACACCGTCAGTGAATTTTTTTCGTTTACTTTCGATTCAATTTGTGGATAGACAATCGCTTATGTCTGACTTTTTTTCAAATGTCGGTTGCATGTATTTTATTCAATTTAACGGTGAATATGTGTTAAACATTTCAGTTGCTTCTGTGCCACATGCTGTGTGGAGTGCTGTGTAATTCCATTTGTAATGAATGAAAACGTGATTGATTGATTAATTGAAATGCAAACGCTAATCGCCTCCACCAACTGTCAGTTTTGAGAGTCGTCTTGGAGGTTCAGATACCAACGATACATCAAGTTTCGGCCCCTGTAAGTCGGAGACAGTTCTGCGTTGGTCGTAGAACTGTCCACGGTACTGAAACTCAAAACCCAGAGGCCCACAATAGAGATTGTTAAAGAAACATCGAATTACAATAAATGAAATGTAATAAATGTAAAATAATATGAAACCCCAGTCCCCTTTCCGTGTGCAGGCTGAGTTATGGGTTAACCATTGAAGTTTGGGGAATGAGACGCGTTCCCTTGCAGACGGGTGTGTCATGAGTCTGGATAGCCGTCGCTTTGAACAGAACATTACGCTGCCTTCAATATTGTTCCACTTCCATACACTATATCGTAACTTACCAGGTTTGTCTGAACATTGATAAAACAGCCATAGATATACTTCATTGTCAAAGGCTGTTTTGAACTGTATGGTTTGCCTTGTCACATACAGTTCGCCCAGATACTATCGTTTATTTATTGAACTTATGTGCGTTCCCCTGGCACGAGAGGCTTTTAGAGGGCGCACACGAGCTTTACTTTAAATCTGCAGGATAATGAACAGATGCCGCTGAATTAGGAAAGAAATACAGGCTCCTCCCAGCCGCGCCACTTTGGCTGGGCTAGCTGGCACGCGGTACAGCTGGCAGCGCTGTTGCTGCTCTAGAGCCCGTATTTACTGGTGCAGAGACATTAAGCAACTTGGCACCGTTCGCCACCCTGGGCTGCCAGCTTGAGCCTCTGGAAACCGCGCATCTCGATCCGGACGGGGGAATATTTTGATAGATGCGCCCTCCCCTGTTCCACAGGGTTTGACTTGCCCCTCGACCGCCCTTCATATCGCCGCCGCTGTCTCAAACTTTCTTCTGATACATGATATGGAAGTTGTCGGAAGACAGGACTGTGTTATGCAGTAGTGTCTTGCAAAGCCTATTTTTATATGTCATTTTTCTTCAATATAGTACCCAAAACATCTTGAGTAATTACTCTACTAACTCGAGAAACAATGCGTTTGGACTTCATCGCCAGTGACAGAAAGTGTTCTCCTTTTTCTTTGGCTAATGATGCTGCAAAAAAGACCGAACATTCAAATGCAGTCTAGTTCACAATGAAGACTCCTGCTGAAAGATAAGGCCTCTTTTCGGGAAACTTGAAGCATGCAGGCCTTAGAACCTCGGCCGCAAATCCTGGCAAACTTATTGTCACATACTGCGAATGACTTAAACTAGCCTATATGCACGCATTTCAGTCCATTATGATCTATAGTTAAAAACATTTAGTCAAGATTTTCTCTGAGCTTTTAATATGAAATCTCGTTATAAGAATGAATTGATATAAATAAATGTAGAACGGCTTCAAAAATGTACTAAAGGTGTATTTTATCAACAAAAAATGCTGCAATTATGTATAGTCCTTTATCGTACTCTGAACTTCCCATATATATATATATATATATTTAGTTATTTATTTATTTATTTATTTTTTAATTCAGTAAATTAAATAAATCATGTACTATTCAATATAATCACTGGGTTCCTTTTGGAACCATTTACTTTCTGAGAGTGTATCATGCAGGCATATTTTATAGCATACACTAAAATGTTACCTATTTATATGTTCAACAAAAAGTTTGTTTTCTGAAACAAATACATTACAAAAAAAATATGGGAAGTAGGCTTTATTGAGCATGTGCCACTTGTGATTCAATCGTTGAATTTTACCATACATATTAAAACTTTCAGTTTGTGCTGAATGCAGTTCATCGCCAAATGGTTGGCCTATAAAATAAATATATGCGACTTTTTCGGTTTGAATGGTGTAGAACAATACAGACTCCTTGTGTGGCGTTGGAGTCTCCACTGTGCCTTGTGCTCTCTTGTGCGCGCAGTGCCCGCCGCTAATAGCACCCTGGACAGTTTGCAGAACATATGGGTCCCGGGGCACAGCTCCAAACCTAGCCGAGGTGGCAGTGGTTCATCCGAGCTCTGGGGACGCGCGCGAGGGCAACTGCTGCCCATCTTACTGTAAGGCTCCCCCCACCCCCACCCCACACCCTCTGTGTGTGTGTGTGTGTGTGTGTGTGTGTGTGTGTGTGTGTGTGTGTGTGTGTGTGTGTGTGTGTGCGTGTATCCGTATTGTTCTATGTATTCTGTAGGCAAGTTTAAGTTGTCATTAATTTAAAATATAAAGCAAGCCAATAGTTATAATTGCTCTAAATAGCCAAATAAGTGCACATCGCAATTGTCAAGTTTTCAACATAATATTTTTAGTACATTATATTTCTCTAATGGGACGCTGGGATTCGCTTTTTAGTCTGGCCGGATATGATCAGTGCTATTAACTTAAACACATGTAGGCACGCTAATGGCATTGGTGAAGGAGTCATAAGTAACAGCCATGCTGCGACTTAAAACTTTCAACAATCAGAACCATCTCAAGAATGCGTCTTTTCAGTTACAGTATCTAGGCTTATTATAGACTACATGTGATTGAATTGCAACATTGTATAACACATGGCCGTGCATTATTCATAGCCTACAAAGCCTACAATTTCCGTTCTTCTACATATATATAGTGGATATGGAGATATTGACATTTCGAATGATGAAAAGTGTTGATCCGGGGACAATTATGAGCTAGTGTTTAAAATTATTTTAATTTATATAACATGATGTTTGCTATCTATCATGGAGGGCAAAATTATAGCAACGCGCGGTATGTTTATTCCATATGAACAATATGAATTAGCTAAACCAAGAAATGAATCTGTAGATATCCGATATTTGTGAATATTTGTAATGTCAATATCCTATGTCAAAACATTCTTTTTCACTACATTAAAAACACGCAAATAATTGGCTACTTCACCTGTAGAGGAGCAGGCTTGTACGCCGACTTAAATGTAATTTCAGGAGTTAAATCTGTTTAATATCGAGATTAAATGAGAAATAACATTTCCAATAATAATTTTTGATTTAAGAAGGCATTATGATCTTAAAGGCTATTGTTTACCGAAATGCATAAATTCGATTGTGGATATTAGAACATATTTCCTGGTCCTCAGATCCAGTTTCGCCACCTGCACTACAGTCAGCCAATGATTTAATAGCTAGTGTCTGCGGGAGAGTTGCCTTGTGAAGTGAATAAGGTGTCTGGCAAACAAACGGTAAAACACCATCATCTGTATAAATAACCAATTTCCACCTCCACTTTGTGCCATTTATTTTTACTCTACTGTCCAATAACAGATACTCGATTCGTGTTCAAAAGAGTCGGCCCTAATAGGCCTACTTTATGGAGCTGTAAGCAGTAAAACAGTAAAGACAACATTAACATTTCATAACTTTTCATAATACTGGCCATGTGTGTCTATGTCTGTGTGTCTATGTTGACACCAATAGTAATGACAAATCCACAGGTATTACATGAAATAAGTTTAATATATATATTTTTAAAAACAATGTTCAGAATTCAGAAGCACAGTGTTTCTGACCAACACGCAATAGATCTTTTTTTTTTAATTGGGAGAATAAATTAAAGGATAACTGAAAGTGTGGAGAGTTGCATTCATCACAGTCAAACAGAGCACAAACACTTAAAATCAAACGTTTACAATAATGATAACGAAACATGATACACAGCGTGAAAGTTTTGTCCACTTCTTACAGTGTAAAACATTTTTCACAGGAAACAAATATGCAGTGGAAACCGGTTAACATTTATTTGCATTAGTTGTATTCGTGGGTTACGAATAATCTGTTTTATTCTGTTCTGCGTTTTGCATGAATACGCGTGAAATACAGTTGGTTATTAGAGGCGATTCTGCCAGTAATCTGATGAAGTGTTAGGAACAGTTTTGTCGAAAATCTTTAAAAACACCAAATATCTTAAAATAAGTAGGCTAAATAGAGCTACACTCGTCTCCAGGTCTATCTCCCTGTTTTACAATAATGAAAGTTATTTTACTGAGGACACTTTATACTGTGTGGGAAGTGCTCCAGAAAAGTGTTTTAAGTATGTTTTGATATGAGATGTACACAATATTTTTTTTTTTTTTTTTTTTCAGGGTCACTGTCGTCTGTTGCGTAAATAAACATTACATGTAAAAAAAAAAAGTACAAAAATGTGTCGTGCGCTAAACGTATAATAATAATAATAATAATAATAATAATAATAATAATAATAATAATAATTCCAAGATAAGATTTAAAGAACTGAACGGAATTCTTGAATATATAAAGGAGTCATTCGCTATTTAAGGTAAATCGTAGCCCGCACAGAAGACAGAGATGTCAGTTTTATGACTTGTGTGTTACCTCCTGTCACAGCGTAAAAATGAAATTAATCGTGATGGTGCTTTATCGTTGTCATTCAGCTGCAATATTTTCCCGATATTTGCAATTCTAATATCTAAGTTTACTGTACTGTGAGTGAAGATACATCTGTCAAATCTGATGATTTCTGTTTGTGGCTTTTGCGACTTTTTCGGAATATCAGTCAAACAGTGGGTGTTGGGTCTTTTTGTTGCTCGTTTCAAATGCAACGTCTTGCCTATCTACAACGTGCATTCGCACCCTTGTTCTGCAGAAGATCCCTCATATTTCTTTGATACCAGTCCGCCTACGAAGAAATATTATTCGCGTGCTCAATCCAAACAGAATGCGTGCTGCCCTCAATTAGCAAAATGGCAACTTAGGCTACTCTGGCAGTGATTAAAAAGTATTCGCTTAAATTGTCTGGGTATATATTTTGGAATAAATACATATAAAAAAAGAATATGTTTTTTTTTTTTACATATTCCAAGTAGCTGCGTGTATCGCTTCATGCCGAAGTGTAGGCCTATTCATGAAAAGCATGAAAAGTTCACGAAGTGACTTGTTGATCCGAACGCAACATAGCCCTTCAAATGAGCCACTGATCCTTCCCATCGACTCGACTCTGGTAAGTGCGCCTTTGCAGGTTCATTTTCCAAAGTTCAGGCACTTCCCTGCTAGTAGTGGCTAGACCGTTTTGTTATCAAATGCTTTCTTTGCTGGCTTTACAACTACCCTATCACAATCGAGACTGAACGTGTTTACAATGGACACCCTTTAATCATCGCAGTTTGGTGTCTGGCAAAATACGTTGCACGCGTTGATATGGAACAAGGAATGTGTATAGCTTATAGGCCATAAGACTTCTGTTTCTGCTTGCTCCCCGGTCTTCCAGTGATCTCCTACATCAGCAAGACTTATCCGCTGATACTCTTTCAGACATTGCACCACCCTCCACATGACATATTAGCAAGACATGATTGTCGATAATAATAATAATAATAATAATAATAATAATAATAATAATAATAATAATAATAATGATAATAATAATAATAATAATAATAATAATAATAATATTAATAATTTGAAACATTACTAGTCCTAGAAAAAAAGTCGCTTTAATACCCATTGTAAACTTTTTTCCTTAGACTTGCTAATACTTTGCTGCAATTAATGATTGTTTTGAGCTCTGGAACATTATTCAAATGATTTTATAAAGCCCTGATATTTGTCTTTGGGGTGGGGAATAAGGTTTTTTTTATAAGCTTTGTGTGTTATCTAACTGTTGTGCCATTATAATTTACATGTTTAATAACATGAATGTCTCTTCTTCGCTCCTTCGCTGACTCGAGTCGTACAATTACGTATTGGCCAAGTGGAGATTTTAATTCACAACGTACAGGCTATATTTTACAGCCATTGGGTTACATTAGTTAACAATACAAAATAGCATGTGCTGAATGAATACTTTGTAAATGTATATGCTACGTTCCGTATAACTGCGTGTTATTGTGAAAAATCCGAATAATATCGACCCACACATAGAATAATACCCGTTCAGTTTTTCCAAAATATGTTTTTAAAATAGACTTGCGCTTATAAACCTTCCTAAAGTCATTCTGCACAGTTAGGTCTCTGTCCAGTATTTTTATTATGTGAAGTGAGTTTGGCCAATAGTATCAGATGTACAATAACTGTGTTTGGAAACAGTTTTGTTACTTTATGAAGCAAAGGAAATGGTATATAACTCGAATAACTTTAAAAGCGTGTTCCGTGATATTGGAACAAACCCGACACTAAAACAGCGACATTAATGAACGACAAATTAAAATGAAATTGCATTGTAGTTCAATATTTAAGATGAAAAATGTACGGTAGTCGAACAAATAGCTAAATAGCTTCACATTTGCGTTTCTCTGATCGGGCCAAATGTACGCCGAATTCGCTCTTTTAAAAATGTGGAAATAACTTTTTTCAGGTCATCTAGCCTAATGTTGAGAAACGCGATTAAGTGAAATAAAATGAATCTGACTCAACCATAACATGACAGCAGAAATATACCATACAATTATAGTTGTGTGTTTTGATTTGTGCAACTTTTACTCGAGCTTTGCTGGCAAAAAGAACGAGTGAGTGCGCACACGAGCGTGTGTGTGTGTGTGTGCGCGCGTGCATGGGAATGTTGTGAGGGGTGAGGTGGAAATATTTTTAAAACCTGGTCTTTATGTTGTTGTTTTCTGAGTGTTTCCTCCTTACATACTCTCTTGCATAGATTTATCTAGTTTGTTTTTCCTTTATTGCTTTAATTGTTGTCAAGGCGATTTTACAATTCCCAGTGACGCTGTCATATCTCCCCATGCTGACATCATCCCACAATCCGTGTCAGCTACTTTTTATATCATAAGAGTTTCCAATTAACAACATTTTCAGATCAATATCATAGTATCATTCTATATTAACTTGTCCTTGTAACAGTGATTGTATATATCTATTATATGACCATTACACTATAAATCTGTACACAGGGAAACATTTGATCCAAAATAATAGTTTTAACACATTTTTATGTTTTCCAACGTGACAACCCAGGATTGGCACTATTAAAAACAATATAAAGGAAAAACTGTGATATCATGAGTTATCTCTGTCTTCCATCTCTTACTCATTGCCCACTCTGCTGCTCTAGTGTCCAGTGTATGAAGTTACAGTGGGTTGAGCATTTCAGAACTCTTAATTCACGTCAATTTCATGGTTAGTTGTTGTGAAGAAGACAAGTGTTACGGTACATGGAGTCCGCTACTCAGTTGTGGAAAAAGGCGTTAAGTTCCTCATACACAGGCGCCCTTTCATGATGCAAGTGCATGTCGTGGTAAGGCAGTACGTTTTCGGAGTGGACACCGCCGCGTACTCCTGACGAGCCGAACACAAGATTATGGGCACCGGCAGCACGGGAGCTGGGCAGGGCGGGGTAGTGCATAGAATAATGGTAGCTCTTTTCGGCGACTGGAGAGACGGATTCTTGTTGTTTATGAGAAAAATTCCCATTGATACACACGGGTGGGCTCAGTGGCCCTTCGTATTCTGGGCTGTTGTACTCCGGTGAGCCGCCTCCAGGGTAGACGGAGTCATAGGCTGAGCAGTACGCATGGTTCCTTATGGAGTGTGAGTTTGAACCGGATTGGCATTGGGAACTGGATAAGCGGGAACACTGGTAAGAGTAGGGGTGCATGGAGAAGGAGGGGTTGGGCCCATTGAAACGACCCCCTTCCTGGCACTGCTCTGTTAAGAAGTTCCGGGAGTTTAGCTGCAGACAGCCGGCCACAAGGTTGGTAGTGGGCTGAGAAAGGCCTTTGCAAAGAGTTTGCACGTAAGACACCACGTCAGGTCTTTTCCCATTGCGGAGGATTTCGGACAAGGCCCAGATATAGTTCTTGGCAAGCCTCAATGTTTCTATTTTTGAGAGTTTTTGGGTTTTTGAATAGCAGGGCACCACTTTACGGAGATTATCAAGTGCCGAGTTTAGGTCATGCATGCGAGTTCTTTCCCTCGCATTTGCTTTCTGACGACGCACCTTGGAACGCTCCACACGCGCTTGTGTCATCTTGCGTTTCTTCGGTCCACGCTTTTTGGGCCTATCATCATCGCCTTCGTCGCCTCCGTCTTCTTCTTCATCTATCTCGTCTTCCTCCTCATCTTCGCCTGCTATTTCGGAGTGAGCCCGACTGCTTCCCCCTCTTAAGTCCCCGTCGTCCATGTCGTCATCAGCCAGGCGACAGTGTTCCTGGTCATCGTCCTTAGTCTTTGAGTCCTCGCTTTCACTGTCATCCATCCAGCCCGAATACTTCTGCACCTCTGGCAGCAGAGATGGGTCGCTGAATAACCTCGTCAACATGGTGGCACTGAAATAATAAAATAAATGCAGTTTTTAAATGTGTGTTTAAAACAGCAGCAACTACAATCCAGTTCATTCGCATTTGAAGTTGTGCTATATGAAGATATATTCAGTGATGTACTAAAATAATACATAGAAAAGATTGACATAAGCATGGATAATTCTGTGTTCAAAAGATTTTAAGCGTTACAAATTGGGGTGGGATGTCACATTATTGTATTCGCCAAGTAGTGGTCGCAACAATATGACAAGAGGACATATCCACACGTATGAAATGAAATAAATGTACACTCAGTGACCACTTTATTAGGTAGCCCTGTTCACCAGCTCATTAGTGCAAATATCTCATCAGTCGATCATATGGCAGAAATTCACATGGTCAAGAGGTTCGGTTGTTCTTAAGACCAAATATCAGAATTGGGAAGAAATGTGATCTGAGTAACTTTGACCGTGGAATGATTGTCAATGATAGAAAGGGTGGTTTGAGTATCTCCGAAACTGCTTAAAACTGGAATTTTCACGCACTAGATCAGTTTCCAGAGTTTCCAGATAATGATGCAAAAAATAAATAAATAAATAAATATATATATATATCCAAACAAAACGAAAATGATTTGTTAATAAGAGAGTTCAGAGGATAATGGTCAGACTGGTTCAAGCGGAGAGAAAGACGACTGTAACTCAAATAACCTCAGCAGTGGTATGCCGAACAGCATTTCTGAACACAGGACACGTTGAACCTTAAAGTAGATGAGCTACAGCTGAAAAATATCAATGAGTCAAATAAATACGTCTAATAAAGGGGTCACGGAGTGTATATACAAATACATACACACAATAAGTATTACATTTTATTCCAATTCAAACGGAGCAATGGGACCTGGAGGAATTGTTCGATGTCAAGAAAGAAATAGTGCTACATGATAATTATGCGACTATCATTCTTTAAAAATTTTGAGCAGAACAATAGCTGTACAGATACCAACATAGCAAGAATGTTCCCCTCCATAACTCTTTGCAGTCGTCCACGTGCCCGCCAGTGCCCTCTCGCAGCAGGTCTTTGCGGCTCGGGCCCCATAACAGATCCCGTGGGGCGCAATGTGAAGCGAACCCCCCCTCCCAACACACACACACATGCACATTCTTATTCAGCCCTCTCTTTTCCTGGCGGCGTTCCAGCAGAGCTCTCTAAAAACGTCACCCCCTCGATCACAATTTTGGTATTCTTTTTTTTTCTTTTTTTTTTTTCGAAAGCACATTTCGTCGTGCACATTTTCAAATTAGACTGGGATTTTATATAATTGCACTCGTTCGTATTCGCACAATAATACAAAAAGCGTAACACGCACATTGTAAAATAATGAGCATCAACTGATAGAGCTGTGGTGGCCTTAGGCCCCAGATCTTTTCTTCTAGAAAGTTCGTAACTACTACAGCTTGCATAGCGATTTACTGACGGTAATGGCATATTATTCCATTATTATCCCAGCTTCAATCACCTAATCAATATTAGCCAGGTCAAATGATTTAGGTGACAAAATATTTAATATTAGACCTATTAGTGCCCACCGTACACAGTTGTGTTCATGTTTGAATGAGGCTTTTTATTTGTTTATTTTTTATTATTATTTGATTTATTGGAAACGTTTTAGTCATAGTTCCGATGCATTTCTACTGGTGCACGCATGGCAAGTCTGTTTTGAAGCATTCAAATAGAATAACGTGTGGATAGTTACATCTGGTTTATTATATAATTTAGGTTGTTTGAGCTTGTTCTAAAAAGAAATCTGAACGCCCGTAACAAAATCTGGCCCTTCACCAAATGTTATGGGATAAAGAACTGTAAATAATCAATATTCAATATTTTTTCAGCTGTATTTGTGCCTATGTCATTCACAATAACTCAGCTCAGTAAATGATGCATTTCTACTATGTTAAATGTTTTATGCGATATTTATAAAACTGTCATCCTTTTAACGTTTGAAATGTGTCCAGGCAGTGGACCCTAGGGAATTGCTCTTGGTGTCATTATATGCCATTATAAAACGCAGAAAGCAACACGTTCCGTTTGAAATGTGTGTCAAAAATGAAGACTACTGATAATATAAATGTGATCTAAATGTAATTTAGGACATTTTTCAGCATGCTCGCTGACAGTTTTCAGCATGCTCGCTGACAGTTCCAATGAAATTAATCAATAATTCATATATACACCCTATCAGAAAATAATCAAATTAAATAATACTGGGCTGGAAATAGCATTTCAGAAGACTGGTAGCTTGACTCGAATCATACTTTTATTGATAGCTTTAACTGGTTTTCCAATGAAGGCACCTCACAAAAGTAAATTCATCCTTTACACTGGACTCAAATTAATAGTCAAATACAACATCACAAAAAAAATGTAAATACATTTTTTCATAAGGCCTGTATACATAAGCTCAAATCTAGATAATCAATATATTGTAAAATAATAAAACATATGACAACGAATAGTTATAATAATACATAAAAAACGCTTTTTATATACGCTGATACAATTTGGGTATTTTAGAAAGAAAACCATATTTCTATGAAATTATGAATACGGTCATTTGCATACAGCCTCTTGCAACGCAAGGACAGCGGTGCGCGTTGTTTATTTTCTAAATCAGTGTTGGGTAAAGAACAAAACGGTACGTAACCAGGGGGCATGCCAGGGGCAAAATCCAGATTTTATTTTAAGGCACAAGAGATTTGCAAATTTAAAAAGGAACCCGAGAGAAAAAACTTTTAATTAGGTAGCCATTTACTTGACATGAAATGGGTTTCAGAATGTGTTCTGCACGGCTTGGTAATTAGAAAAAAGCTTTTAGTAATTGTGCAATAAAGTAAATAATTAGACTGCATCGTTGTCCTTGTTAAACATAACTGTTCTGTGAAATCGTTGGAGTGAAGAATGAGATGGAACACATTTTATCCTGTGATCTAAAGACGAAAAACGTTCAAATCGTCCATTAAATAAATAAACATACCAGTCGTTTTGAAAATGCACAACCCCTCTATGATTACTGTCCACTTCTTTCAAATTGACCCCCTCCCCCACCTTGTTTTCCGGCATGTACACCCAGATAAAATTGTCAATAAATCTTCCGTCTCAACGACAGACAAGACGCGCTGGGGAAATGAGCGACGGTAAAAGTGAAAAACGCGTTTCTCTCTCTCCCCTTCTTTCTTCCCTGCGCAGCGAATGCTCCCCTTGTCCTTTTAATCAAATGATCACTGATGGTGTGATGCTAGTTATCAGTGTCGTGTAAAAGGGGAAAACCCGAAATAAATCGATAAAACGTATATCTCCATCTTTTCGCTCATCCCTAGGCATCGGTCGGTTTGCCAGTGCAGATAGCTCAGTTTCCAAAGCCAAGTAAGCATGAAATATTGGATTGTACGCCTGTTAAGAAGGGCTGTGCGGGGCATGCAGAACGAAGCTTCTCAGCGACCAACTTGAAATGCAGATCCGAAATAATACAGGAACAATCGAACGTGAAATAAATCCAAAGCAGAAAGGATTAATTGGATGCATAAATTCAGTATCCATAAAGTAATTCAGTGCACGCCTAGGCAAGAACGAGTAAGGACAATTAGTCCAAAACCACTTATGCATTATTTATGTATTTTAATTAATTTATTTAGTTGCCATTTGTTCGTTCATTCGTAGATTTGTTGAAATTGTTCTCCAACTTACCTCCGCGGGAGCTCTTTAGGGGTGAGAGCGCATGTGTTTACACCATCTTCGGGGACCACGAGCGAACGCTCCTATAGGTGCGGCTGTCTGCTTCGGAGTGCTATCCGCGCGCGCAGAGACAGTGTGGCATAGCTACCAGGCAGGGTTACATACCAGCTATGATGCCAGGCCATATGGTTGGCACGTCACTGGGAAGAGCCATCACATGAGAGCCGGTGATTGACATGCGCCTGCATTCGGAGAGATTGCCTTCCCGAGGGAAGAGGGCCTCGCCATCTGTCACTTCGCTCGCGCTCACACAGCCAGAAAGAGAGGCACAGAAAGACTACGAGAGAGAGGCAAACAGAAACAGAGAAGATTTCTGGTATTCCACCAAAGCAAGAAAAAAGTAGACTAAAATTATACAGCCTTTCTGATTATTTATTAGCATGCATTATTTTGAAGCAGGGAAATGATAGCGGGAAGATAAAGACAGAGGAAATTGAGACAGTGGGATTGAAAATTGCTTCTATAGCTCTAAGGCTTAAGAACAGAAGGGAAGTTATTAATTTATTTATTTGCTCATTTATTTATTTAATTCAATAAAGCATACAGAGTAGCTGTGTCTTGTGCGCATGAAAGGCAAGAAAATGCCACACAGGCGGCACAGATGGGACGCTATGAAATCCATTACACACAGATCTGACCGATGGCGAAATAAACATATAGATTGCTAGGTGATCAAACACCAAAAAAGGCGTGTGCGCGTTTGTACAGATCAGTCGGATACTCAGAAAGATGGATGAGTCGCTCAGGCGCTGGTGTTCTGTGAGCGCGATGCCGGAGCGCCTGCGGGAGACGTCGGGCTGCCGGCGCAGCGAGCGAGGGACCCAGGTGTGTCGTGCTGCGGGTTCTGGCTGACATGCGAGGACACAGGGGGACGGCGTGAGCTGGCAGCGGTGCCAAGTCTAGTAGCGTGAGTTAGGCAGGGGCGGTGGAGACGCAAACAAAACAGTATCACCAGCGAATCCTTCCCCGTCCTCTTTATCTGCAGACACCACCACAGTGAACGTGTTTCTTCCTCGTTGGTTTTTAAGTAGTGATGTGCCATCAAACCGTAAACAAGGACAACATATATGACCAAAAGAACGCAGAAAAAAACAAAATGGCCTATAACGGTGTAGGCCTGCTCACGCTGTAGTGCACGCCACAGTAAAAAAAATGTTAAACTCACACTTTAATTCCTCCAATTCCTCACTGTGGCTCTACCTACAGCAGTAACCCTGTGCCAGCTGGAGCAGCAGCACAGCCCCCACTGCCTGCCACCAGGTTTATTATGGCGACTGGGCTGGAGGTACATGAGGTGACACATCGCAGGGGACGGTACTTCCCCAGTCTGCAGTCACGGGGGAGCTCTTATTCCCATCCCCCCTGCATCACGGACCTGCCAGGCTTTAAGGTTCTGATTTGTCACGGCCAAATCTTCCGTGTGTTACCCTGCCTCAGCTATGCTGTTGGTGGGGTTCAACAAGTCGTGGTCACTACGGTGACCATGCCAATGTAAAAACACAACCCGGCTTACACGCCGCAGCCATCGTACCCAGAGCAGAAGTGATCCTGCATTTTACCCTGTTATAAGTGCAGTCGGGTAAATTGGGGACAGACCAGAGCGAAGCGCTGGATGCTTCCTCACTTGAGTGAACCTTCTTGCCCTACAGGGAACAGAGTCAATCTCCTGTCTCAGTGTGGTGTGAATGACTGCCTGATGCCTCTGTTGGATTTGCAGCTTTGGCTCTTGCTGAGTGAAATGTTGGTCCAGCTATGGCCGGGCGTCAGTTTATGTGCCTAACTTGGTGTCAGTACCTCTGCTTCCGCAGATGTTAACAAGGGCGATATGCTCCTTTATCATTCAGCAACATAAAGCAAAACTCCCTCTGGCACATCGATTAGTAGCGCACCCATAGTGGACTTGGCTGAAGTTGAAGAGGTCAGAGCCTCTTCGTCACCGTAGCTTCGACCATCCTTCTCCCTCAAGGTGCCCCAATATAACGAAAACTCACGTTGCTATAACAGGCCGGCATGTGTGTTATGTTCCAGGAAGTATCACATGAACCA
The DNA here is from genome assembly GCF_963514075.1 of Conger conger. Lineage (NCBI taxonomy): Eukaryota > Metazoa > Chordata > Actinopteri > Anguilliformes > Congridae > Conger > Conger conger. The sequence goes on along the minus strand of NC_083761.1, from coordinate 46,748,983 downwards.
ATCAGTGACCAGCTCACAGAAAAGTGCTGATTAATGTCACAGCTCTAGATACCACAGGACAGATGTGAGTTTAGGGAACCCTGTTACAGGCTAATGAGGTGAGTCTTCGGAAGACGACAGAAGGTGGAACAATAGGTAATTTCTGCCAGCAACACCCAAACATCCTGGGGATAAGACTGACCTCAACCGCGGCCCTCTGTCCGCCGCGTCCCGTTCCACAAAGGGGACAATAGCCCCCTCCCCCCCCCCAGCCTCTAATGGTACACCTTCACCTTGACCATCCTCTCTGACCACCCCCCCCCCCCTCCCTCCGTCCCTCTGCTTCCGTCTGCACGCCATTTCGTGCCCTCCCTCCTCAGTCGCCCCAGTACCCAGCTGCACCGACTACACTCCGGTGTCCTAATTGCACATGCACATATGCAAATTCCTATTAATTAATTACTTGACTAATTAGTGCAGTGGTATTTGTGAGCGATAAATCAAGTGAAGGTGGGGACGAGGAAGCGGGGACCGGCGCTGGCCGTGCGCAGCATGGGAAATTAATCCGGGAACGCGTGGAGCTCCGGTCCGGCGCGCTTTGTCTGCGCGTGTGTGCGTGTGCGGGCATGCGCATCACAGCGCGTGCGCTAAGGAAGCCAGTCTGGGCATGTGCGTGTGAGTATGTGATGTGAATGCAGCCGTGTAATGTAGCACTGGTTCCCATCCCTGTTCCTGGAGATCTACCGAGGTTTTCATTTCCAACCTGAATTGGCACGGTCTGCTAATTAGCAGCTCAATGAGATCTCTAGCTGTTGAAAGAGGTGCGCTTTGTAAGGGTCGGAGTGAAAACCTACAGGCGGGTAGATCTCTAGGAATTGGGTTGGGCACCGGTGTTGTAAGTTTTGCCACCACTACCTGATAACATTATTAAAGGACTGAAAAATATATCAGGGAGTCATAGTGCTTCTGACATTTAAGGACCGTCTTCATCGGATAAGTAATTTGATTGAGAATTAATGAGGAGGTCATTTGTGTAGTGCACAGCATGATTCTGCTCCTTTTCTGTGACCCACAGGAGATGCCACTGCGCATTGGTATGTGTCTGCTATATTGAGGGAATACTGACGCGTGTCAAGCTACAGTATGTCCAGCAATGGAAGATTCCACCACTGCCACAGCAAAGCATTAAATTCATGGAACTACAGACAGTAATTTCACAATCATGAAAATCTGCAAACTTCCATTTATTTATTTGTTTCAGTAAGTTATTTATTTCAACAGATTAAAGATAGGTGTAATATGCTAATAATAATATTTGTAGCTGCGAGGTGTATTGGCGGCGCAATTGGAAGTCTGAATGTAGGTGTGCCAGGCCCCTATCATAGGTGTCTATGGAGATGGCCTGTCTGAAATATTCATCTCTTGTTTTCAGAGACAGAGAAGCTTAATCGAAACTTTAGATAACTCCACCTCTCTGTGCTACTTCAGCAGCTGATGGAATGAGAAGTGCCACCAGCTGTAATTGTGTGTGTGTGTGTGTGTGTGTGTGTATGTGTGCGTGCGTGCCACTATGCCGCTGTATGAACAACACACACAGCGGCGATTGTGCATGTGAAAATCGTTTGTGCGCACTGAAAAAATTCCCCCTTGAAAAACTGACTTTCTCTGAGCAGTTGTTGGATCGTAAAAATGTCTCAGAAGCGACAGCCCAGTCTGAACAGAAAAAGAAGGGTGCAGAAAATAACAGTTATTTTCTACCAGTTCTTTTGCAGTTTCTCTCGACTGCCAAGTAAAAAGCTTTTCTGCATACAGTAGTAATCTTCTTCCACAGATCCCCTAGTTATAGTAATGTAACAGCAAGACAGGACATACTAAGAGAAGCAGGGCACAGGGGACCTTCACTGAAGTCTGTCTGTCTGTCTGGCCATCCACGACAGTGTCTGGCCCATAGAATTCATCAGTTCCTGTGCCAGCGATGCCCATCCAAGCTGAACTATCTTGTGGGATTTTGGGCTTTTAATTATGGTAACGGTGGATTAATTATGGGGGTAGAAACAAGGGGCCATGCATTATTGATGAACAAGGGTGAGTATGGGGCTGGTAATTAAATCACAGCTCAATCTGTTCCACCCCCCTCCCATATACTCAGTGGTGCCTTCCATGGGGTGTAGGCGGAGTTAGGGGAGTGTGCCCGTGTGTATATTCTTTGGGGGGTGGTGGGGGTGCTGTAGGGCTTATTGTACTTAAGGGTTCACTCGGTGTCTTTGTGCGTAGCTTGCAAGTACCGGTTGCCCTCCATCGCACGTCCTGATACCCAATCTTTCTGGCACTAGTGTCTTGTATTTTATTCATGAGTCTGACATGGTGCATGCCCCTAACTGATAGATGAAAGGGAATATCATTTCCTTTAACCAACCTTGCTTGTTTTATTGTGACCTTATGCACTTGCACATGTGACTCGTGACGAGACAATCAACACGCTCGCTTGCTGCCTTTTAGCTGAAGCTGTTACTCGGAGTGATCTATGGATTAGAATTTTTTTTTTTGAAATTTTTTACATAGTATCCAGTTATAAAGCTGGATATACTGAAACACTTCACGGTAGAGTACCTTGCTGAAGGGTACAGTGGCACTGTCCTACCTGGGAATAAAACCCTCAACCTTTGGGTTACCAGTATCTTTACCAGTAACTATTATGTTAAACAACTGCCCCAGGCATTATAATAGGACAATATACAGTGCAGTCATATGTATTTGGACATTGGTACAATTATTGTTCTTTCGACTCCAATTGGCTTTTAATGAAACAATGAATATGAGGTTAACCCTCTTAAAACGCCTTATGTTTTTATAGTTTTAAACTGCATTTTTCCACTTCTAAGTCAAGGACCACCCCAGAAATACATGTTTCGTGCATAAACCTGATGTCAACTTTTGTATAAAATAGGATAAAGATATTGACAGGCATTCCAATTCCACATGAGTTTTCCCGAAACTGCACTCAGATCTCCTCGAGTGTCCCCAAATCTCTCCAAATACAAAACGTCTGCATATTTTTCTGTCCAGACACATGCATGTTACAAAATTTAAAGAGAAGTAACCTTCACATGTGTTTTATTCACATATATGAGAGTTTGTTTTTATAAAGCATGCCCAAAGTGTCCAAAGAGCTCTCCAAAAATATTCACTCTATGCTTTCTTACTAATCTGCATCACATTTAAAATGGAAATTTATTTCAAAATTAGGTTAACCTTCACCCCATTAGCCAGTACAATTACAAGTGCATCGATAGCAAGTCCAAATCCTGAATATACGTCTGTGTATTCATTCTGCAATGCGAACACAGCGATATTCCTAAACTGCCTGTCGCCTGAATATGACACATTACATCTCGTTGGAAAGGGTAGGAAACCCCATATAAGAACCATGGCTTGTTTTACATTAGTTCACTTCTGAAATGACCTAGCAGTGCATTTACACAACAATAAGTTCCAAACGGCATTTGCATGGTTATAGTCCTGGCAAAAACAGTTTTCTCAAAAATAGCTGATCAGATTACAAAATAAACTTCCAAAACAGAAAACAGTCATAGTTTCATAACATTCTATAAATATGACTGTATATAATAATTTGCAAAACAAACTTGTATTTCTACCAAAATGTGAGCTAAGAAAAAAAAAGTGTCTATTCATGCTTCTGAATATTTTGCACTTATATTGGAACATGATTTTTTGACGTAGAGAAATGGTATCAAGGATTGTTAGAAAATAAAAGGCATATTCTGAGTCTGTGGCAAGGGGGAGGGTGTTGTTTTATTGCCCTTCTTTGCAAATAAGAGGCTGATAAGAATCTAAACTGCTGTTCTCGTGAGTCGAGAGTCTTTTTATTGCTGTTTTGCGGTTTTATTACATGACAATAATTTGAGACGTCACTACTCAATCACAAGGGGTCAAAGTGGATAGGGTTAAAGTGTAGAGTGTCTACTTTAATTTGAGGGTATTTACTTCCATATTGGATGATCTGATTAGGAATTACATCCTTTTATACATAGTCCCCCCATTTTAGAGGACCAAAAGTAATTGGACAGTTGGCTTCTCAGTTGTTTCTGATTTGTTGAGTGTATTCAGTTGCTTGCTCAGTGCAGGTATACATAAGCTATCAGTATCTAGTCTGCCAATGACAGTTAAAATAATATGGTGGTTGGTCACACCTTTTATGTTTTCATATGCAATTTGCACAAGAGGGCATTCTTTAGTTTTGGAGAAGTAAGCGTTTTAAATGTATTGTCTTATTTTCAACTGGTTGGGAATGTTCTCCTCTTGTTGTGCCACGTGTTGAGGATAACCACCCTCCTTATCCTTCCCCTATGACTTGTGACCCATAGTTTGAGTGGCTGTGGAGAGAATGCAAATATTTGACTCACATAAGGTTCACTTAAATGAGAGTGCCTTTTAAGGACTATCAGACTATTTCTGGCTTCATTCATTTAATATTATCTTGCTAGCTAGTTTGCTTTCATAAGGTGACATTATCGATAACATTAGCTAGCTAGTTTGTTTTCAAAACAAATGTTGCAGATGACTTAACAAGCATATCTACAGAGTTTACATTGCAAGATGCAAACCACTAGTTAGCCGCAAAAACAGGATGGCCAGGTTACAGTTTGCACAGAAGTACTTCAAAGAACCTGCAGAGTTCTCGAAATGGGTCAGGTGAGACCAAGTTTGACTTAAAAGACTTGACAGAGTGATGGCAAGAGCAAGGGTGTTATAGCTTGGGTATGCATAGCTACAGCAGGTGCAGGCTCACCTTCATTGATAATGTAACTGCTGTAACTGCCGCAGAATGAATTCTTCAGTGCATAGATGCATTTTTCAATCAAATCAAATAAAAATTGAGTTCAATCGAATGCCTCCAAACGCATGCTTCATCCCACAGCAAGGCAATGATCCCAAACATACACCAGTGCTGTCTTTCCTCTTAATGATGCTCCAAACTGTTTTTTTTGGTAAGCCTTTTACTTGGCCTATGTCTCCGACTGTTTTTTATTATTCTTTTTCAGCCTCATAATGGTCTCTTTGACTTCCATTGGCACAACTCTGGTCCTAATGTTCATAAATGTGAATAACAGACTCCAAAGGCAATCAAAAATCAAGACTAGATACTGAAAGCTTCCTTATACCTGGACTGAATGCACCTGACAAATCAGTAACAGCTGAGAATCCAAATGTCCACTTTTAGTTTCATAAAATGGGGTGACTAAAAGGATGTAATTCCTACACATACCCCCTTGATACACATGGAAATACCCTCAAATTAAAACTGACAGTCTGCACTTTAACCTCATATTAATTCATTGTTTCATTTCAAATCCAATGTGTTGGAGTACAGAGCCAAAAGAACAGAAATTGTACCACTGTCCAAATACTGCACTGCATTATCGTTTTTATTTAGAATTTGATCAGTTAATTCTGGCTCCATGTTCATTTGTACATTTTACACTATGTGATGTATTTAATGTGTGGTCTGTTTTCACATTTCTTGTTACCACAGTGACGGTCACTTCCTAGGTTACCCATCTGGTGTGATGGCAAGTCACTGACCGTTTGCAGGAAGGATAAGTCTAATTGGTTCAATCATTACTGTAGGAGCCATAAAGGGTATGCACTCATTTCTAAATCTTATTTTATATTTCATTCATTTCAATCAATGACATTTGTTTTTTCAATTTAATGTGTGCTCCCTCTAGAGGTACAAAAAAGCATAAAGGTGTGTGTTTCCAGAGCCTTGGGTACATTTTACATTTACATTTACATTTTAGTCATTTGGCAGACGCTTTTAATCCAAAGCGACTTACAAGTGCATAGGTTCTACCATAAGTCAAAGCATCACATCCAGAAACTAGCAAAATACACATTCTAAACATAGTTGTCTAAACATAGTTGTCATCATAAGTGCTTTTTTTTTTTTTTTTTTTGGGGGGGGGGGGGGGGGGGGGTTAGACAAGGATAAGGATATCAGAAAGGAGGGGCAGGGGAAATCAGGAGGGAGGACTAAGGTAGAGTTTGAAAAGGTGGGTTTTGAGTCTGTGTCGAAATAGGGGGAGGGATTCTGCTGTTCTGACAGTGGTAGGCAAGTCATTCCACCACTGAGGAACCAGAACGGAAAACAGGCGTGAACGTGCAGCTCGACCGCCAGGTGCACGTAGAGAGGGAACCATAAGGCGACCAGAGCTGGCAGACCGGAGTGGTCTAGCTGGGGAGTAGGGAGTGATCAGGGATTGTATGTAAGGTGGGGCAGTCCCCTTAGCAGCCTGAAATGCCAACACTAGGGCCTTGAAACGGATGCGTGCGGCAATAGGAAGCCAGTGGAGGCCAATGAGAAGCGGGGTGACATGAGCCGACCTGGGCTGACTGGTGATCAGGCGGGCTGCAGCATTCTGGACCAGCTGGAGGGGCTTGATGGCACACGCTGGGAGACCGGCTAGGAGGGAGTTGCAGTAATCCAGGCGGGAAATGACGAGCGCCTGGACTAGGAGCTGGGTGGCTTTGTCAGTCAGGAGATGACGGATACGGCGTATATTATACAGAAAGAACCTGCAGGTTCTGGCAGTGGAGGATACTTGTGGAGCAGTGGAGGATACTTGTGGGTAGAGGTGCTGGAGAGCATATTGTCATTTACTGTGCACACATTTCAAACTATGTGTGTCTGTAGCATAGCATGTCACAAATAATTGGTGGTTACAATATGCTAGCTGTAACCAGCTACTCTCACCGCTCACCGTGACCAAAACGAACAGGAAAATTATTAATAGAAAACTTTTGGTCTCTATAATTACTACATTAATAATGTTGATTAGTTGGGTTTATATAGTGCATTTCAAGTATCCCAGAGCAAGGTGGCTCATTTCAACCAGCACCCATGGGAAGCACTCCCCTGGGTGACTGTGTCGAGACCCATGGTGTCATGCACACAAACACCCTTGAGATATTTAGAGGTGATACTTGGATAACATATAAGCCAATAGTGACATCTGCTGGTGAAAAGTAGCAATGCAGCGCTGACTCTGTCCTGCTCAGTCTAGTTTCCATGACTACATGAAAAAAGACGAAGAATATCTTGCGTAAAATGGAAAGTATATGATAATCTAAAGGCATATAACTGAATATTTGCGCTTGTGTTCTGTAACAATGCCTATAAAAATCCCTTATCCAAGAGAGGGAGTTAGGTGGTAACTAGAACCTTGTAAAGCATGACCTATTCAATAATATTATTTTGTATATAATGCAATAAATCATTGGACATATATAGTTGGGGGCCAAGCAGTGAAGTTGCATAGGCACACAGTGTGTTTCTACTTTTTCTTATTATTCATCATCATCATCATCATCATCATCATCATCATCACCTTTTCCTTCTGGCTAGGGTGTTTATGGCAGCCCCTAGAAGTGTATGGTAGAAAGTTTTGAAATTTGGCACACTGATTGAGGAAAGTCCCCTGAATCCTTTCGCCAAGATTCATGTCTCCACTTTCAGCGCTGTAGCGCCACCAACGGGTCAAAGTTGGAGGTACCTTTATGCATGTAAGTTTTGAGCCGTATGCCGGATTTTAAAAAATGAAGTACCTTGGGTTTCCCTAGATCAAGTTAAGTTCAATCCATTGACATATTGGATTTTTCGCCATATTGGATTTTCTAAAAAGGTTTTTTTGGGACATTCGGGACCCCATTTTGAGGAAGCACAACAAAAATTATGTCATTTGACCACTGGGGGCACTACAATAAACAATAACTAACTGGTGATGTGTTTGCTTAAAAAATAAGGCAGAGACATGGCAACTTTTAATGTCAACCTAATTGATGCGGGCGCTGTATTGGATTTCATCGAAAGGTTGTGACAGGATGTAAACAGGATGTGAGCTCATATCTCATTTACACCCAATCTTTGGTCAATTGACGTAAAACTTGCTATCGTGCTAACAGCCACACTTTTCACATGATCTGATCAAGTTGCCATGGTGACTCTTCCCAGCTTCACTGCTTGCCCCCTTCAAACTTGCTTGCAGGTTTAATTTGAAATATTATTTGTCTGGTCTTTTTTTAAATGAATGTATCAAATATAACTCACTTCAGCTAACAAATTTAAGAAGTAATTCATTAATACTATTTAAATGTCACTATTTAAGTGTAGACAAAGGCGATATAATACAGCTCCTCATGTGGAATATTCCTCCTCCCTCATGTAGTAATTTTTTTGAGCTTTTTTGAGCTGAAATTCATGGTTAACAATGTTATTCCAAGAATAATTTACAAGAAAATAGTTCCCTGCTGCTCCAGATAGTACCAGGCGGTTGCTATGCAACGGTAGTAAACTCAAGTTGTTCTACCAAACTCCCTAGCTAGCTAGTTAGCGTTTGTTATTATTTGGAGAAGGCGCATTGCTCGGCATGACCAGTGTTGCTCCACAATGTTTCACTCACCCACTTCTACCCGCTTGCAGACACAAATCTAGCAAATCGGATAGTTTCTGAATCCTGTGGAAGCGGAGGCAGTGTGTTGCTCTGCATCCCAGTTCACTCGTAAATCATGGGCAACATTGTTGCAAGGTGACACAACTCAACTTGATCAAGGTGACGTGCATCGGCTTGCATATAACGGTATTTCATTTTCACTTGAATAGATCCAGTCGGCAACGCGTCGTAGTCATGTAGGCGGAGCCCCTTTTATTTTATACCTTAATCTAGGACTTTTGAATGTGTATTTGTCTTGGTACTGTAGTTCCTCAAGTTGTAGTTGTCTGGATATGGTAGTTACAGACTTGGCCTATCTATTTCGGGTAGTTGACATACATTTATGGCCTTACAACCGATCATGTGAATTGTGCCTCATCTGGCGTTTGGTGGTTTGTTGTATGACCTTGATGTGCGTTGTTTTGGATAAAAACGTCCGCTGAATAAAATGTAATGCATTGTAATGGGCCATCATAGATCATTTCTATTTTAGTATTTTAATAAATAATAATGTCAGGAAATTGTATTCAGTCAATATATTTAAAGACCAACAGAGGTATTTTGCCAAAAAATAAACCAAAAAGAATCAAGTGCTGTCCTTATACAAATGATGCAACTCAATCACCTGAGGGTATTTTCTATCTTATTAAATCCCACTTTAAGTATATTTATGACCCATAAACATGAAAAGTAGACTAACTAGCTAGACTAATGAACTAAACTACCTAGTTGATCATAAAGCGGTGTCCACAATTTAATTTTATAGGCTAATGGTGTTAGCTGTTGTTAGCCATGGGTCTTGGGAATGAAATAAAAGTGCAAAGGTAGGGTTTAAACCTGTTTTCTGTGCAATGAGCCACAAAGCAGTTTTGGAAAGTGCTATCATTTCAATATATGACTACATGTAGTGCTGATTTAAAAACGTGTAACCCCCTTGGTGGTTGAGCCTGAAAGATTATTAAGTTTTTGTGGGCGTGTCTGCTCTTGACTGGATCTGTGACTGCTTTGCCTTGATTAGACATCATAGCAGTGGAATCGTTGTTTTATAATATAAGTTTCTGTCAACTTTCCTCACCAGTTTCTGATAAATTAAGTTTCAATACAAGGCTATATTCAAAAAGCTAAGTAAAGAAGTGCCAGCACAATATAAAAACAGATAAAATTGATATCAACAGCTTGGCTTTAGACCATGAACACAACACACCTCTGTATTGTAAAGCCAGATTCAGAATTATCCTTCATCACACATAAAACTGTCTGTGCCAATCGAAAACAAACACTAAAACTGACACAATCTGAAAAAGCCCAGAAGGTGAACCATCATTTTAACACAAGATGCACTGAAAACACCTGGATGAAGTTAGGTACTTGAACACTAGGGGGCAACCAACACACAGATAAGGTGTTCTTATGGTGTGAGTGAACAGAATTCCAATGCCTTTCAGCATCTGGTATATGTTCAGGATCAAAAAGAGTTATACCCTTGGGGATATCCACCCATAATTTTGCCAACCAGAAATTACTTGCAGTCAGGGAAAATATACCTGTCAAACATTGCAGGAGAATTTAAGCATGGTGCATAGGGACAGCTCTTAACTAAACAACCACTATAGAAATTACAATTACAAATGTTAATTACGAAGAATATACCCTTCAAATCCCCTTGCATTCAGCTCCTGTTTGGGATTAGAGTTCACTAATTAAAATCATTCAAAGCGATTTAACAGGGAACCAATCGGTCATTAATAAATAAATCAACAGCACAAAGTCAATGCTTCACAAAGCTCCGGTTTAACAGGCAACAGAGATGACAACAGAGGATATGTGTGTGTGTGTGTGCGTGGAAGAGAGAGAGAGAGAGAGAGAGAGAGAGAGAGAGAGAGATATTGAATTGAATTGAGCAAGAGCGGGTCAATCAAGATGGGGCGTCCTTTTAGTTGGCTCAAAGAACAACAATGAGAATTAGTGGTAGCCTGGTGCGGAAAGTTTGCATTTAATCTGTAATCCTTTACTATCCATCCCTTTCTATCTCTTTGTTTTTCCACAAAAATCTGCTTTCCCTTTGCCTGCCTGCAATGTGTCCTGCATGTCACTGCTTGCGCCGAGTCACCCCTCCCCTCTTATTCCACTCTCCTGAATCCTGCTGTCCTTCCAACCCCCACTACCCCTCCTCTCTCTCTCTCTCTCTCTCTCTCTCTCACTCTCACTCTCTGGCTCTCGTTTTCTCTCTCACTCTCTATCGCGCGTCCCTGATAATCTCCTCAGTCGTGTGCCTCTGCAGTTCTAACATATTTTCGGGCTGAGGAGTGTAACGGTAATAAGCATAATGACTGTGATGATATCTGCTCCTGTTGGCTGACCTGTGAAAGCCATCAGTATCCCCAGTGTGCCTGTGGTGACAATCCATTAATGAAACAGGCTGAGGTGCCGGCGGTCGCCCATCCGACCCCATCAACCCCCTCCCCCACCCACACCCCTAGCCTGTCAAGGGCATCAGGACCCACCCGATGACATCACACCTGCCAAGGGACTCGCAGGAAGCATTTTCGAGCATTTTGACTTTCACACCTCCATTTTAATGCGAAAAATCTCGAAGATGTCCAATAACCTTGCGGGAAAAAAACATGGCAGCTGGCTGAACCCGGCAGAACATGACGGCACAAGGTCGCACGGACACGATGTTTATGCATAGCGGACGGCGGAACCGAAACACAACGCTCGCATTTCTAATGACCGTGTGTATATAAGGTGTGCGTTATGCCACCTGTTAGCATCTGCGCTGCTGACCTGCACTCCCCCACAGTGCTTTATCTGGGCACCAAGAGGCTAACGTTAGCATGGGCTACTTAAACATGCATTTGATTTTTCATTCAGCCAGTTCTGTTTCCAGGCTTTTTATCGCCAGTGTGGCGTTCTTTGGGATGAGGTCCCTGGACAGAACTGTGCGCATCTGCACCTTTTCGGCGTGATTTATTTACTCTCGGATGTGGGAGCGTCCTGCTGACGCGGGCTGTTTTTCCTTCCCTGTGGGAGCACGCTGTAAATCCAGCGCAAATCCTATGTTAATCAGGGAGAATGCGTGCACAGTTAGCAGAACATGAGGAAGACTGGGCCTAAGTTTCGCTGGCCACGCCGAGCCGTCAACATAGGAACTTGCAGTAGACCACTGGGGCTTGCTGGTGTGTGATTGGACACTGTCATTGCAGCCACGTGAGCCCCTCCAATCCCGGAGAGAATCTGGTGCCAATTGCGTATCGCCTTGGGGGGGCTGCCAAACTGGCATGGTTTAGTTTTAATATAAGAACATGTGATGTTCTCGAACAGTGCCTTAACAGGATGAGCCACCCAGCAGCTGAAAAGTGCTTGATGATAAATAAAGTTAGCCATTTTGCCATAAGAAGGAATATTATGGTCACTCTCGAGCTTTCCAAAATACAAGCATAACCTTTAAAAATGCAGCCATTGCTAAATATGGCTTGTCTTCAGTAAATAAATGAGAAATAATGAAAGGTTCAGCTATAAAAAGAAAACCTGCCATTCCAAATTGGTGTGCTATGTTTATATTCACACTGAATCAGGTCAAGGTTAAAAACTCTTCTGGTGTCTGTCAGCGTGCTGGCTATAAACAATCTGAAGAGCTCCTTTTGGGTCTGTCTCATGTGTACAGTTGCTCAAGGAGGGCTTCCCAAATGAAATCAGGGGCAGCAGAGAAATGTCCTCACAACAGTGGTTCCATGTCTGATTGTGTGTAAATTTACAGTCCGGTCATGGGGAGGGGGGGATACATTCCAGGTGTCTCCTTGGTTACGCTGTGTTGTGCCTGTGTCTCTGTTGTATCCTCTACAACTAAAGAGAGACCTGGTGGCCCGTGTGACCGGGGATCAGTGGCGATGAACACGAGAGTGGTGAGGGGGCGAGAAAAGGAGTAGCAGCTTCATACGCTCCCGAACGCACAGCCCTGGTGCGTCTTCCCAAAAGCGCAATAATTCCAGAGCTACAGCGGCCCTGTGCCACGCCCTCATACCACACCCGCGTCACAAAATTCCAGCTCTAGATATCTATGCCAGGAATGGCGTGTTTGTAGAAATCTTGAACAGCTTTACGGCCTTCCACCCGCCCTAAACATGCTCTTTAAAAACACATTACTCGTCACTCAAGTGGAGCTGGAAGAGAAAAATGCCCCCTAGCAGGCATAGCACGGCTCAGCTCCCTTGCACAAAGCCACACGGCATTCAACCGGCTGCAATGCGCTGGTTGAGGAACAGGAATTGTCAGACGAGTTTGGAGCACAGCCACAATACCCTCGAGAATTCCGCTGCGTTGGACGGACGAGACGAGACGTTAAATGCGAGGCGTGCCCTGCCTCGGCGAGCCGGGCGTGTAGATAAACGTAACGGAATGCAACGGGGAGGCGCTGCCCGGGAGAGCCCGGGGGTCTGAGCGTGACAGCTGTGCGATGGTGACATCATGGTGACATCACGGAGCAGAGGCCGCAGACAGCTGTTTGTGTTTACGTGTCCGCGGATCCCCGCTCTGGGCGGCGCGCGCTGCCCTGACTTTGACCGAGAAAGCTGAGATTTGTGTTGTTGTTGCGCCCCCAACCCCCCGCAATGCGGCTCGCATTCCTGTTCGCGCAGAATGGCCAGATGTTCGGTCACTCCCTTGAAAACAGCTACGTATAGGCAACGGTCATTTATGATATATTGCTGCGGGAGAGTGTCCCGGCCAATTCAGTTTCAATGCAGTGGTCCAGGTCAGGCTTTCTTTTCTTAGGAGCGGCACTAACTGTCGATTACTATAATCAGATATGATTTCATTTTTTAAAGAAAAAGATTTGACTTTAATTTGGTTTTGTGTGCTCAATATCTGTTATGTATAGTTGAACAGGCTATACACTAATATGGGAAAATATTGCCTCTGAAGGTCACCATGCAAAATGCTATGACCACCATTTCAATATCAAAGCTTATATACTAGTCAGAGAGTATCAGGATCAGAATAATTGTAATTCTGATTTGAAAATTCTGTGATAATTCTTTGCTGAGGTTTGGCTAAAACTTTTCAGGCTCCAATATGGGTTACTATTGGATCAGATCCAGCTTATCCAAAATAAATTCAGAAGTGATCACTGGCTTTAGTTTTGACAGTTGGAACAAATGTATTCAAACATTTATTTAACACATATTTTGTTGCTATATTTTAGTTTTCATTCCATCTAATGCATTTAGGTCTTCAAAGTTTACCTGGTGAATTATTTAAAGCTAGTTGTTATGAGCCTCAGACACACATTCTAATTCTACTCTCTCACATGCTCTCCAGCTCTTTCAAACACACACTAAAAGCTTACACACATGCACACACAAACACGCACAAACCTGCTTACACACATGCACACACAAACACAACCATGCTTACACACATGCGCAGACAAACACAAATATGCTTACACACATGCACACACAAACGAACACAAACATGCTTACACACATGCACACACAAACACTCACAAACATGCTTACATGCATGCACACAAAAACATGCTTACACACATGCACACAAATAGAATAAATCTCTCATTCACAAAAAGAGGCCAAAAGAGGCTCAACTAAAGGGACAAGATTATCTTTTTTTCTGATTGCAAATCAAGTCCAGCTTAACATACTCACACACATGCGCACACACACACACACACACACACACATGTGCACACACACACACAACCTCATTCCTTCCCACTCTGTCTCTACACCCACTCCCTCTCCATCCCTCCCTCCATCCCTCCCTCCCTCCACTTGTTCTAAGGACATCCTTCTTCCCCTCCTGCAGCACAGGTTATGGGCAAGCGAGCGAGAGAGGGAGAGAGAGAGGGGGGAGCAATAGAGAGAGAGTGAGGAGAGAGGGAAAGAGGGAGGAGAGATAAGCTCATACCACTAACACAGAGCCAAACAGAGTAGACAGGCTTAAAACATACAGAGACCGAGAGCGAGAGCCAGAGGAAGAGAGAGAGAGAGAGAGAAAAGGGAGTAGAAAGAAAGAATCCAGTCACCTGAAGTGTAAAAAGGAAAGAGTTACAGGGGCAAAGAGGGGAAGGCAGCTATTCAAACTCTGTGAGTGAAGCAGAGTCAGAGTCCAGGGGTCTGGAGAAGTGGAGAAGTTGGAATCCACACTCTGGCTTGCGGAGGAATCTCGATCAGGGAAGGCAAACCTGCCGACCGCGGGAAGACACAGGCATGGATCCACTTTCATCATCCGAAGTTGGGGAAGAGACAAAGGAGAGGAAAAAGATCCATTTCTCAGTCCCGACCACCGTGCCCACTCAGCTAGACCCACGGCAAGTGGAGATGGTGAGGATGCCCCAAAATGTGTGTGTGTGTGTGTGGCTGCTCTGTGTCTGTTTGTGTGTGTATGTCTGCATGTGCGTCTGTGTGTCTGTCTTGTGTCTGTGTGTGTATTGATGTTTTCTTATGTGTGTGTGTGTGTGTGTGTTTGCGTGCGTGCGTGCTTGTGTGTGTTTGTATTTCTGTGTGCTGCGCAGGATAGTCTTGATGTACTTGAAGTACTTGATGTATTTCTGCAAATGTACATTACAGATGTGTTTTATGAGTTGATCAATCTTGCATTGACTCTGTGTTTGGTGGGCATTATTTCGAGCGAACAAACAAATCCATATATATGGAGAGGTGATCTAACTAAGGTCAATACTAGTGCTACATTTCAGCTCAGTGCCAATAAATTCCACCAATACAGGGAAACAAAATCACTGCCAGAAATAGTTCATGATTGTATAGAATTACAGTTTCTCCCCATTTTCCCTCTGTCACAAACTCTATCTTTCTTTCGGTCAATCTTTCTTTCTAATTCCTCGATTTAAGAGTGAGCCTTACTGTCCTATTTATCAGTCACTCAATCAGCCAATCAGGCACTCTGCTTCAAAAGACTGAAGAGACACCCTTATCCATCTGGTGTAGTTTATGCTGGGATGGTGAAACCAGGCCAGTCCCTCTGCTGCAAGCAATGAGGGCAAAAGACAGGATGAGAGATGCAGGAAGGATGAGGGAGAACAGAGGGATGAGGGCAGGGGTGGACTGATGTTTCTCCTGCGGCTTATGACATCAGGATGGAGTAGTGGTGTAGGAACAGGGTGCAGCCATCAGATTCTGGGTTGGCGGTTCAAGCCCCAGTGTAGCTAAGAGCTGCACAGCTGCTGGGCCCTTGAGCAAGGCCCTTAACAACCACATTTCTTCCTCTGAACATGGTGGCTGCCCACTGCTCTTAAGTAACTAGGATGGGTTAAATGTAGAAGAGAAATGACCCCACGGGGTTCCATAAAATATATCTTATTCTTCTCCACACAATGCTTCAACCCCTTAGAGACCTCTCAGCATGTGTGGTGTGTTATGCTGTTCTTTCTAACAAAAGGGAGATAGCAGGGTAGCAGGATCACTATCTGAGGACGGAAGGTTCCAGAAAGCAGGTGGAATACTATTATTGGAACCATAGCCATGGAGAAGAAACATGATCACTACAGTGACGTTTGGTAAAACACTTCCACAGGCTCCTGCGGTAATTTCTGCCATAACTTATTGATATAAGGGAGAAATGATACATTACGAAAAAATGTAAGGACTGGACTTGTAACAACTTGCCACTTCTACCCAGCGGTTTTCAGATTTTTCTTGCATTAGCATGACATCTCCCCCAGCATTCTTAATCCCGGTTCATTGGCCCAGTGGTCATTCCCAGCAGTTTGTTTATTAGGCGCTCTCCCGCTAGTCCGCTGTGACGGCATGAAATGCAAGAGCTGCATTAGCACATGAATGGAGCTCTGTCACGTCCGCGAGCCAGTGGCATCAGAGGGGGGTCTCTTGTGAAGAAGCGGGCAGCGAGGTAACCAAACAGCGTAACAGTGGTGTGTTGTATCCCATTGAGGTTTGGCGGGAGAGAGCGGTCACATGAGTTTTAATTGGAGGGCAGGCGCTGCCTTGGGCTGGTCAACGGGGGACTGCGGTGTGTGCGGACTGACTTCCCGAAAGAGGGAAAGGCAAACCTGATGTTGATGTACGTCATTATTAGTTAACGTCATTACCATTCACATTGGGGGGGCAGAGGCACTGTGAGGGGGGGGCTGAGCCGGAAAGAAACTTCTAAGAAATGGGAAAAGAGAGTTAGCACAGTTTGGGGAGGAGAGAGATAGGGACCCTGCTGAAAAAATCAGCTCAAGATATCTTTCGAAACAGCTGATTTATCGGTTCAGACCAGCTCCCAGTTGGACATGGTTTAGCTGATTGACCAGTTCAGACCAGCACCCATCTTCACATGGTCTGAACAGCTGAAGTTATGTTTTGCAGCTCAAACAAACAATCAGGATTAGCTGGTTGACCAGCTCATACCCAGCTAGACCAGCTTTATGACCAGCTTGGCCATGGTGGTTGACCAGCTCATACCCAGCTAAACTAGTTTATGACCAGCTTGGCCATGATGGTTGACCAGCTCATACCCAGCCAAACTAGTTTATGACCAGCATGACCAGCTCAATTTTCAAGCTAGCCAAACTGGCATAGCTGGATTTTACAGTAGGGGCTGAGAAAGAGGAGTGAAGTTGACAGGGATGTTAAAAAGGGGAGCGTGTGTGGAGATCTGAGCAATGCTATTCATTGGCCTGAGGGGGAATGTGCCCTCTGTGATGGGCAAGCAGGGAAAGATCCTGAATACGCTACACCGCAGATGTGATCTGGATGGCAGCGGTCGCAGAGGACAAAGTCCACTGTTAGACTCGCTGCCTGTCACCTTCAGATTAGCACTGCAGCCCCAGTGACGTCACGTGGACCAGAGACATCGATCCTGAACCCGCTGAGCACATCGAGTCATCCACACTGAACCCTCCGGCTTTCCACATTAAGCGAGTAATATTACGGACAGGAGGAGGAATTAAGGCTGCTTAAATTGTACTTGCAGCAACAGCACTGCCCCAGATAGCAACGCACCATTCTTAAAATAGACAGGTAGCTTTTAATGCTCCGACAATATGAGAGCATTGTGTGCGATGTCAGACCATTAAAAGTTTCCTTACTTGTATTTATTTTTTCTGAACTGATACTACTAATGAAGCACTGTCCCTGTCTTTGCTACAATACTAACAGTGCATTGCATCTTCAGCAAGCAAACTGCCAGGAAGAGACAGCTTTCGGAGTGATTTGCATCGATGTGAGTAGTGTAAATATGGACTGTATTTGAGCTGGAACAGGGAGCTGTATTCATTGGAATACGTGTTCCTTCCACCACTGCAGCTGTTGCCAGGGGTAAGAGTCGTGTAGAGGCCGCCCACACGAAACACCCACTGATCACCATCTTTAATCCACTCAGCTCACACAAACAATGGGCGCCTGAGGGCAACCCTATAAAATCACTTATCATTACTGCAGACTTCCTGTTCCCGTTCAGCCACGTTGCTTCCTGTACTCAGCCGGATCTCTCACAAAGCTATACAAATCCACTGCATCGAAATTAAACGCTACCCAGTCGGTCTGACTGGGCGTAATAGAGTCGGAATAACACACTTGTTCGTTTTTGCACTAACCAGACCTCAACTAGCTTCCTCTTGCCTGTAGCTGGTGCTGATATACCATATTAGCAAAACAACACATCCATTATTTGTTAGTCTAAGCTAAGCTAAGAAAGTGGAGCATAATTGTCTGCATGGAGCACATTTCTGTGTGAAGCCCTGCAGTCCTTCAGAGTCTGGTGGGAGGCGACCTTTGGCGCACTCCGTGTTTGTGGGGAAACATGGCAAGTCCAAGGGACTGTAAACACACACCCCCATCGGCTGAAAAAAATCTCAGGAAGGATGCTAGGCATGTTGCGAAAGTAACATATCACTCTTGACGGAAAGGCAAGTCTACACACTTAAGGGTTTCACTGAGCTCTGCAGTAATGAGCGTTCTACCCACCTCAGGGCTGTGCTCAATATGGAATTCATGTCGAGGAAACAAGTTGTTCTGACTCTGCCACTTTACCTTGGAGACCCTGTCCCATTCACACTCGACGAATCCCAGAACGCCTTCTCCATCGTCTCTCAGCCAATTCTAGGCCTGCTGGCACACTTGCCCTCATTTCACATCCTGCCTATATAAGCTGTGCTTTAATGGAGGTATACAGCACTGTGCAAAGGTCCACCCTAGATAATTTTATATACATTTTTTTGTTTTCTGCAATTAGTAGAAAAGAGGAAAATTGAGATTTCCAAACATTCATTTTCCAAAATATGAATATTGATTTGATTTTGTTTGGTTTTTAACTGTTCACTGCGCTTTATCTTAATATTTTTGATATTTCATTATTTTTGAAAGCATCCTTACTTTGTGGAATTTGTTTTTACATGCACCTAAGACTTTTGACAGTACTGAACTTTATTCCCTATTTGTAGCAACAAGGATTCTATCTTTAGAAACAACTGCACATCTGTTCCTAACAATATAAACTTCAATGATATCATTGTATTAACCGAGACAGCAAACGACTCTGGGTCGGATATTACCAGATTCTGGCCAGAAGTCAGTCGGTACCAGCACAGATCCGAGTCCCTTGCTATCCAGGAATTTACTGCACATACCCATTACCATCCCTGGGTCGGTATCCTCTGAAGGAGGTAAACCTGTCAGAGATGAGTGGCCCAGTTGTTCTTTGGCTGTCCCACTCCTATCAGTACTGTACTCGGAAGACACAACAGCTTCAGACAGGAGGTTGTATCTGCATAGCTCCATTTCATAACCCAACCCTACTGGCTAATTTGCTGGACTGGGCTCTTAACCCCACTTTGCTCCAGTTGGGATTGCCCCTGCTTAGTTAAATCACCTGTAAGTTGCTTGATATGTAGTTATTTATTCACTTTTTAATTGGTTTCTTTGAGCTGTCCTGTTCTGCTTCTGTGAGGTCCTGTTCATGGATACTGGAGCCACTCAGTTCCTCTTAGCTCCCAGCTGTTTCACCTGACAGCTCTCCTCAGTAGAGTGTACAATGGTATAAGGCAGAAAGCAGATAGAGCTGGGTCGTGTATCACGGAGCAGTATTAATGAGTTAGATGGATAACTGAGTTAAGAACAGCTCTTTTTACTTTAGTCCATGTTTCCGATTTGGGAGGGTGGATAACTGGATATTTTAATGTTTTACAATGTACCGTAGCACAGGTGCATATGTGTATGTTCCTGCTTACATCTATGCATAGAAATTATGGATATCTGCAGGTTTACAGCACGCAGTGTGTAAACCTGTCCCAATGGACAGTAGGCTGCTACTAATTAGACAGCTAGTTGTGCTTGCCATCCGTCCAGTTCCAGTGGAGCGGAGGGTGACACTCATTCGCTGTTTCACACAAACTCTGTTTAATTCCTCCAGGACCACAGGCAGTGAATGAATGTACTGTATGTGCCATGAAAC
Organism: Conger conger; assembly: GCF_963514075.1. Lineage (NCBI taxonomy): Eukaryota > Metazoa > Chordata > Actinopteri > Anguilliformes > Congridae > Conger > Conger conger. The sequence continues at coordinate 46,729,061 of NC_083761.1, read as the reverse complement.
AGTGCCAATCCAGGCAAGACCGTGTGGCTACCCAGGCACAACCCCTCCTGAAACTATGCCTTTGATCTCTTGGGCAGGGTGAGAGATTTGCACTTCACTTAAAAATCCCCCTTAAATCTGCCAGCTGTCCTGGACAAGCTCCAATCTGCTTCTCGACCTGTTTAGTCCAATGCTGTGACTGGCTGTTTCATGACTGCCTCGGAACTTCAAGTGAAAAGTAGCGAACTGGTAGAAATTGACAGGCTTCACAGTCTTTTTCATCAAGGGCTTGAGAAGCCTCGATTTAAAAAAAGTGCCACAGTTTGAGGCAGCTCCTGCTGTCTGTCAACACTGAAATTTAATCTGTGTTTCCGGGAGATTAGATTAGCGGACAGTCTCCCATCCTGGTGTTGACGGCATTGGGTCTTCTTTAGCCTGCTAAAGAGGGGCGGCTATCACTCATGGACAATTATTATATAAAAACATGCAACTTCCCTGCTGAAAAAAAACAGTTCAGGCTAGGTTTTGAAACAGCTGGGTTTTGAAGCAGCTCGACTTGGTTTAGCTACCAGCTCAGACAGCCTACCAGCACTAGCTGGTTGACCAGCGAATACTCAGCTGTACAAGCTTCATGACCCAGTTAGAACACCTTATGAGCAGCTTGACCAGCTCAAACTGGGGAAAATGGTACAGTTGGATGTTACAGCAGGCTTCAGATGGAGCAGTGATCTGGAAAATCCTGCTATGTCACCCGGGGGGCAGTACAGCGGTGGAGGGTTCACTGAACTTATACCTGCACCCATTTGGGTGAAAGGTTGCTGTTAGGCCACTTCTCCAAGTTAATGCAACTCATATCATGTTGTATTTCAGTCCAGGGGGTTTAACTGGACCCAATGATCAAAATTAAAATTGAAAGCTGTCTAATTATTCAATTTAATTCAGCATGGTCCAAATTAATGTAACAGCAGCTTAGTCAGTAGAAGACCTGGGTAAAATATGTAATTGATTTGGATTCAAATACTTTTCTGCTCTCGATTGATCTTGCCTGGTGAAATGGTGTCAACCAAGAGGACCAGAAGGTGGGGTACGCATTTTTTTTTTTAGATTATTTCATGTGCAAATACACTTTACAAGCCCAGTAAAGCACAGAAAATTACGCATTTGACCCAGATCTGTTACATTTTGAAATGAAAAATAAAGTGTATTCCGTGTTTAAATAGGTAAATGTACAGTTTACCTGGCAGTATCAACAGATATGCTCAGCTGTGAAATCCCCTTGTCCTTGCTGCCAAGAGCTACACCATGACTACACCTACAGTGTGAGAGACCATTTTTATAGGAAGCGGTCAGAGTGCATCCTAAAGCTCACTTGTATATGAAGGTCATTCATTCGCCTCTTTGTTCTGCAATAGGTTGTGATGTAAGAGGAGGCGACATCAGATTATTATGGTTATTAGGTTATTATTATCCACTCATTCCACCCATTTGCATGTTATTCATTCCATCACTATAATATGCTAGTTTAACATCTTATTTGTTGATGTTTATCACTGAATTCATCTTTACTGAGGTGTCAAGGCAGTCACTCTTTCCAGACGTTTTAATCCGTTATCTGATCATTACCTCTTTTCTCCACTCAAATCTGTTCTCTTTGATCATTGTTTCCTTATTACAATGGGGGCTGCCAAGCTGAATACACTCATTTGCATTTGAATTTTAGCGTAAAAGCGAGAAGGTGAAAGATATCATAGCTAAATATAAAACTTGTTATGCAGTGACCTGTCATTTATTTTATCTCAGTGGTGTGTAGGCGATGCTTATGGTTGCCATGCCAGTGGTGCAGGATGTGAATTTTAATTTCCATTTGAGTGATGGACAGACTCCAGTGTGGTTCGTGCAGGTAAAAGAGATTCACATTCACTCTGAATAGAGGCGGCATTGTTCTGATCATTATTAGGGGCATGCAGGTGCAGAGAAGTATAATACCTAACTGTGTACTAACATAAGATATGTTATGGTTTTCAGATATCTGATTGCACAGGCGTATCATACCTGACACTTTGCTGGCCATATGATACTTCACTGCGGTCTGGTATATGAATATAACTGACCTGTGCACTGGCTGACAATATGATATGCAACTGACTATGGCGTACAAGATGTCTGCGGCTACTGCCTGTACAATGAATGTCCTGATTGTGTAGATGTCCGACTGTGAATATATAGTTTTATTATACCTGACCAGCACTAAAATGGGACCCTGCGTCTTATGTTTCTCAGAAAGGTTGTTATGTGTCCTGAAGAAGCACATAGCAAAAAGTATATATGCAATTTGTTGATTCATGTAGTATTGTGCAATAAAGGTGAGAAATAAACATGGGATTTTGCTGTGTTTATGGTTGTGAGCTGTCAGATAAACCGGGGATTGACTGAAGAAAGACAGGTAGAGCAAAAGAAAGAAGAGTGATAAAGAAGGAAGAACAGTGTGCGAGTGTGTACATATACATTTGTGTGCTCATGCATGTATGTGTGTGCCTGTGTGTGTGAGAGACAGAGAGAAGAGAGAGAGAGAGAAAATGAAAGCACGGTATGCAGATTGAAAGAGGAATTGGAGACGCCGCGTTGACCTGCTTCTAAGCAAGTGCGACAGAGAGTGAGAGGAATTTCATTTATGTCTTTTTGACGGCACACTGAAGAATGACAGGTATGCGTGCTCGCAAGAGTGCGTGGGTTGACATCGATCTGTATCCTCGAATGAACCAAAAAAGCGTATGCTAAGGTCTTGATTAAACTGTAACAGCAGTATTGACATTAGCAGCACTATTTCCAAACAAGAGCCGTGCCACGTAATATCAGCCGAGCTTGGAAAGTTCTGGAATATTGCAGAGGAGGTGTATCTCACGAACATTGTAATATCTGCGCTCTCATTGTCTTTAATGTAGGAGGAAGCTCTCTCCTCAAGTGTCCCCTGGGCCCACAGATCTAGTTTAAGCTGTCCTGGTGCTTCTTTTAATAGGCCAGGGAGGAGGGAGGGGGGGTGGGGGTGCGAGGCAGCGGATCGGCAGGGGCCCTCCCCAGAGTGGAGGCCCACATCAGTCTGCACTCGTTCTGCTTGCGCTTGCGCTTGTTCACTCCAGATGCGGTTTGTCAATGAGTCCCTTGTCAAGCTCCACCGCTGCCCGTGTGCCCTCTACGTTATCAATTCTAACACACTGCTTTCTAAGTTAAACCTCTACAAGGAATGATGCAATATATATATATATATATATATATATACTAATGGTTGATTTATATTCATGCCAATAAAGCCATTTGAATTTGAGAGAGAGAGAGAGAGAGAGAGAGAGAGAGAGAGAAAGAGAGAGAAAGAGAGAACCGTAAAACAAGAGGTTTGTCAGGCAGCAGGACCAAGTGCAGACTCAGGGATGGATACAAAATGGCAGGCTTTAATAACAACTGGTAGATTAGGCAGTCAACGGTCGAAACCCAGGCAACAGATATGAGGAGCAGGTGCGGAGTCAAATAAACAGGCAGAGTCCAATAATGGGTAGGCAGTCCAATGCAGGCAAATGAAATACAGAAAGTCAGGCAGGGGTCGTAAACAGGAAATCCAAACAAACAGCAGAAACCACACACGTAAAACGGGAACAGGGAAGTGGAGGCTAGAATCAAGCACAGGAATATAACTGTTACAAGAACAGTCGAACTAGCAACGGAACGACAAAACAGACTGGCTTAAACACAATCACACATGAAACAGAACAGAAAACGAGGAACAGGTGAGAGGCATGAATGAATGACATGAAGCAAGTCCAAATAGGGAGTGAAGGGTGGAGATACGTAATAAGGAGAGAAAACAAGGACCGGAGTGAGAAAACAGAGAACATAGAAAAAGGAAAAACAATAAATTAATAGAAGGTCACAGATATGACAGAATTCCCCCCCCCCCCCCCCCCCATGCACCGGACAGTGACCAAAAAGTGGCACCAACTGGGAGGAGGAGCAGGGAAAACACAGAGCACAGGGGCACAAGAACAATCAGGGCAGCTGGAATGATGAGGGAAACTGGGGTAACACAAGAGAGGATTGGAGTACTTGGGAGGCGCCAGAGGGACTGGGATGGCTCGAAGGTGCCTGAGGGACAGAGGTGGCTCGAAGGTGCCAGAGGGATAGAGGTGGCTCGAAGGTGCCAGAGGGATAGAGGTGGCTCAGAAGGGCTGGAGAGACAGGGGTGGCTCAGAAGGGCTGGAGAGACAGGGGTGGCTCAGATGGGCTGGAGAGACTGGGGTGGCTAGGAGGTGCAGCAGAGCCAGGACTGGTTCAGAGGCACTGAGGAGTCGGAGGCGCTAGAGGCTTGGGAGTGGAGACGCTGCAGAGCTTCAGGCGACCGTGGTGCTTCAGGGGGCTTCAACCAACCGTGGGAGTTCAGGCGACTGCATGGCCTCAGGTGACTGGAGCTTCAAGCACCCCAGGGGTTTCAGGCGACTACGGAAGATCAGGCAAACACAGAGACTTTGCTGGAGCAGGGGCCTGGGACAGAGCCTGGGATAGCACCAGAATAGGAGCCTGGAATGGATCCAGAGACAGAGCCCTGGGAGGAGGCTGGAGACGGAGTCCCGGACGGGGCTAGAGGAGAGGAAAGAGACAGAACCTAAGGATGATGCCGAAGCAGGAGCCTGGGATGGATCCGGAGACAGACCCTGGACAGGGCCCGGGGAGGCATCCGGGACAGAGCCCGGGACGGATCTGGAGACAGCGGCTGGGACCGGGCCAGAGACGGGGTCTGGAGCTAGGGCCTGGGGCGAAACTGTAGAATGGAACTGGAGTGGCATTGGAGATTGGACCTGAGGCGGCCCGGGGAACAGAGTCCAAGGAGGTGCTGGAGAAGGAGCTTGGGGCGGAGCTGGAATGGTATTGGAAGTAGAACCCGGACTGGTGCCGGGCACTAGGTCGAGACCAGAATCCGGTCTGGGGTGAAGCAGGAAAACTGGGCCTGGGATGGAGCATAACCCTGGACCTGGCGCAGTACTGGGAGCCGGGTCTGGGGTGAAGCAGCTGACTTGACCTGGGACAGAACTGGAAGCTGGGCCTAGTGCGGTGCTGAAAGTTGGGTCTGGGGCGAAGCCAGAGATGTGATCTGGGGCTGTTCACTGGCGGGGGGGGGTAGAGACTGGTCTGATGGGATGCGGACCATGTCGAGACGGTCTCTCGGTCCGCCGGTCTTGCAACCCCAATAAAGCCCGTCAAGAGTCTGAGGGAGTTCTGCTAATGGAACTGACATTAATACATTCCACGAGTCCAACTTGAAACATGTCACAGAGGGTGTTGTTGCTGCAGACAATGGATTTAGACAAAGTGCGAAATCTGTGAGAAAAGTCTGACACAGAACTGTTCTCTTGGCACAGGTTGAGGAGCCGATGAGTGTTCAAAAGCTGACTGAACGAATACTCTCCTCATAACGGCAGTGAACTCAGGAGCCCTAGAGTCTGCTGGTTCCAATATTTGGCTTGTTTGTTCTGTAGGGTAGCAGGACAGAAGGACCAAGCGCAAACTCAGGGATGGATAGAAAACAGCAGGCTTTAATAATAACAGGTAGATTAGGCAGTCAACGGTTGAAATCCAGACAACAGAGGATCAGATGCGTAGTCGAATAAACAGGCTGAGGCCAATAAGGGGTAGGCATTACAATGCAGGCAACAGTACAGAGACGTGATCCAGGAATCCAAATGCAGTCAGACAGGGGTCGTAAACAGAAAAATCCAAACAAACAGAGCAAAAACCATACAGGTAAAACGGGAACCAGAGGCTAGAACCGGTGACAGCAATATAACAGGTATGAAAGCACAGAAACCAGCAATGGAAAGACCAAACAGGCGGTCTTAAATTAAATGACAAATGGACCAAAACAACCAACAGACAGGTGTGGGAGCTGGGGAACAGAGGTGAGGGCCATGAATGAATGACGGGAAGGAAGTCCAAATAAGGAGTCAAGGGTGGGGACACATAATAAGGAGGGAAAACAAGGACCCCCCCCCCATGACCGAATTCCAATATGAATTGGCATTAACTTCTCGGTAGTTAGTTAGTTTCTAACAGCATTAGTTCATGCCCAATTCATGTAACCCTATAAAAAGAGTCTTACTGAAAATGTTATAGCTATAGCTATGAAAAATAATGTATCTGTACTTTCGTTTGTTACATTTCAGATGGTTGTTTGTTAGGTTAGCATTACACTTTGTCATTATAAATGGGCCTCTGTGCCTTCTTGGTGATATTGCATTTTTGTATTCCTCAGAGTTACACTAATGTTCTCCACTACTGTGCAACGCTCTGGATGAGCATCTACCAAGTGATTATAATGTAATGCAATGCTGTGTAAAAATAACACAGACCTTCAAGACATATATTTCCTTTTCATCATAAACATCCAATTTCATCTGTATTGTCTTCATTCAAATTTGCATTATTTCACATTATAGTAGTGTCAGTTTTGTTTTTATTGTTTGAACTGGCAATAAAGTGAATTGAATAGAACTGAAACAAAAGGGTAAATTAAAGGGGTTAAGGAAGAAAGAGGGGAAAGAAAGAAGAAGAAGAAGAAGAAGAAGAAGAAGAAGAAGAAGAAGAAGAAGAAGAAGAAGAAGAAGAAGAAAAGAAGAGCCAGGTACATTTCACACGGTAAATCAACGACTTTGTTATGCTTTAAGGGTCACTCTAACTCTGTCTCCATGCCAGTGAAGAGAGCACAAAGGCTCCCTTCCAGCAAGAATGCTTCTCATTCCAGATGAATGAACGGCGCATTAGCGGCATCACAGTATCTGAGCCCGGCTGGAACTTTGTGTCCATTAATCATTCATCTAAAGTACGACAGATTGCGCAACTTGCAGGTACAAGCACTGGGGGGGGGGAAGTCAGTTCTTGGGGGACGTTCGGGAGGATGGGCTTTTTTAAGCAGTTACACTCTCCTTAGGCCGTCCTTGACATTACTGAAATGCGGCGGGTCTCAGTCCCCTATGCCAGCCTGTGCTTCGGGAGTCCTGGGGGAAGCAGGTTGCGGAGATCACGACGATTCAATTAGCGCCCCTCCTCTCTAACGAGCCTGGAGGCCCGTTAGGACGCCGCCGGGGAGAGGCGGAAGCAGAGAACCGTGGTGGCTGGCTGTCTTTCCGTCTTCAATCTGCCCAGTTATGACTGGTATCAAGAGGAACCCGTTGGCCTTTTCATTCAGACAAACCACGTCATACACCCACCAGACCTGGGTCAAATACGTAATTGTTTTGGATTAAAATACTTTTCTACACTTTGCCGGGCTTTTCTGGTGTAATGGAACGTATGAAATACTGTCATAAAGTGGCAAGCCCCACCTTCTGGTCCTCTTGTATGTCTCAATTGCACCTATTAACATGGGGGTGTCATTAGCTCAGGCAGTAGGAGTGGTCATCTAGTAGCTGTAAGGGTACCTACTCCCTGGGTATGTAGAATTGTCCCTGAGCAAAACACTTAACGCCCAATAGCTCCTGATGAGCTGGTTGGTGCCGTTGGCGAATGGGTGAATGAGAGGCATTAATTGTAAAGTCAATTTGCTATTTAATAGCTCATCTGTAAGCATTAGTTTTCAGCAGATACAAGTTGATAATTAGGATTTGTCTCAACAAGTCGAAACAAGTGCTGAAATTCATGCGCACCACCTAAATTGCTATTGACCCATGGTGATACAGAAAGAGTGGTAAATTTAGTTTTTAAAGAGGATTTATTTAGGAGTGCTGAAAGTATGCCCATGCAAACAAAAGCAACAGAGATTAGATAATGAAACACCACATGATTACCTACAGATATGTCAGGAGACGGGAAACAGAAAAAAAACACAAAACATAATCTGACTATCTGTGCTCTGGTGTTCCCACAAATTAGAAATTCACCGCTGGATTTATGTAACTCGTATAGCAGTGAGTTGGACCGGAAAACTACAGGCAGTGTTATGTCACCTGTTTTCTCTCTGCCACCATCACGCCGACAGCAGTCATATAGGAGAGCTGCACGTAGTCTGACCTGGGTCAAATATGTTTCCGATTGAAATACTTTTCTACTCTTTATTGAGTGTGTCCAGTGTATTTGGAACCTAAATTGTGCAAAAGGTGCAAAGCCCACCCTCTGGTCCTTTTGGTTGGCTCAATTGCGCCAGGCAAGGTACAGGTACAGGACACCTGCCACTGATGCGGAAGAGTGTCGGCTCAACATCAAAACTGTCAAATTTGCATAGTTTTTTCATCGCAGACACTTTGTTGCTGAAGCATAAATCATCCTTCAGACAGAGACCTGCTGATGTCACTCAGGCCGGGAGAGACGTCAGCAGGGCGCACCGTGACGAGATCACAGCGGGGGGCACGTCCTGCCCGGGGGGGGGGGGGGGGGGGGGAAGCCAGAGAGACAGCGGGGTGAAGGCGGAGACTAGGAAAGGGAGGTGTAGAAAAAGGAGAAATAACAGGATAAAAGCGAGGTCGGGGGGAAGGGGGGGGGGAGAGGGGACAGAAGGGATTTCAGCAGAAAGCGAGAGAAGAGGGCAGCAGTGGTGCGATTACAATTCGTTTAGCGCTACAGCGTTTAATTGGCGTGCTAAAACACCGCGATTTTCGTTGGCACGTTACATTCTGTTCTGTCGCTGAGGGGGATTACTGTGCCAACATCATTCTCACTGCCAGCCCAAGAAGGCCTGCCTCAATTAGAACAGCAAATGACAGCATTGGATGCCAGCAGTCTCAGAGACAGGTCTTTGTCCCACGGTTTGTGATGCGCACATCAGGTGTCATGCACGTGTCTGGCGTGAGTCTGGGACCACAGGCGGCTGCTGGGGCCTGAAGAAGCACAGCGATCAACATCTCGTCTTTTATAATGCCAAACCCTGGGCACATCAGGAGGAGGCCTGAGCTTGCAGACCGCTGCTTTGCCGGATCGTTGTTACCCTGAGAGGGTACATTACATTACGTTAATGGCATTTGGCAGACGCTCTTATCCAGAGCGACTTACAGTTGATTAGACTAAGCACAAGACAATGCAGGGTTAAGGGCCTTGCTCAAGGGCCCAACGGCTGTGCAGATCTTATTGTGGCTACACCGGGAATCAAACCACCGACCTTGCGGGTCCCAGTGATGTACCTTAACCACTACGCTACAGGCCGCCCCTAGGGTAGGGTGCCTTGCTGAAAAAAAACAACTCAAGCTAGGTTATGAGACGAGCTCCCAACTCAACATGGTTTAGCTGGTTGATCAGTTCACACCCGCTCCTAGCTGGACCAGGCCATCTGATGATGCATCTTAATTTTGGCAGTTAACATGGCAACTTCGAAGTAAGCGGTTAACAGATGGGCTGTGAGTCTCTGGTACCGGGACTGGGAGCACTAGCCTTGCAGCTCGGTGAAAACAGCAGTAACACTTTCTGCCTGGGAGAGAGTGGGCAGTGATGGAAGTGCAAAGTCATATGAACCTCACACTAAGGCCAATAGGTGGAGCTGCCAATCACAGGTTCTTTTTTGATCCACCATTTGCTCTCCAGGGCAGTGACTAGGCCACATTTTGTGATGTATTAGGACTTCCAGTGAGAGATATGACAGTATACCTATTTTCAAGTGGTGTTGGATTTATGGTCTATACAAGTTTCCCACCGGAAAAGCCCACATGGACACCTTATCATGTTGCAAGATTAAGTTGGAGAAATTGTGATTGTAGTTGCAGCAGGAATTGAGTTGTGATATACTTGCTCTTGCCAACATCTTCGAAAAAGAAAACCTCTGTTGTGTCTGACCATAAAGCATATGAATGTGAAGGAGTCGGATTGCCGAGTTGTGATGTATTGCTAACTCAAAGAAAACTAACCACCCAACAGCACGTGAAAGTAGGGTGTGTCCCGACACCCTGCTGTCCAAACTAATGCATTATGGACTGGTGAGGATCAGGAAGTGACCCACATACAGTATCTCCTGAGACTAGATTACAACTATCTCTGCTCTCTCAGCAGGGGACCATCATTTTTTGTACATTTGGTTCCAAACAATATATACACATGCAGTACATCTATTCTCGCATCTCCACTGTGTGCACAAATTTCTATAAATATACAATCATGGTCGAGTCATGCATCATTTTGAAAGACCCTGCAGATTTCCCGGAAACAAATGTCAGTTTAATATTGCCGTGTGCAGTGTGCCATAAATGTACAAGCTATAATACAGATGTGCAGAGAGCTGGGTGAATCATTATGTTATTGCATTGTTCCAGTGTAGAGTCCAGCACAGGTTGACCCGCCCCCACTTTATTAATACAAAGACCAAACCATTACCCATCCCTATGAAGGAAACCATGTCTGCAACCCCACCAATCGGCATTTAAGTGAACCTGACCTCCCCCTGATACCCATCAATAGTCCCGTCTCCATAGTTTACAAAATCATTTACCAAGTAGAGCTTGACAAATGACAGTGGGGTCTGTTTGATTGGACAATCCAACTTGGGCCAAAAAGTGGGGAAATCATTTTAAAAACACCACACACTAAGTAATATTTCATGCTTACTGACATTGATACTGGCTTCCTGACACTGGATCCATTGCTGCCGTGTTTGTTTCTCTAGATCCGTCGCCGGAGGCCCACTCCTGCCACGCTCTTCAGAGTTTCAGACAATCCATCCCCTGAGGAGGAAACTGCTACTCACCAGGTCAGACAGCGCCCCCACAGGCCAGGAGGAGTAAATACAGCTTAATGCTTAACTGTTTCCAAAAAACAGTATCATATGTGATAAACTGAACAGACTCTATGGCAGGCATGTCAAACTCCAGTCCTTGAAAGGAAATTACAAATACCAGCAGACACGGCGGCCCTCCAGGACTGGAGTTTGACACCCCTGCTCTATGGTATTGTGTTATCAAATGTAACTCAAAGTGAATTATGTTGATATTATGCTTTTGCATTTTTGACCATGGAACGCAAGGTGTTTATTTTCATTGTCATCTCTTTCTTGTGGTTTTAGTGGGTTGTGGGGGAGAATGGAATCCTCAAGCCGAAGCGTGTCAACCCGAGTGCGTACCAGCCTCCATCGCTGAAAGGTAGGCGTGTTCACGAGAGCTGCAGAGGGCTCTATGTGTGAGTCACTGACAGGTTATGAAAGAGAAATTATGTAACAATGTAGATGTATGGCTCAGATTAGAGCTGGCAACATTTGAAGCCCCAAAAATACGATTTGTGAGACTGCGAAAATTAATATTGGTGGCGTTGTGGTTGGACAAATTAATCATTGTGGTTATGTTGTTGTAGGGTTTATGTATGAACATGATTGAACATAGGGCTAAAAGTATGGATGTGCATAGCATATGAAAGCATCTTGTAACACCAAAGCCCTAGGTTTGATTCCCAGGTCCCAGCTCCTATTGTATTCTTGGGTTAAACAGAATTTCTTCAGTTAAAAATATTAAGCTGGAAATAGTGTGTAAAAGTTTTAACTGTGTTTGTGGGTTGCTATGGATACGACCATCTGCTGCGAAATATAGAAATCTTAAAATAATGATTTAGCGTCACAAGAAGATGGCACAGAAATGTATATTGGTGTGTTTCATAGCACTGTCATTGTTTGTTATAGAAATGTTCCAGCTTTGTCACATTGTGATCCACAATGCTTTCAGAATTTCTCTCTCTCTCTCTCTCTCTCTCTCTCTCTCTCTCTCTCTCTCTCTCTCTCTCTCTCTCTCTCTCTCTCTCTCTCTCTCTCTCTCTTATTTGACATTTTATGTAATTTCAAGTTCAGTTCAAGTAAATTCCGTAAAATGTATTTCCATTTATTTGTGCTCATAGAGACTATATCACAAAAAACTATGACAAATTACGCAAGACCAAGCCTGAATCCCCAAAAATCCAGCAGTCCATGTTCAGGCATTGGTAGCACCAGTCTGGACTGCTCATCGGTGCTGTCACAAGTAACTCTTCTCCCTTTTACCAAAAGAGGGAGCTATCTCCCCAATGCAGCCAGAATGCCCTTAATAAATTAGGACCAGCCACCATGATGATGGGCTGCTGTGTTGCCAAGACACCAGTTACAAGGCTGTGGTTCTTGTTTTTTTTTATATTCATTGATTAGCTTGTTTCAGAAGCTATTATTTAATTATGGGAAAGTGTTTTGTTATTGCTTTGGAGATTGAGTAATTCTCTAGCCAACATTAACTTAGGAGGTAAGAGCAGTCAGAGGGTTGCCTGTTCGATTCCCCACCCTGGATGTGTCGAAGTGTCCCTGAGCAAGACATATAATACTCCAATTGCTCCTGATGAGCTAGTCAGTGCCTTGCATGGCAGCCAGTTGCTGTTGGTGTGTGAGTGAATTGGTGAAATAGAGCATTAATTCTAAAATGCTTTGGATAAAAGCACTATTTAAGTGCAGTCCATTTAACATTTAGGCCATTTTTATTCAGGGTGGAGGGAAACCCAGTGCAGACAAGCGCTCTTTGAATGGGCACAGATAAGGAATGGGTTTGGGTTTTTTTTTATTTTGTTTTTTAAAGCCACCATGTGAGAACTTTGGAAGGTGTCCAATTTGTGAGAACAGTGTTCCCTTTGGCAATGATGCACCCTATTCTTGCACCAAGATGTGGACGACAGTGTCATTCATGCCCAGACCTAGAGCCTGCTCATAGTTCACAGTATAAGAATTTGCAGCTGTCTGGCTCTGGTTTCTGAAGTTAACAGGAAATGTGTGAAATCTCACCTAATTTTGTTCAGGAGCACAGTTCTAAAACAGACTTTTGATTTGAAAGCAGTCTGTAGGCTTGGTGATGCGTTGCTGTCTTTATGTAGAAATAAACAGAAGGAATCGCTAGAGCAGTAGCCCCCAGTTGGTCATTGATCTGATCCAACTGAAAATGTGATGTCAGTTCCTTTCTTGTGCGTTCTGCTAATATGCACATTTACTTTGATGTAACCATATCATTCAAACTCTTGCAGTTGTGTACACTGCTCTAAACCCATGTCCATGGCATTCAAATGGAGGTCCCTTCTCAATCAAAGCTAATTTCTGCATGCTGTCCATGCTAGACTATGGTTGGTGCTCTCATTTGCCACAGAACTCAATGATTAAATTAACCCGGTTCTATTCATATGCTTGGTCCAGCTCTATATGTGAAGACAGCTTCACTGTTAAGGCAGTGTGTCTGTTTGTGGCTGTCTAGATTATCTCTACAAACACACTTTTGTGCATGTTGATTCAACAAGCATAACCAAAGGCGTCTCTGTTCTTCATTCATTCCTGCTTGTGTGACCTGGACAACCCTGTCCCCCTTGGTCTACTCCTCAAGGCTGTATTTGTTAAATTTGTGTCAAGTTTATTTATGGACTGTAATATTTTTATGGCCAGTTTCGTAGACACAGATTAAGTTTAATCCTGGACTAAAATGAGTTTTGTATGGAGATTATCCATATGAAACTCAATTTTGTCCAAGACTAAGCATAATCTATGTATGTGAAACCAATCCTTAGTGAACTAGATTTAAGTCATATTGTCCTGTTATGTGAGTATCTGTACAGTACAATACTACATGGCTATTCTTCTCAAACAGAAATGTGCTGCATTAGGCTGCTATGCCAGCTTGGCCAGCTGGAAAATTGAGCTGGTCATGAGCTGGTCTAGCTGGGTATGAGCTGGTCAACCAGCACGGCCAAGCTGGTCATGAAGCTGGTCTAGCTGGGTATGAGCTGGTGAACCAGCAATACTGATAGCTTATCTGAGCTGGAAGCTACCAGCTGTTTCAAAACATAGCTTGAGCTTTTTAAACCATGTCAAGCTGGGAGCTGGTCTTTGCCAGCCTGTTGCATCTCATTGTCCCCATTTCATTTTTAGCACTATGTTTCTAGCATCTGATAGATTCACAGAGCAGGAGTATCATTCAGTCAGAGTATCAGCACGGCCTGTTTGGGTGCGTGCGCATGCGCATACATTTGTGTACGTGACGGGATTAGGGGTGTGACAGCTGTGCAGTGTGAGTGTGAGGCTCAGCTACTCTGGATCATCCAGGATTACAGCACAGTGCACACAGCTGGATACATGCACACACGCACGGGCACACACCCTACACACACTCACACCCACACACCACACACACGCACACACACACGCACGCACACATGCACAGGCATACACCCTACACACACACACACACATACATACACACACACACACACACACACCCCACATACACATACACACAAACACGCACAGGCTTACACCACACACACACACACACACACACACATATATACACGCACACACACCCACATATACCCATACTCATAACCACCCCACACATACAGTCAGGAAATTTGCTTATCAATCAAATTCACAGACATAAATATACACATCTCTGTCTCACACACAGGTAGTCAGATCATCTCCTCACATGTGCAGAAGAACAGACAGGGAGGCTCTATAAACAAATAGTTCAGAAAGCAAGTTCAGAAAACGGTGCCGTTCTAATGGGGCTGTACCTCCTGGTCTGTCTGTCTGTTTGTCTGTATGTCTGCCTGTCAATCATTCCTTTAAAATGACTTTCCTTCTGTCTGATTGCACAAGTCAAGTAACGCACGGTGATTGTCATGGTGCCGGAGCTCGAAAATAGTAAATATTTTTTTTTAAACCCTATCCCTTTATCCCTCTGTGTCTGTGTGTCCGCCTGTCCGTCCGTGTGGCTGTGTCCGTGGGTCTGTGTGCGGGTCCAGCCGTGCAGCGGATGGCTCAGGCTCACATGCAGCCTCTGGGCGCCTGCCCCACCCTGGAGGACCGCCCCGAGGGGGTGGAGAGCGAGGACTGCCCGTCCTCTGGAGAGGACAGTGAGGAGAGCGAGGAGAGTGAGGAGAGCGAGGAGAGCTCCTCCTCCAGTGCTGGTGAGAGGGGGCCTCTGGGCTCTGACTCACTGACTCTGAGGCTCTGACTCACTGACTCTGCAGCTCTGACTCACTCACTCTGAGGCTCTGACTCACACACTCTGAGGCTCTGACTCACACACTCTGAGGCTCTGACTCACTGACTCTGAGCTCTGACTCACTCGCTCTGCGGCTCTGACTCACTCGCTCTGTGGCTCTGACTCACTGACTCTGCGGCTCTGACTCACTGACTCTGGGCTCTGACTCACTCACTCTGAGGCTCTGACTCACTGACTCTGAGGCTCTGACTCACTCACTCTGAGGCTCTGACTCACTGACTCTGCAGCTCTGACTCACTCACTCTGAGGCTCTGACTCACTGACTCTGAGGCTCTGACTCACTGACTCTGCGTCTCTGACTCACTGACTCTGAGGCTCTGACACAGTGACTCCACAGCTCTGGCTCACTGACACCAACGGTGACTCGCTCACTAACTCACTCTAACACATACCAATTTATGGAAACAAATACTAACTCCGACTCTATGCCACCAGCACTGACTCCTTAACACTGGCACAGCAATATTGATATTGACTTACTGATAGTACTGCTGAGGCATTAAATAACTGGCACCAATACTGATGTTGACTTGCATGCATCGTTACTGATTATGTCACTGCTACTGACCGTATCTAGGTGAGATACATAATTGTTTTGAATTCAAATATTTTTCTGTGCCCGATTGATCTCGCCTGGTGTAACTGAGCCAAGGAGGACCAGATAGAGGGGCTTGCACTTTCTGAGAGTAGTCCATAGATTGCAATACACCAGACATTGAATCTGAAACAATGACGTATTTTAACCAGGTCTGGACTCTATGCCACTGGCACCGACTCCTTCACACCAATATTGATATTGACTCACTGACAATAATGCCTAAACACAAGATTTTTGTGTTCAAACATTGTTACAAAACCATTGCAAATCCCTTCCTATCATTGGAAAAGGCTCACTGACATGTTGACTCACCCTCTGCCTGTGTTTATAATCCTTGAATTTGGGTTTAAAAATATTCAGATGCATCGACACTCTGTACAAGAACATTGTACAGCCGAACAATAATTCAAGCTCATTGGTTGAAAATTGGTTCTTATTGCCACAGCCAATGGCGTTTCAATGTCAGCGCGCTCACAGAGAGGGGTTATACATTATTGTGGCTTAAGGAAGTTGCTTGAATTACATTACATTACATTACATTATTAAGGACATTCCATTATTATGGATGTTGCTTGAATTCCTCTCTTGACCGTTAGGAGTCCGAAATTACCTATTGTACCTATTAAATCACTGGCACTAATATTGACATTGACTTGCATGCAACGTTCGTGAGCATGTCACTAGTGATTAATAGCCTCATTGATACTGCCATTGAACCGCTGAGACGATCCCATCTGCATGAGAATCTCAGGGCCTTACTGACTCAAGCGCTGACTCAGTCAATGCGGCAGTGTCGTTCACTCCTCTGATGTCATTTCCCGCTTCCCTAGATTCTCAGGCGGAGATGGGCACTGTGGACAGCCATACGGAGCGTCTGCCGAGGTCGGAGGCCGCCAGCCTGGGCCGGCCAGCTTTCCAGCGGAATCAGAGGGACGCGGAGAGGGACGAAGATGACGAAGACGAGGAGGAGGATGACGATGACGACGATGACGACGAAGGAGAGGGGCGGAGCAGATGGGAGTGACTGACAGGGGGAGGGCGATAGGAGCAGGAGAGGGGAACATGTGTCTTATATAGAAGAGGAGAAAAGTAATTAAGACAGCATGGTAAGCTCACAGAGGGAACAGAACATTTGTGTGTGAGCTGTGCGTGTGTGCGTGAGAGAGAGAGAGAGAGAGAGAGAGAAAGAGAGAGAGAGACAGAGAGAGAGAGAGAATGAATATCAGTGTGTGTTAAGCATAGCTATATGAGCAGGTGTGGAAGGTTCCAGTCAGTAATAGAAAACTGCAGATAGAACTGTTCCCCTTCTGTCAGTTTGTAGCTTATGAGTTTGAAGAATGTGCTCCTGAGGTCAGGTGGAGGGGTCAGACTTACTTTTCTCTGAAACACTATTATTTTCTCTCATTCTACAGTATAATTGAATGCCTCTGCATTGATTCAGACAAGTGACCCTTTGTAACAGGTAGTCCATTAGCAGATGGGATACTAGCAATTAACATTTTTAACACACTACATATTATATATAAAAGTAATAATTATATTCACACAAACAAGCCCACACATGCAGAAACATTTCTCTACACGCAGACACACACCCAAGCCTACACACACACACACACACACACACACACACACACACACACACGCTATGTACAGACATTAGTTGTTTTGCCTCTGTGTTTCAGATGTGAACTTTAATTACATCACACCCAAAACCCTAAGGCCATATTAAAGATTCATTTCCAAATGACCCCCTTCTTCATCTCATTTTACTAAAGGTTCAGTTATTTCAAATATAGGTTGTGTATGATAAATAAAATGAACTATATTTGTTATTTGTTATATAAAACTATATTTACTATGTATTGTTATTTCAAAATTCACTTATGGAATTTTGATATGGAATTTAAGGCTGACAGTTGCTCCACTAAACCATTCTTATCTATTACTTCCAGTGATTAGTGGACAGTCCATTGACTGGTCTATAACTATGTGTCAGCTGCAATGACTGAATGACCTGGTTTCTGTAAATGCCCCAGATTACTTGTTATATGCTCTAGATTGTGTCATTGAGTGGTTGCTACCCAGAACTGCGCAGGATACCTCAAGTGGATTAGATAAGAGCCAGAATGAGAGACTTTTCACATCGCAATGCTGACCCAGACTTTGATGTACTCACACTACATATGTGCCCTGCATAGTGTGTGTCTGCATGTGTGTGTATGTGTATGCATGCCTGTGTATCTTTGTGTGTGTGTATGCGTGCCTGTGTATGTGTGTGTATATATGTGTGTGTGTGTCTGTGCGTGTGTGTGCGTGTTTGTGTGCATGTGTGTGTGTGCATTTGTCTGTGTGTGTATGTGTGTGTGAGCACGCGTGCATGTGTATGTATGTGTGTTTGTGTATGTGTGCGTTTGTGTGCCTGTGTATGTGTACGTGTGTGTGTGTGCATGTGTGTGTGTGCGTGTGTGTGCGCGCGTGCGTGTGTTGGTGTATGTGTGTGTTTGTGTGTGTGTGTGTGTGTGTGGTTCCTGACAGCCAGATCACAGGGACAGGTTGGTGGAGGCATCTGGAACAGCCATGGGAGGGGGGGGGGGGCTGTTCCTTCTCCTCCCCCCGGTGTCTCTAATGAGTTCCTTGCACTCATTACTCTTGCTTTAATTAGATAGGCTCCTCTCGTCTCTGACCGAGAAGGAGTTGGTCCTAGTTTACCTTTACCAAATGCTGGTCACAGCAAAGGGACGAAACAATTGGAGGCGTCGTAAGCCATCATAGCTTTAGCTTCCTTCATTCCTCTCTGAACTGTTCAACAAAATAAAGAGCCAAACCAGAGCTTTGTACATCCTGAGAATAACTACAAGCATGCTTTTTGCCTCTCCAATCTTCCAATCATCTCTTTTACAAGATCCTGATAAGATAAAAAACACAACTAAGTCAGTAATCCATTAGAGTCAAATACTTGGGGTGAGAGAGAGAGAGAGAGAGAGAGAGAGAGAGAGAGAGAGAGAGAGAGAGAGAGAGAGAGAGAGAGAGAGAGCCCTGTTGATGGAAAACGGTACATGCTATGCAGAGGTAGGTGATGAGCCCTGGAAATGGAGGGGTGAGAATATTTCCCTATGGCTTTTAATTAATAATAAATTAATATTAAAACAAGTCCTAAGGTTCTTACTGTTATTGGTTATATATCTAGCTTTGCTTCAGAGAAACGTGTTCAGGTCAGAGATTGTACATTTTAAGACGGTCCATTTTGTACCATTATCAGGATACCACACCAGACCTAAGGTCAGTAACTGAATGTTATAATATAGCAATTTTTCGTGTCAAAATTGCAGTTTGCTGTAATCATGCTCAATATGCTGTAGTGATTACTGTCATTGATTACAGTTGTATTGACATGTAATAAACCTGAACCTTGAAACTCCTACTGAGCTATGGAATTTACTGTTATGTGTAACACCCAGCAGTAGATAAACATCATTTTTAGTCAATTACACACTTTGGTATTAATGAAACTGGCTTAAAGTCAATATCCAACTGATACCAATATAGATTACTTGTTGTAGTGTATATTGTATACCATTAGCACTAGAATAAAACAGTATGAATCACAAGTCAAATTGAAATGACATGTTGAACGCCCTGGTGTCTGCTTGCACTGCCAGAGGAGAGTGGAGCAGTGAGGTCTCCATATGCAAACAATCCCCTGGGCAAATGTTGCTAACTCTACCGTTTTGTCACCAGATCCAGAGACTTTTCGTGGTCCAGATATGTTTGCGGTCATAGCTTGCACACTTTTATTTCAAAATGCATTTTATGTTTTTATCCAGGGTGCTAAAGAATTATGGAAATGTAAAAACATAAAATAAAAATAAAGATATATTTCCCTCTGGATTAACCAAAGCTGAACCCAAATGACTTTTGGAGAGCAACCTAGTACCTCGGTGGAGAGCTGGCAACACCCAGTGCCCATGGCTCTCTCTCTCTCACACACATTACATTTCCTTCCCATTGGATGAACACTATTCCAGAAATGTGCAACTTTCTTCGTTCTTTTTTCTCGTATTTTCTTAATGTGTCAAGATGCAGTGAATTCAATTATCACACCTGGCTTTTCCGCCCCCTTTTTATGTTTCTCTTTTATGTTAGACTGTAATTGTGCGCGTGCCTGTGCCTGTACGTGCGAGTGTATTGGGGGCATGACGTGTGAGCTGTCTGGGAACAAATGAACAAACAGCCTCTTCTTCCGTCAAAATTAAATTAAACGTTTTTGTTATTTGTCCGTCTTTAATGCTATTCCACTGGGACAGCATATGAATGGTGATGATAGATCTGGAGCTCTATTTTTATACCTGATCCAAATTGTGCATATGAGCAGCAATAAACATGCGTATCTGCCAATAATTATGCTTAAGAGTTCTGTATTGGGAACATACACTTTGGACATTTTGCCGCATGAGGGCGTATTTCAGTCATAAAATAGAGCTGCTAGGCTAGTTTTCGCATGGGATTCTGGAAATTATGTATTTTCTTCACAAAAAAACGATTAACAGTTTCCTTAGTCATATATCGGCTGTGAATGTGGATATTTGCTATATTTAGATAGAAACTAACATTAGGGCCAAACATGCTGATACATTGCCGTTGGCTGCACTGTCCAGCACACAGTTTGTGTGACCTGCTCTATCAAAATCAGTCTTATTTACTCTAATATTTTGAGTTTCGGAGAATAATCGAAAGAGAATGTAAGCTTTCTAACGATACCAAAGTTATCTCTGTACTCCAGATATCAAAGGAGTTGCGTCCAGTTTCAATTTACGTGCCAGTAAACCATGTTTTTGAGAATTTCCAGCTCTATTTATAAACCCTTTAAAACCCTTTAGAACATTTACTGTTGACATTAAGACATACAGACCACGAAACCAAAAAAAAAGCAAAGCCATTAACATGTAGCCACCAGCGCAGCTGATGTGGTTGTTTGTAACTCGTGAAAGGTGACAAGCTGGCTAGCCTTCAAACAACGCACAAAATACGCATGAAGAACAGCCCTTGATGCGTATTTGACTACGGTAGTTATGGATTTGATTATTTAACCTGTGGAAGAACCTACGCACTTTGGATTAAAACCGTCTGCCAATAGACTAAAATGTAAATGTAAACAACTTCTGTGTTACTCAGAATTTGGTATTAAGACATACAGATTATGAAAACCATGCGTCTACAAAATGAAGACGAAAGTGTAAAGCAGCCAAGAAGAGGATTTTTATATAAACATACATGTGAAATTGACCGTCAAGAATTCCGACAGATAAGGATAGAATTACTTGTTGCTCCTTTCAAATCGCTCACTATTAGGTGGCACTATATGCTCTCTGATTGGTCAATATAGCACATGTGACACATTAAAGCCAATCATATCTGCTTATGCTGGATACAATGAGAAAAGCAACTCATCCCCCCAACCAAGGTCTTGACGAAAGTGTCATTAGTTTCCTGTTGCATTCCCGGAAGTCGCTAGCTGTGAATGCGATGCGGTGATCAGGTGAGTTTCGAAATCTTTAGGACAAATATAATACCGAAATAACAACACGCAACGCTCTTTGCCTGGTAATACTGCATGTTATGGCGGCTGTATTCGAGAAAATAGCAAGCAGGCGCGAAAAGTTGTTGAACATCGTTGTGCTCTTAGCTAATAAAACTTGATCGCTGGGAGTCACCGACTTGTCAACACTTAACTGGCTAAGGCATTCACAACTAACTTAAACTACCACATTGCAACTTAGCTAAATTAGCCAACGAACATTAGCCACGGTTGTTTGCTAGCTATTCGACGTTTTGTTAAAATAGCATGGACTCCCTTTTCTTTGGGTGCTGCACGGGACCGATAGCTAATTTGCTAGCTAGCTGCCTAACTTAACTACATTTTCACATTGTACGGATATCCGTTGTTTAATACTATATCTCAACCATCCCCTCCCCGAAAGGTAGGCGAATGTCCGCAATTAATTAAGTTAGCTATAACGTTATTTATAGACTGGCGTTAGCTAGCTGGCTAAATTCGGGCAATGTTGTCCACATCTTACTGGCCATTGTACAGGTTTGCATGTGTCGATCCGTCTGACTCAGTTTGATGTTAGGTTGTTTAATTATGCCAATTGACAGCATTGTTTACAGGAACCTTTGACCCCACTGATCTCTTATCAGATGGCTTCATTATGTGAAAAGGATTGAATTTTAGTTGAAGATTACAGCGTAATGTCAGGATAACTGAATCTCTGTTGTGCCTCATCTGAACTGATTCCCCATGGTCATCTTGATTGTAGCTCCTGACCATGTGAGCTGGCGGGAGAATAGTCGGTCAGAAGTATTGGAGTGCTTGAGTTTGCAATTGATTGAAGGATACTGATCATCCAGGCACTTTATTTAGGCTCACTACCCTGCTGAAAATTTTATCTTTAGCCAGTCTAAGCTGATCAAGCTGGTTTAAACTGTGCTTTTGACCCTTTTAGAAGATCAACCTGCTGTTTACCAGCTGACCAGTCTCAAGCAGTAGTCCACCAGTTTAACGACCAGCTTACTGTCCCAGCTCTGGCCAGCTTTGTCCAGCTAGAGACCAACCTTGACCAGCCCCAGACCTGCTATGACCACCCAAAAGTAAAAAAAAACCAAAACGGCTTAAACCAGCTTAGAATCTGAGCTGGAATTTTCAGCAGGGTACATAGTGCAGTAATCACGGGCAGTTGAATTTCTGGAACATTCCTCTCTTGCCTCACACATCTTTCTCTGTGCTCACCAGCTCTTTCCACCCTTCGCCTGATCTCTCCCTGCGCGGGCCAGGTGGAGCTCCCCTCGACCGTAGGAATGCCGAGCGGGGTGGAGTACGGCGAGTTAGGGGGGAGCCTCCCCGCCATCGCCTCCCTCAACGCCTCCTACTCGCAGATCTCCCAGTCCCCCTACTCCCCGTACGCCCCCCTGGGGGAGCGCAAGGCCATCTCCGACGTGCGCCGGACCTTCTGCCTCTTCGTGACCTTCGACCTGCTCTTCATCTCCCTTCTGTGGATCATCGAACTTAACGTCAGTTTCCCCTTATTGGTTTCCCCTGCAACTGTCTGTGTTTTTCCAACTTCCCTTACCGCTTGTGCATTTCTCCCCCGTCCCCTCCCTTTTGACTTCTGGCCCACTTACCTTTGTTATGTCAAGTTTCTGCATTTTAACTTCATATAATTATTCTTTTCATGGACTGTTTTGATATTTTTTCAGAATAAATTCTCATCTCATTCTCAAGACTGCTTTTTTTGTTTCTTTCTCGTGCACAGGCTGCATGACGTGTGTCATGTGTTCTGTGGGCATTTCTGTATTTCTACTATTTGAATACCCCACAGCAGAGTGATAAGTGCTGCTGTCAGCTTCTGTCTCATGGTGTTTTGAGGAAGAACGCAGCCCAGAAGTTCCCCGTGGGAAGTGGGTCTTGTCCGGTCCTTCTCAGCACCCATTTTTACACACATCCTCTATCCTCCACCACACCAGTCTGCTGGTTTCAGCTCTTTGTAGGTAATGTTTCCCGGTGAAAATGGCGTTTACATTCTTGCATTCTTTTCTGTCCCTTCAGATCTCGAATGCTGGGATCTGGGATAACCTGGAGAAAGAGGTGGTCCAGTACAAATTTGACTCATCCTTCTTTGACATCTTCGTGAGTGGAAGCGTCAGGTTTCTCATACGGCCCAAATACCTGCAATGTGTGTCATGAACCCTCCCTGTTTTTAGTGCGGTGCTTGGAGACATGAATCCGAGTTATGTATATATGTATATACAGTTGTATATGTATGAAGTTGCATGTATACACATTAGTCAAGGTCAAGATAGAATACAAAAGTAATTAATCACAGAGGAGCAAAAAAAAAAAAAAAGTTCAAGTTTCTACCATATTTGCAAATTTGGTCAAAATGAATCATAATACAAATAATCTTGAAGCAGTTAATCAAAGTGCTGGATTGAGTTCACATCAAAATGTGACTCCCTCTCGGCGCTCAAAGGCCTAGAGGGAGCTCAAACATGAAAGTATTAAGTGTAGTAAGTATGAATAAATGTATATGAATGTGTATATTAATGACTGAGTGTTGCCTTTTGAGACTGAAATGGACTGAATGGTGCGCTCCGTTTCAGCTCCTAGCGGCGTTCCGCTTCTTATGCCTGCAGCTAGGCTACGCTGCCCTCCGCCTCAGGCACTGGTGGGTCATCGCGGTAAGGACTCTCCACGCGCACTCTCCATACCTGCACACAGGGATCGATCGCTTGTGTTTTCATCTTTCCTAGCCCCGACTGGTATTAACTCTTTTTTCGCTCTCTCTCATATATACAGATCACAACTCTGGTGACCAGTGCGTTCCTTGTTGCTAAAGTCATCATCTCCAATGTGAGTGAGCTGCTGCATTTGCTTGGTTTTCGGCTGCCATACGCAGTGTCGCTTGTGCTTTGCACACGCAGTTGGTTCAATATGCAGTTAATCCGATGTGCAGTTACTCGCTGATGTTAGTCCGACATGCAATTACTCAGTGATGTTAGGCCAACGTGCGATTACTCACTGAAGTTAGTCTCGCGTGAGGTTAGTCTCGCGTGAGGTTAGTCTCACATGAAGTGATTATTTACCAAGTGGGGGAAGGGCAGTAGGATAATTTGTCTTCGCCTCTGGACTTCCTTTCACTGTTCATACTTGCTTGTTTGCGCACAAGTCACCTATGTACTCCCTCTCCTCCCTTTCCTCCTCCCACAGCAGCTCCTCTCCAAGAATGCCTTTGGCTACGTGTTGCCCATCACCTCCTTTGTGGTGGCCTGGCTGGAGACCTGGTTCCTGGACTTCAAAGTGCTCACCCAGGAGGCTGAGGATGAGAGGGGTGAGGGAGAAGGGGCCTGAACCCAGAGGCTGTGGGGAGAGGGGTGGGGGAGAAGGGGCCTGAACCCAGAGGCTGTGGGGAGAGGGGGCCTGAACCCTGAGGCTGTGGGGAGAGGGGTGGGGGAGAAGGGGCCTGAACCCAGAGGCTGTGGGGAGAGGGGGCCTGAACCCAGAGGCTGTGAGGAGAGGGGGCCTGAAACCAGAGGCTGTGGGGAGAGGGGTGGGGGAGAAGGGGCCTGAACCCAGAGGCTGTGGGGAGAGGAGGCCTGAACCCAGAGGCTGTGGGGAGAGGGGGCCTGAACCTAGAGGCTGTGGGGAGAGGGGTGGGGGAGAAGGGGCCTGAACCCAGAGGCTGTGGGGAGAGGGGGCCTGAACCCAGAGGCTGTGGGGAGAGGGGGCCTGAACCCAGAGGCTGTGGGGAGAGGGGGCCTGAACCCAGAGGCTGTGGGGAGAGGGGGCCTGAACCCAGAGGCTGTGGGGAGAGGGGGCCTGAACCCAGAGGCTATGGGGAGAGGGGGCCTGAACCCAGAGGCTGTGGGGAGAGGGGGCCTGAACCCAGGGGCTGTGGGGAGAGGGGGCCTGAACCCAGAGGCTGTGGGGAGAGTGGACGTTCACTGGGAACCTTTTTCTGTTTGCCACAAACCTTAGCTAACGTTAGCTAACAGTTTGAAAAGGTAGATAGGGAAAATGTTGAGAGACCAAATTTTGATAGTTGTTTGGCTGATATAATACAATTTAATCAATGTCATATTTGTTCTTACCTTCAAAAAAATCTTTTATCAACAAATCGGCTAGCTGGCATTGTTAGACCTAAGTTGCATCCATTTGTTTTAAAAAGGCTAAATGGAAAGGAACTAAATGGAATGTTAATTTAAAATCATTGTTTCTTGCAAAGATTTGCTGTCTAGAACGCACGTCTGGAGGGTGTGCAGAGAAAGGGCTATGGAACATGAATATAGAGTCTTGACAGAGGAACATGAGACACAAATGCATAGAGCAGCTAGATGAGAGGGATGGATAGATGCATAATGGAGCAGGGAGGGGGATGTTAAGGAGGTGCTCACCGGTGTGTCTGTTCTCCAGCGTACCTGGCAGCCCAGTGCGTGTCAACTGAGCGAGGGCCCATGCTGTACCCACGCGCCGTTTCTGACGGACAGTTCTACTCCCCACCCGAGTCCATGGCAGGTACTGTGATCTTTCAGACAGACCCACTCGCATGCACGCATACGGTCTCTCTTCAGTACGCACACACAGACACGCACGCACACACGCACGCACACACGCACGCACACACGCACGCACACACGCACACACGCACGCACACACGCACGCACACACACACAGACACACTCGGTCTCTCTTCAATACGCGCATGCGCACAGGTAAAGTTGCTCACACTGACACATACAGTCTCTCACTCTCTCTTACACACACACACACACACACACACACACACGTGTACAGGTGCACTCACTCACACATATACGGTCTCTTACTCTTACATACACACCACGTCACATCCATTAATATAAACATGAAATTCTATAGTCTATATTCCAAGTCTGAAAAGCATGTATTATAGGACTAAGTCATGCTGAACATGAACATCCCATCGACATTTTTCGGTAAAAAATCCTTCATCACTCAAGTATTGCAGTTTGCTAATTAATTTTATTTGCAGTACATGTGCTTGGTTTGTTTGTTGTTTGGCTCTGTATGAGAACCTGCATCTTCTAAGGCGCCACAGCTAAGAGTCGAGTGAGTCATGCATGCACACATACATACATACGTATGTGGCCTTTATCTATGACAGGTTCAGATGAGTGAGTTATACATACTTACATACGTGCATACGTATGTGGCCTCTGTGGCAGGTTCAGAGGTGTGAGTTATACATACTTACATACGTGCATACGTATGTGGCCTCTGTGGCAGGTTCAGATGAGTGAGTTATACATACTTGCATACGTATGTGGCCTCTGTCTGTGGCAGGTTCAGATGAGGAGCTGGACGAGGAGGGACTGGGCCGCAGAGCGGTCACTGCTCAGGTGCGTTGCAGCCTGCGCTCCGTGCTGATTGGAGCTCTCGCCTTTACCTCATCCAGTTAGACGGCGAGACTGCTCTGCAGCTGAATGAGGTGTTTTTACTGCCTCGTCTTGAGTTGCTGTCACAAATATGTTGTTTGTAGGGCACTAAATGTGTGTGTGAAGTTTTACACGCATTTCTTTTACACATTTTAAAGGTTGTATCTGCTTGGAGCCCATTACACTGTAGTATTTTTGTAGCTCAATATCTCAAAACCACTCAGAACGCAGATGGAACGTATAATTCCACGGTCACAAAAGGCTGGTGTCATCATGCATTGTAAACCAGGGACGTGGCTGTTGTTGTTTCATAACAAGACCTCATGACATTTGAACGGTCATGGGTTGGGCTCATTCGCCAGACACTCGAATATTGTTGCTTTTTCTTTAACGGAAAAGAAAATAGATTCATTCCTCAGCCTGACGTCAGAGGCGACACATTCCGATAATTTGTTTTGACTGTTGACCTATGGAAAGCCGAATGCTTTCCTGTAGGAGAAAGAAAGAGTGTTTATGTGTAGTTTGTGGTAGCAGGGTGTTCAGTGAAGTTCTCCTCACCCTCCCCCACCCCACCTCCTCAGGAGAAGGAGTTTGTGCGTCAAGGCCGGGAGGCCATGTCCGTGGTGGAGCAGATACTGGCTCAGGAGGAGAACTGGAAGTTTGAGAAGAACAACGTGAGTGCTTAAATCATTACAGCGCTCGCTGTCCCAGAGTAAAGAAATTGAATAAGTGTGCCCAAACCAGTGTGCTGACTTAAGAAACTTTCTACTTTCCATGGAAATGTGTGCAATGGTGGTTGCTCGGTGGTCAGGAGCTGGGTGATTCCGTTTACACCCTCGAGATCCCTTTCCACGGCAAGACCTTCATCCTCAAGGTACAACATTGTGCTGCATTACGTGACATGTCGTTAATTTATTTCTGTTCTCTGTATGTCACCTGCTCCATCAAAATCAGTCGTATTGACCCCAAAACGTATTTTGAGTTTTAGAAACTAGCTTTCTAGCGATATCTCCAGTTATCTCCAGCTATCAAGGGAGTTGTCCCATTTAATTTTGGGTGCCACCAAAACATGAGAGTTACGTGAAGCTGGGAGACTACTGACACTGGGCTAATGAAACTTGTCATCTTATGTATAAACCCTTTAAAACTATATTTTTACTCAGAAATATTTTATACTCTTGACATTAAGGCATACCGACTGTGAAAGCAAATCTATTACATTACATTACATTATTGGCATTTGGCAGACGCTCTTATCCAGAGCGATATACAGTTGATTAGACTAAGCAGGGGACAATCCTCCCCTGGAGCAATGCAGGGTTAAGGGCCTTGCTCAAGGGCTGTGTGGATCTTATGGTGGCTACACCGGGGATCGAACCACCGACCTTGCTGGCCCAGTCCTTTACCTTAACCACTACGCTACAGGCCGCCCCACCGAAAGACATCTTGCTTTCAAAAGCTTAAACACTCTATTTTTACTCTGAATTTGGCATTAAGACATGCAGATTATGAAAGCCAAGATGTTGTTCTACAAAATAAAGATGAAAGCTTAAAACAGCCAAAAATGAACATCTTTACATAAACGTCGATTTATGTAAAACTAGCTGTCGCAACTTACTACTGATTATGATAGAACGGGTCTTGTATGTATTTTGGCTTACGAGAGCGCATCACATCATTGAGCTGTAAAGATAAAGGGTTTGATGTGACTCCTGGCTGATGTGTGTTTGTGTCTCCCAGGCATTCATGCAGTGCCCAGCTGAGCTTGTGTACCAAGAGGTCATTCTGCAGCCTGAGAAGATGGTCCAATGGAACAGAACTGTCTCGGGTTGCCAGGTCTGTTTCCGCTTCATACGTGTCTACCACCCTCCCCATCATTTGCAATAAACACGTTGCAAAGGGCTGTGATATCAGAATTATGAGTAATGGTACAAGCCATGTCAAACTGAATCTACAATGCAATTGTTGTAATTTATACAAAAATTATGCATTTTTGGTTGGGGGGAAAAAAATGGGATGCATTTTCTCAATGTTGTCCACCTCTAGAATTTAGTTATGTTGCGGAAACAGTCTACCCTGTCGTGGTCATACTTTGTTGCCTAGTGCGATTTGACAGCCAGAAGAAACGCTGAAATTTGTTGCCGTTTATTCTTTTTTTGCTCTACTTCATTATTTTGCTTTTGACCGGAGGGGATAGAAGAAAATATGTTGGAATAAATAAGTATTGTATGTACAATGCTATGTCATTGAACCGGTTGGCCAACATCATAAAAGATTAGAATTTTGTCTTCATCCAACTTTCTATGAATCTGCTAACCCAGTTTTTCCCTCGCTTGCTTTATGATACAGAGAAGTGACCATTTTTTCCATTCATGTTGGTTTTTTTTTGTTTGTTTGTTTGTTTGAACTCTTTCAGTCCCAAGGCCAATATTAAGTGGCTCAACCCAAATCCAAAGGGGTTTTGGCTTTGGTTGAGGGTGGGAAACGTAAACGTGGCTATTGTAATCTGGTGGGTACTAGCGTTCGGTACTATACGAGCATGAATGGTGAAGGACAGGACTCCTTGCCTCATTAACTTAACATTACCTGCGCTGGTAAACGGACAGGGTGGGATACCAAAAAACGTATTCTTCCGCTATAACTTCAGTGATTTCCCTGGGTGCCAGCGTATTTTATACTGTTGGCAAAAGAAGGCTTTGGCAGCCTATTGAAGAAGTTACATAACGTGCAAAATGCAAGAACACTAATAATTGTTGTTGCTAAAGAGTAGCCTACAAGGAAAGCACTGCTTTTAACATGAGAAGGACCAGGATAAATTTAGCTGTTTGCTGGAAATGAGAAGCAAGCAAATAATTTTAAATCCTGCTAATGGCTACGGCCAATGCAACGGTGACTTTCACTTACCATTTTTCATCCACAAGCTATATGCAGATTTGTTTCTGAGTTTAGCCTATTTGTTATTCAAATTATTGTTTTATTATGACTCAAAATAAAGTGAACTGAAATATTTAATTTCCTGAAATGTTAGGAATGACCTTCATTCCCGATTTGTTCGGTTCTACTGTACATTTATGATATTCATAATGATGTTCTCCTATTACAGCTTGTCAGGTCAAGTCAAATCAAACGTATTCATAAAGCACATATAAAATGACCGGAAGTGCTGTGCAGAGTAAAAGTAAAAGTTTAAAAATTACGTCACACAAAAGACAAGCTTAGTCTCCAAAAGCCAGAGAAACAAGATTGGTCTTACGTGTTTGAGTAGTGGGGGCAGTTCTAACATGAAGAGGCGGAGTGTTCCACAGCTCCGGGGCAGCCAATGAAAAGGCTCGATCACCTTTCTGTTTAAGCCACGAACGTGGAACTGACAGAAGTAGCTGGGAGGATCTGAGTGAGGTGGAATGGCAGGAAAGGAGGTCAGAGATGTGGGGAGGCGCTCCACTGTTTACGGCTTTATAAAACAAATAGACGCTGTTTACGGCTTTATAAAACAAATAGACGCGGCTTAAACTCTGAACCTTGTGTTTGTTGACACTTGCATGCAGTTAAGCGTAGTGTTCCATTTGTTTTCTTAATGTGATATTGTGAGATTGCTTCAAAACCCTAGTGGGCTAAACCCTAATGCTGCTTGGTATGGAAAAAATAAACCCTGTCTAGTTTTTCTGTGAATTTTGGTGAAACTTGGTTGTTGTCCAACCCTGACCATGTGCAAGTCTAACCGAAGCCAAAGTTAAGCCTTTTGAGTTTGTGTTTGAGTTTGTGAGCTCAGCTTGAGATAAAATGTACACACTCAAGGTGATAGTGAAATACCTACTGTGTATTTACAGCGCTGTACCCCTGGGCCCAATGTGTTTTTAGTTCAGCTTTGCCCAGTCACTGAACAAGTCTCTGCTGGTCTAAGCATAGACCATACAGTCCTTCATACAGAACTGTTCTACTGATTTGTGTTTTGATAGATTCGTCTGAATTTTCTATTTAACCCTCTCAGGCAGGGGTGTCAAACTCCAGTCCTGGAGGGCTGCATTGTCTGCTGGTTTTTTGGTGTGTTTCAGCACAGGAGATACATTTAAAAAGTCTTTCATGGGCTAAAGAGTCCACACACCTTGTTCCCAAGGCCTTCATTGGCAGCTAATTGAAAAGAAACCACAAATACCCGCAGATACTGCGGCCTTCCAGGACTGGAGTTTGACACCCCTGCTCTAAGGTGCAAGGTTACAATGTGATTAGAATGTTCTTAACTGAACGTTACGATCACTACTTGCAAATCAATGCAATTGGTTTCTAGAACACTAATTTAGAATTTCTGGAAAACCTACTCTTGAAAGGGTTAAAGTTTTTTTTTCTTTTCTTTTTTTTCTCCTCTCTTCCCCTCAGATACTGCAGCGCGTGGACGACAACACGCTGGTTTCGTACGACGTTTCATCGGGAGCTGCAGGTGGTGTGGTTTCGCCCAGGTAACTTTCGTCTGGGCCTGTTCAAATGCGTGTTTGCCGTTTAGTCAAATTTCCTCTAAATCCATTCCAGCAACTTCAAGAGATCATAGCTTCTCTCTCCCCTCGTACAATGCACAAAATTAAAGGAAATTTAAGCCCACTGGTTACTTGGTGAGGAAGATTGCTGAAAGGCTAAAATAGTTTTTCGGCATTAAATTGTTTATCGAGCTCTGATTCTGCGAATCTGTTTTTGATAAAAGCCTGTTGTGGAACCAGATGAAACGTTTAAGGAAGTTGTTTAACAGGTTCCTTTATTATTTTAATGTGCATGCTATTAAGATGTGAAACTCTGCCTTTGTCTGTATGATTTATGGGAGTTTGATAAAGGTGGTTGAAACTACTAATAGCTTGCCAAATTGCACTTTATTAGGCATTTATTAGTCTTATTGTTTGTAGCCTATCCGCTTAAGAGTTTTGATGCATTGTGTGTTCAGAGATGTGTACAGCATACCACCCTGTCATTCCACGGCCAAAGTCACTTGTATCACATTTCTTCCCTGTTCTGACATTTGGTCTGAAAAATAGCTGAAGCTCTTGACCATGTCTGCATGTTTTTATGCATTTAGTTGATGACACATTATTTGCATTAACAAGCTTTAACTGTATAATTAATTGCAATGGATGGTATACAGTGCCATGAAAGTATTTGCACCCTTTTTGATTTCCTCTGTTATTGCATATTTGTCACTGAATGTTTTCACATCTTTTGACAAAATGTATTATTAGACAGTGCAAACCTGAGCAACACAAAACATGTTTTTGAAATAATTATTTCTGAAGTTCTGAACCACTCCTATAATGTGAAAGTAATTGCCCCCTTAACATTAATAACTGATTGCACAACCTTTAGCAGTGATAACTGCAACCAAACGCCTCCTATAATTTGATATCAGTCCTTCACATCGCTGTGGAGGACTATCAGCCCGCTCTTCTTTGCAGAGCTGCAAATTCAGACTTTAGTTGACCACTTCACTCAAATGGTGGGGTTCAATATGAGCGAGTTTTAGAGTCAGCAGGGCTGGCATCGTTGTGCACGTTATAGAGAATCTATCCAGGCTACGGCTTACGGTCATTCAGATCCACGTTTTACAAGAAGACTGCAATGCAAACGGATGATTGCACAAATGCCCCTCTCCCCCATCTCTCCCCCCGTTGTTCAGGGACTTTGTGAACGTGAGGCGGGTAGAGCGCCGGAGGGACTACTACATTTCGGCGGGGATGGCCACCAGCCACGACGCCAAGCCCCCGATCAGCCGCTGCGTCAGGTGAGCCCCGCACAGCGCCGCTTCGCCAATGGGAAAATGAATAATAATGGAGCTTTCATCAACTCCCTGCAGAGTACATTATTTATTTAGCTGATGCTTTTATCAAGAAAAAAAGTACAGTTGATTAGACAAAGCAAGGAACAATCCCCCCCCAGGAGCAATGTGGGGTTAAGGGCCTTACGGACCCAACCGCTGCACGTATCTTAACCACCACGGCTTGAACCACCAACCTTCTGGGTCCCTGTCATGTACCTTAGCCACTAGACTACTGGCTGCCCAGAGGTGTTGAACAAATTAGAAGCATGCTAGTAATTTAAAGTTTGTTAAATTACCTGCTGTAATTGAGGTGCAATACTTTTACTTTTTTTAAAGTGTTTCACAAACAAAAATGGCTTGTTAACTACTGAAGTGAAATTTAGTCGAAAGGATCAGCAGACTTTAAACCAAGTTTTAATATAGACCATTTTCACATTTAATTCATGTTGGTGTCACTCTCTCTCTCTATGACTCCACCTTCTCAACACCTACCGTTTTCATTATAAGCTTACTATTGCTGAAAAATGTATATGGAAAAAAATTCTGTGGCTTAGAGACTGTATTTTAGTTTGTCATTGGCATAGTGCAGATTAAAAAATGTGTAGATTGCCGCAATAATACTTTCTGCACTTAAAGGGATATTCCACCCAAGATCCATCCAAATGTTTTTAGTTTTTTATAAAATGCTGTTCATGTTGAATTCAGTGGTCAAAACCACTGCACTACACTACACTAAACATTTTAGTGAGTATGCATATGTATAAACACCACTAATTTCTACATGGCTAAATGTATAAAAATACCCTTTAATAAAATCTGAGAATGTGCACTTTGTCCCAAACATTGATATCAACATTATGGAGGGCACTAAGTATACAATCATGAAGTGAAGTGGCCAGATTATCCTCTTAAATTCTTATGTAATATTTGGTTCCATTCCAATTCAGAGGAGAGAACGGTCCAGGAGGGTTTGTGGTCCTGAAGTCCAACAGTAACCCATCCGTGTGCACCTTCCTCTGGGTCCTCAACACGGATCTCAAGGTATTCCTGTCTGAATTCTGCTGGATCTCACCGCTGTCCACCCCTCTCAGTACATGCATATCTGTACCTCTTCTTCCCAACATGTTTTGCTAAACACTGAGGTCCATATTCCCTAGGCCTCTCAAACACTGTGTACTGATCTAGAGTCAGCTTCAGTCAGTTCATTTCAATAAGGTCGCAAAGACTAGTGTTCCTGGTCCCTGACTGCAGATCTGCCCTCATACTCTGGGAAGAGTTGTATACAGGCCTTCATTTTTGTTAAACATTTTTGCCACAATACCTTGTTCTGGGTTTGTCCATTTGATGACTTGGCTGGGTCAGAAAACAAAACAAGTTTAATCCCTCCACTGTGTTCTTCTGCCAGGGCCGACTACCACGCTACCTCATCCACCAGAGCCTGGCGGCCACCATGTTTGAGTTTGTCTTCCACTTGCGCCAGAGGATCGGTGACCTGCCCTCAGCTCATCGGTAGAGGGCGGGCCCCCTTGGCTCACAGCACACAATGCCCCCCTGTGGATAGGAGGAGAACTACAATGCCTGGAACATCTCTGCGGTTACATAAGAAGTGCTAGGGACCTTAAACTCAATCTCACCCCCCCCCAACAGATTAAGCTGGACTTTTATCTGTCAGTCTATACACGAGTAATTGAAATCTCAAATCGAAGGATGAATCCAGCGAGCTTCTGAGGGGCTCGTTTTTGCACACACACACGGTTCTAGTAGCCTGTGCCATATTAGTTTTTTCTCGTTGTCGACACTTCATTCGGTGAGAAGGACGGACTTCTCCTCTCTGAGATGAGCCTTTCCGTGTGTACAAAGCTTACGCACAAGACGTTCGCCAGCCCTGGACGCGGACTGAGTGATGTTGGGTATGATGGCCAATACCGGGTCAGACTAGACTGAATGCCAGTCGATTGTTTAGTTTGCTGTGCAGCAAAGTGCAAATAATGAAGCCTTCACCAGCATCGAGCTTGTTTTAACCCTGCATGTTAATGAGCTACTGGCAGCCATTTTCTATTGTCTTAACACGGCCTGCCTGCACGTCTGGCTGCTTGCCTCCATCACTGACCGTTGCTATGCATGAACAGTAGACTACACTAATCCATGCAACCCCCACCCCCCCCAGCTCACTGAGATCGAGTTGGCACAAGTGGGGGAGGAGCCTTAATCTGTGAACGGACACCAGGAAATCGGTGTGTAGTTTTTTGTTTTTTTTACCAATATCATTTTGCTTTTATTACTTTATTTTTGCCAAAATTGTGTGTTGCATTGCTTAATCTTTTTGTATGTTTGTTATATTTTTACAATGATTTGGGTCACTTTGAATAATGCACATAGCTCTCACGGGGCAATGCAGTATAAGGCACATTTTGTTTTCTTTTGCATCGTACTTTATTTGAGTCCATGTCAACCCCGTCAGGTTTTAAAGGGCCTAAAATAAAATGAGTAATAAAATTCTGTCTGATTAATGATGATGGTGATGATCCTTTTTTAACATTTACGCAGGTGTTGCTAGTGCATTGGAAATCTTGCACAGTTCTTCTCAGCCTTAATAATAATAAAATGAGATCAAAATTGCTGCAAATATAGACATCACGTTGAGAATATGCACACCATATGTGCACCAACTGCATAGGCGAAGTACATTACATACATTCTGTGCACTGTTATGACTAGGAATTGCAAATTGGGGGGGGGGGGGGGGGGGTCATCTTCCAACCAAGGTGAGTCACCTGTAAATACTTGTTTTTTCCTTTTCCCATTAGGCCCACAGTACACACCTGAGGTTAGGAAACTTTTGGTGATTAAGTCTAATATAGTGTTTGGCCAGCACACTATACACACTATAGATTTCATCAATACATTTCCCAGCATAGAGGGATTCGTACAGCACTATCCATACACTAAATGCTCTATTGCACATCACAGATATTGCCTGGCTGAATGCGATTTACTCTTTGAAGTGACGATAATTTCTTTTAGCAAATCTGGTGATGTTCACTGTGATGTTGCTGTGTTTTAGGGCAGTGGGAAATTCCTCAAACTCAAATCAGTCACTTGTCCCTGTCTGACACACAGCTTTACTGTCCAATCAGTCTCCTGTTCCTCTTTTAATCCCTTCATGCTGATGGCAAGTCTGGCCAATCCTCGCCAATTTATGTAGTGTTCAATTTAAGGCTTTCTAAATGCGGATGTGAGCATCACAAGGACCACAATAAAATGGTTTATATCAAGTGAGCACTTACGATATTAACTTACTTTATTTATACCCAAAGTATGTGAATATAACGAGTGCAACAAATACAAAGAATCGAGGTGAAAATGGAAAAATGAAGCTATTCTCCTTTTGTTTGCAGACAGGGCAAAACAGTCATAGACATGGGACAAACAAAAGCCATAACAAAACAAACTTTTTTCTCATAATGGCTTCTTTGACTGGCCAGGAGGACTGGCTCTGGTCCTTAAGTTGACAATCACCAATAACAGACTTCAAAGGCAATCAAAAGCTAGAATCAAGACTAGATACTGAAAGCTTTCCTATACCTGCACTACGTGACTGGATACACCTGACTAATCAGAAACAGCTGAGAAGCCAACTTTCCAATGACTTTTGGTCCCCTAAAATGGGGGGACTGTAAAGTGATGTTATTCCTATACAGATCACCTGATATGGATGTAAATGCCCTCATATTAAAACTGTCTGCACTTTAACCTCATATTCATGGTTTAATTTCAAACACAATGTGCTGGAGTACAGAGCCAAAAGAACAGGAATTATGTCCTAATACTTACAGACTGGACTGAATACTGGTGATGTTCTTGCTTCTCAGTAAAACGGTGTGTCAAAACATAACACATTACTGAGCCACCTTTGAAGGCCTACACTACAGTTTGTGAAATGCAGGCATTAGAGAAATGCAAACCAAAAGACATTCAATTTCATCAATTCAAATCCGCCAGTACAGTGCACTAACAGTGCTCATATACAGTGGTGTGCAAAAAGCTGGGCACCACTGGTCAAAAAGCCTTTGACCTCTCAATGGTACAACATTAAACATGACAAATTTTTAAGCAATATTACTTTTTATTTTAATTCTTTACAGTGGCAAAACAGCCAGCTAAGAGTCTTTCAGTTTTTGCTTTTGGAATTTTTTCCCTCGGTCAGAAATATTCTTCGGCCTCCTTGCATGTACGGCATGTTTGAGATCAGATGTTCAATAATATACATCTGTCTTTCCTGGAGGTACTTCCTGGTTGATTTCCAGGTATGTTTTAGATCATTGTCTTGCTGGAATACCCAACTTCCCATAAAGTTAAATGTCTGGACTGACTAGCCTCTAGAATTTCTTGATATTTGGTGGAATCCATTGTTCCTTCCACTCACACAATATTTTCTGTGCACCCAGCTGTCGCACAACCCCAAAGCATAATGGATTCACCTCCATGCTTCACAGTTGACAAGGTGTTCTTCTCTACAAAGGCTTTACCCTTTTTTCTCCAAACATACCTTCTTTGGTGAAAATGAACCATCTTCATTCTGAAATCCTTGGACAACTGTTTAGAGGAACCCATGGTTGTTAACACCAGACAGAACAGCCAATGCAGTTGGATACTTTAGAAGGCATGGACTTACTTCACAATAAAAGGTTCAGCCTAGGAATTATACTCACCTGACTCATTGAAGCCATAACGAGTAAATTACCTGGGTCTGGGCCTTAGCAATCATCTTTTTAAAAAGTACCAAAAAGAATCCTGAATTGTTCCCAAACTTTTGCACAGGTCCCTTTACCTCTTTCGTCGTTTCTAAACAGTAAAAAATGAAAATAAAAAGCAATCTTGTTTTAAAATTTGCTCTCATGTTTAACAGACATTTAAACCAGGGGTACCCAAATTTATGCACTTCACTGTATCTCTCAGTACTGAAAGCCTGGGGGGTAGGTTTGCAACGTCTTGTGATTCCACAGGCAGGCCGCACATGAACAGTTACCCTTTACAGATAATTACTGTATTCTTTGAATTTTCCTTTTTTTAGTCTCTCTCTCTATCTCTGTCACACTCTCTCTCCCTCTCTTGCATAGCAGAGACCTGTTGTCCTCTCTCTTCGAGAGTCAGTCTAAAAATATGAAATCAGATGATATTGGAAAAAGACTTAACCAGCTGCCTTATCATTTTTCTACTTTGATAGTTGTATTTATTTTGGGAACACGTCCCCTCTCAATGGTTGTTTTCTGTTTGGAGAAGAGGAGATGTGAAAGAGGCGTCTCCATGACTGCAGGGGGTTAGAGGACTGCCGTTCACATGACTACACTGTGACCTACTCAACAGGCCTGGATGTGTGTGTGTGTGTGTGTGTGTGTGTGTGTGTGTGTGTGTGTGTGTGTGTGTGTGTGTGTGTGTGTGTGTGTGTGTGTGCGCGCGCGCGTGTACGTGCATGACTGAGATCAAGTAATAATACCTCCTCTATCTCCTTGACCAGAGAGAAGCACCAACCCTGATTCACTGTCTTGCTCTCCCTCATCTGAATGTCAAGGAGAACGTTGCCCAGTTCTGGGATTGCCAGCTTGGCAAGAAACATCCAATGCCATTGCTGTTCTCAGGTCTGTCCAACCCAGGGCTTAACAGATAATTCTTCATGAGAACCAGAACCAAGACTGGAACAGGACAGAATCAAAGACCAGAACCTTTTTTGAAAATCTTTCATCATCTGAAAAATCTTTCATTGACCTCCACTGGACTGTATCCATAACCTGGAATCTCTAGTACTGGATTAGAATAGTATTTTCCCCACTGTGGGTTTTCTTTTGACTAATCTGGAACTCCATTTGCTTTCTGTTGTCAGGTCCAGAACTGCAGATGACCTACAAAACATCTGCACCATTGCGGACCACTAAACCTGTACTAATCCATAATTTGGACTGCAGTAGACCCACCCCAGTTTATGGCGACTGTTTGGGGCTGAGCATAACCACAGGTTGTTCATGCGGACCTTCGGAAAGACGTTGCTGAAGACCAGAGGCTGACCAGGATCATCTCCATAAGTCCCGTTCAAGTTAACAGGTAATGAACAGGCCAGGAGACCACGACTCAGAGCGACAGTAGCTTCAGCATGTATGTGTATATTTCCAGAGAATCATGCGTATGCTTATCTATCTAAGGCTTTCATTGTCTCTGCTCCTTGTGTATGGACCATGACTTCTCTTTCCATGACTGTCTTGTAAAGGGACCTCAGAACCATACTGCAGTACACAGTGTAGGAAAATGTTTTTGTCATTAACTAATGACATTTTTCAAAGGTTTTGCTGAATCTGGTTTTCCTCTGCGCATGGCAGAATTGTGCTTCAACATAAAAATATGGCCTGTCAGTTTTCTCCTTAAGTGTCATATGGGCTGGAGTCAAAACTGGTGATCTATGATGAAAGATAGTGCATGTCTGTGTCAATACTTTATGAAGTTCAGAACAGAGCTATTTTTAAATGTAAGTAAATATATTCAATGTGTATCCTGAACTGAAAATATGTACCAATATACAGTAGTCACAATAACTCTCACAAGGTCTCCACAGTGTAATTGTTTAAAAAATTGTAAATTACTTCTTGAAGGTCGAAATCAGTAGGTATGATCTTCAATATTTATCTACACTCACTGAGCACTTTATTAGGAACGCTATACTAATACTGAGTAGTGCCTCCCTTTGCTCTCAAAACAGCCTCAATTACCCAACATTCCTTTGAGATTCTGTTCCAGAATGCATCACGCAATTTCTGCAGATTTGTCAGCTGCGCATTCATGCTGAATCTCCCGTTCAAGAACATTCGACTCATTGTTCTGTTTATGAAACCAGTTTGAGATGACTTTTGCTTTATGACATGGTGCATTATCATGCTGAAAGTATCTATTAGAAGATGGGTACATTGTGGCCATGAAGGGATGCCCATGGTCAGCAACAATACTCAAATAGGCTGTGGCATTCAAGTGATGATTGATTGGTATTAACAGGCCCAAAGTGTGCCAAGAAAACATTCCCCACACCATTACACCACCGCTACCAGCCTGGAGTGTTGACATGAGGCAGGTCCCATGGATTCATGCTGCCCTCGCCAAATTCTGATCCTACCATCTGTATGCCTCAGCAGAAATCGAGATTCATCAGACCAGGCTACGTTTTTCCAGTCTTCAACTGTCCAGTTTTGGTGAGCCACTAGCTTCAGCTTTCTGTTCTTGGCTGACAGAAGTGGAACCTGACGTGGTCTTCTGCTGTTGTAGCCAATCTGCCTCAACGTTTAATGCGTTGTGCATTTCTGTTCACCACAATTGTACAGTGGTTATCTGAGTTACTGTAGCCTTTCTGTCAGCTCAAACCAGTCTGCCCATTCTCAGTTGACCTCTTTCAACAAGGCATTTCCTTCCTGGACATTTACTGGATATTTTTTGTTTGGAATATTGGGATGGTTTACCATTCTAATTCCCAGGAGATCAGCAGTTACAGAAATATTCAAAACAGCCCGCCTGGCACCAGCAATCATTCCACGGTCGAAATCACTAAGATCACATTTTTTCCCCATTTTTATGGTTGATGTGAACAATAACTGAAGTTCCCGACCTGTATCTGCATGATTTTATGCATTGCACTGCTGCCACATGATTGGCTAATTAGATAACCGCATGAATAAGCAGCTGTACAGGTGTGCCTAAAAATGTGCTCAGCGAGTGTATACTGAAAAACTGTACGTTTGTTACACATATTTAGAAGTATTATGTACCTCTTCATTTTTTCTATTAAATTGAAACATAACTTTTTCATAAGTGATCTTTTGTCATCTGTAAAGATATACAGTTACAGATTATTGCCTAGTTTTCTGTGTGGTTTCCTTTCATTTAAGCTTGAGCTCTCTTTCTCTCACTCTCCCTTTTCTCAGAGATGGGGTCTGCATTTAGACGGTTCTGTGCTGCGTTCTGCTGCTGCTGTTGCAGTGAGGAAAATGAGCCTGAAGAGAAAGCACCCTTGTTGAAGTACACAATCATGCCTGAACACTGCTGCCTGAACACTGACTCCACTGTAAACACATTATATCAATGCTGACACAGCTATTCATACTGCTGCCCGATATCTGAACACTGACACCAGTCCTAATTCTGATATCTGAATACTGACACCAGTCCTAACTCTGATATCTGAATACTGACACCAGTCCTAACTCTGATATCTGAATACTGACACCAGTCCTAACTCTGATATCTGAACACTGACACCAGTCCTAACTCTGATATCTGAACACTGACACCTCTAGTAACTCTGATATCTGAACACTGACACCAGTCCTAACTCTGATGTCTGAATACTGACACCAGTCCTAACTCTGATATCTGAACAGTGACACCACTAGTAACTCTGATATCTGAACACTGACACCTCTAGTAACTCTGATATCTGAACACTGACACCAGTCGTAACTCTGATATCTGAACTCTGATGACACCACTAACCATCCCAATACTCCAGCATTGTCTGTATAGACAGAGAAATCCCAACCCAGACAATAGAATATACAATGATTCTACACAATAATGACATTACCATACACATCGATCCCTAGACACCAACACAAACATACATTGATATTTAAACACTGACACCAATGGTCTCAAGTCTGAAAGCTGTCACAACCATTCACTGGCGTGGCAGTGGCACAAGGGCCTACATGGATATCTAGGCATTGACACTAAGACACGCACTTCCACCTGCACACTGACATGAATGAGCCCACTCACTGATATTTCAACACGTGTGTATTTGTGCGTGTGCGTGCGTTTGTGTGAGAGCAGCGAGACTCTGCTGTACTTCGACCGCGAGGCGAAGAAAAGACGGGACCAGGAGACAAACCTGTGGAATGAGCCGGGGGACCCCAGTCACTCAGAGAGGGACGATGACCGTGAGCTTTACAACCTGCTGCAGAAGAGGGCCAAGACCCGCCGGGGCTCGCAGGTAAGAGAGCAACTCGCACACATTACCTGCCTGGTCATGCAAGGTATATTATTCCATTGAACATCATGTTGCTTATCTAAGGAATCAGCTCAGAGTATTTTTCCAGTGCTTTCCCAAGTGCAGACGTCATGACAGTATGACACACACATTGTCATTCCATTTGTGATAGATCCTCTGATAGACCTCTGGGTTGTTTAGGTAATTAAGCTCATGGGACAGAACAGTTCAGTACTGTACTTTATCCTCTCCAGGAAAAGCCTGCTGCCATGCCGCCACTAGATGGCGCACCTGGTTAACAACTAAAAAACAAAACCATCCAGCAGATTCAAACAGGGATCAGCAACTCACAGTACTTCAGGGCCAAGAACTGCCCATTTTCCATCCTCCCTTTATCTGGATGTCAGTTATGGAGACATCTGGCCAATTAGTAGCACTAATTATATGGGCAGCCTGTAGCCTAGTGGCTAAGGTACATGATTGAGACCCGGAAGGTTGATGGTTAAAGCCCCGGTGTAGCCACGATAGGATCTGCACAGCTGTTGAGCCCTTAAGCAAGGCCGTTTTAAACCCCAGATTGCCAGGGCAGATTATGCCATGCCTAGTCAAATCAACTGTAAGTCACTTTGGATAAAAACATCAGCTACATATAACAAAAAATAAGAAAAAGAAAACCAGGGCTGGATTTGGATGATCCCTGCTTTAGAATTGGCAGCAGCAGTTAAGGCATGTTTTAAGATTGTAGGTACAGAATAGATAGTGTTTCTGACCCAAATGGTTCCTGTTCGTCTTACACAGGGGTATCGGCGCCTCAGTGTGGACATTAACGCGGCGAGACAAGTGCGCCACGGCGTGAAGGAGAAGTGGAAGATGATTCTGGAGAACCTAGGTGAGAGGGAGAGAGGGCCAAAATGGGAATGAATAGATGTTTCAAAGATAGGAAGGGGATAACTATGCCGGTGACTGTCCATGACACTGGGAGTTCTTGATGTATTTATTGATATGAGTTTCAGTTTGAGTAAATTTGTCATGATGTTATGTTACCTTGCCTGCTGGATTAAGATGTTAAACCCTGCTGTAAAATCCAGCTATGCCAGCTTGACCAGCTTGAAAACTGAGCTGGTCAAGCTGGCCATGAGTCTGTCTAGCTGGGTATGAGCTGGTCAACCAGCTGCCAGCTGTTTCAAAACATAGCTTGAGTTGGTCAAACCAGGTCAAGCTGGGAGCTGAATTGGCCAACCAGCTAAACCATGCCGACCTGGGAGTTGGTCTGAACTGTTTCAAACCTAGCTTGAGCTGTTTTTTTCAGTAGGGAAAAGCACTGTACTGGCAGTAAGCACAGGTGACCTCTAACAAACTGTGCTAATACCTAGATTACTGCATACGCTGTAGGTGACTGAAAGCTCTTACCCATCCCTGTAGGGTTCATGGACGAGGCAGAGTCTCTGCTGACGATATCGGCCACTGACTCGTACGACCGCATGCGGAATGCTCCGGTGGCCCGCTCTCTCCTGCAGACCCTGCACTCCGAGACCTCCATCTTTCACAGCAGGGACCCGCCGCCCGAGAGATACATGTTCATTCTGGTGAGGGAAGACGTTCTGCCTCACACTCTCCGTACAGTAGAGCAGCGCTGCTCAACTCCACGTCCTGCGGGCCGCGGTGTCTGTAGGCAGGTGGTGTAGAGCACGGTCTGGGCAAATACCAGTAGACACTGCGGTCGCGCCGCTGTAGAGAGACAAAGAGATCCAGTTCATAATATATTTTGGTAATACTAACATGTAAGATTACATCAACGTAGTTGTTAACTAACTAACTACGGAGAAGTTAATCCGCACAGCTGTGTTCATGTATTTGTACATCATTAATTCATGCTAACAACTACGTACATTAGTTAATGCCAATTCATCCGAATGAAAAAAAGTTAATTTATTTGTTAATGGTTAACTGATTATAAGTTAATCATATGGTTTGCTAATTTATAAATGTGCATGTTACTAATACATTAGTTAGTAGTTTACAAATATATTAACAAATGAACAGATAATTTCATGCTTATTTGGACATTCATGTTAACAATGACATTAGTTAATGCCAATTCATGTAACATATTGTAAAGGGTGACTGATATTTCGATTTTTAAAAATATTTATTTGGGGGGAAGGGGGGTAAACAGGTTTACGTAACAGGTTTCAACTAAACGGGTTTTCAACTAGACAGTAAAAAGTAGCTTGCTTACGTAATGTAATGAAATGACCAAAGTCAATAAAGCTGACATTTCAGAGTAATATACACCATACAAAGGACTGTACGAATAATAGCCAATTATATTCTGACAAAGTCACTTGTTGTGCCCAGTATTGGAGAGAGGTATGTGATTTTCTCATATGTAAGAAGTCTCAAATGCTAACAGCATTTTCTTTTACATTTCTCATCTTATTGTCATGACTCACCCCATCATCCTTCTATCCTAGTTTACTGCTTGTTGCTTTTTCTTCCCTCTCTCTTGCATCGTGCTTGATTATACTTACTATTACCTTTGTTCTATTCGGACAATCTGTCAGAGTCACTAACATTTCACTGTACGCACTTGTTTGATCACGTGACAAATAAAGTAACTTGAATCTTGTCCTTTTCTCTCTCTCCTTCCCTTTCCCATCCCATCCTCTCTTCCACAGGATCGTCTGCTCTACCTGGACGTGGCGGAGGACTTTGTTGCCAATGCCCGGCGATTCTATCCTAAGGGAGCGGAAGATGACGAGGACGACGAGCCCGCTCCGCTCCTTCCCTTCCTTCTGTCGAGAGCCAATCAGGACACCGCAGGGGAAGAGGACGAGCTGGACGATGAAGAGGGAAGCGGCTTTGAAGCTGATGAGGACATCTTCGCCAAGTCCCTGGACTGACGTGGTCCTGCAGTACCGGCTGATGGCCAATAGATGGCGATATCGTTGCAGTGCGATAGGATGGAACATACTGGATGTGATGTCACGCACCTTCAGTGAAGCAATAAAGCGGGCGCTACTCAGCTCCACGTACTTGTGGGCAACTGTGTCTGCAGGTATTTGCTCGGAACGTGCGCTACACCACCTGATTTCCGATAATTATTGTACCTGCTTGGTTCAGATAATCAGCTAATTATTGAGATCAGGTGTGTAGCGCACGGTTGAAGCGAATGCCTGCAGACACTGCGGCCCGCAGGACGTGTTGCTGGGTAGCGCTGCGATAAAGCATTTCAGATAATAGCTGTACTTAATAATCAAGTGATCTGAGCCAATGAGGAAAGTGCTTAGATTGTTTTGCATCTGTTCATCGTTAATTCTTTACCATCTGAAAACACATATGATTAATATTCACATTGACATGTTAATATGGCCAATGTGAATGAAATACAATAGATAGGAAATTCATAATATTTCACTGTACAAAAACACTCCAAATGTCTACCAATACACAGTAAATGCAAAATATCTTAACAAAGGTTGGTTATTCAGTGATTTTCTGGAAGGGAATCTCTTTAATGCTACATTTCCTGGCTCAAATTGTCTGCTCCTTAATCTGTCAGTATTCCCTTTGAC
The DNA here is from genome assembly GCF_963514075.1 of Conger conger. Lineage (NCBI taxonomy): Eukaryota > Metazoa > Chordata > Actinopteri > Anguilliformes > Congridae > Conger > Conger conger. Next base: position 46,684,117 of record NC_083761.1, on the reverse strand, counting down.
ACTTAACATGATGGATGGATCTTCAAAATTACGGCTGGCACATTTCTGATACATTAATAGAAAAAGTTTGTTCTTGCCTGATTCTTAGACATGATTGTATTCCAAATCCACTCATTTTCTGCCATCTTCAACCAGTAAACCAGATTGTCCATCCCGGATCTGAGATCAGTTCCTTGAAGCTGAAGCTGAAGCTATTATTTTACCTGGAGTGCCGTGGAAATCTTCACATTTTCATTAGGTGATAATTTCAGAGTTATTATGATCAGTCAAATTACTGAATTATGGATTCATTAAAGGCCTTATGCAATCACATTGCAGCTAGCATGAAACATTCTCACAATGTTGCTGCCATGTTGTGGCAATGTTCAACATTGATAGAACATTGAAATGACATTTTGAGAACATTTTGTGTGAACTGGGTTTGCTCTGACATTTGAAGCGTTCATGTTTTTTAAGATAAAGGTGTGCGATCAGCTGTTACATTCCTATGAACAGGAAAATAATACTTTGATGTATGAGGTAGACTATGGCTCTTTCGAACAGGAGAGCTGGAGGTCTGAAGGTCTTACTTGAAGTTCCATTTTAATTGACAGCCCACTAAACAGATATATTGCTTTTTACAAATACAACTTGGTCTCCAAAAGGCCGATACCACATCCTCCTTTAGAGGGCAGTATGAAGTTTAAGGATAAAGCTTGAACAACTGAACGAAACAAGTTCATAATACAATTAGTTTTCTTTGGTTCTTTATGAGAATAAAAAAGCGTTTTTTTTATTGCACATGGTCTTTAAAGTACAAAGATATGTCCTGACTAGTTTGAAAGTGTTGTGGTTTAAGAATGTGCTGAAGAGCTTCAGATAATGTGTCGCGGCAGAAGAGAGGGACCGTGCTTTAGGGAGTGTGGTGAGTTTTCTCTGTAATTGGTCTAAGGGGAAATATGGTGCTTTGTGCAAAGCAGAGATTAAATAATGTAATATAAACTGGTTTGTGTGTATTAAATTGAGAGAGAGAGAGAGAGAGAGAGCGAGGGACGGAAGATGCCCGCCTTCTGTGGAGTGAGCGTCTGTCTGTGCGCATGTTATCGTCTGCATTTTCTCTTATTGCTTGTCACTGTGCGATAATTAACTATATAAATTATCGCCATTTTGACCATCGTAACCATAACTCATTCTTTCACATTTCTAGCCAACGTAGACATTGATGGGATTGAGAGAAATCGTGAACTTCAGTCACCGGGGGAAATGCTGCCGGGGTGTGTGTCGGTGTGTGCGCGCGTGTGCGCTTGTGAGAGTGTTTGTAAACACGGAGAGTCTGTCCCCGTGCTGATAGATGTACCCTTTCGGAGAGGCCAATTATATAATGATGAGACTGCTGGGCACCACAACATCAACGTGCAGCCACGGGGGAGGGCAGATCTGGTCCAGGGGCTTTTTCTGTGGGGTGGTGCAGGGGCAGGGCAGGGCAGCAGGGGGTGGATATCGACATTGTCTGAGGGCTTGGTGTGGCGGCTGCTCGTGTCCAGCGCATGTGACTGGGCTTGGGGGACGTGCCTAAAACACCAGAACCCGGGTACAAGCCAGGGTAAGTTTCCCCCTTCTCTTTTTTTGGTCTCACTCACTCGTCCATCTACTGCTAAATATATGATTTTCCTTCAGTGTTCCAAGTCTCTGTATCCAGTCTCCACTCCCCTGTTTCACTGGTGCTGTCTTGGTATTCAGTAAACATCATCCAATCATCCTCCTTAACAGCAGTAAAATGTATTATATTATTATTCCGTACAGATATACACTGCATATACCTATACATATAATAATGTACAGTTACAGCAACAACAACTACCATATAAAATAGGGGTATATGGATTTTTATCTGTTGTAGGTACCTGATTTTCAGATTTTGTGCTGCAGTTCATCCTTTTGTCTCAGTGTTATGAGGGGGATGTCTGGACATGAGGTCACTTGCTGATCTCAATGACACACATCACAGCTCTGACTTACAGCTGATCTCAGCAACTGCACAGCTGATCACATTGACTGCACAGCTAATCTCAGTGACTGCACAGCTGAGTGACTTATAGCTGATCTCACTGACTGTACAGCTGATCACATTGACTGTACTGCTGATCTCACTGACTGGACAAATGAGTCACTTATATATGATCTCACTAACTGCACAGATGAGTCACTTATATATGATCTCACTGACTGCACAGATGAGTCACTTATATATGATCTCACTGACTGTACAGCTGATCTCACTGGCTGAACTGCTGATCTCAGAGATTTACGGCTGATCTCATTGATTGCACAGATGATGTGAATGAGTTACAACTGATCACAGCGACTGCATAGCTGATCACAGCGACTGCATAGCTGACCTCAGTGACTGTACTGCTGATCTCAGTGCCTTACAGCTGATCTCAGAGAACATACAGCTGATCTCAGTGCCTTACAACTGATCTCAGAGAACATACAGCTGATCTCAGTGCCTTACAGCTGATCTCAGAGAACATACAGCTGATCTCAGTGCCTTACAACTGATTTCAGAGAACATACAGCTGATCTCAGTGCCTTACAGCTGATCTCAGAGAACATACAGCTGATCTCAGTGCCTTACAGCTGATCTCAGAGAACATACAGCTGATCTCAGTGCCTTACAGCTGATCTCAGAGAACATACAGCTGATCTCAGTGCCTTACAGCTGATCATAGAGAACAAACAGCTGATCTCAGTGCCTTACAGCTGATCTCAGAGAACTTACAGCTGATCTCAGTGCCTTACAGCTGATCTCAGAGAATGTACAGCTGCTCAGTGGTGGCCTTTTATCCCTACCCTTCACAATAGCTAGAGCCTGCAGTCACTGAATCTGCACTTTGTTAGATTTTGTCTTTTAGACTTTTGCCTATATCCTTCAGTATTGTACACACCCTCTACTCCGACCCCTTTCTGATGCTGGTAAACCGACCCTATTGTGGATCCATTAGTGCACTGATAGAATGAAGTACATTGTGAGCTGTATGTAGTGTGTGTGTGTGTGTGTGCATGTGTGCGTGTTTCTAGAGGGAGAGAATAGGTGAGAGGTCCCTTCACTATCTGCTACCCTCTCTGCTTTCTACCTCTAAACAAAGCAAAAATAAATAAACAGGCCTGTCTGCTCTCACTTCCTGTCCATGTACCTCACCCTCTCTTTCTTTCTCCTCTCATCATTCCCCTCCTCTCCTCTCCCCTCCCCTCCTCTCCCCTCCTCTCCTCTCCTCTCCCCTCCTCTCCCCTCCTCTCCTCTCCTCTCCCCTCCTCTGCTCTCCTCTCCTCTCCTCTCCTCTCCCCTCCCCTCCTCTGCATTAAGCGACATCTTGTTCCCCCCCCGCCTCTTCCTATCGGCGGATCGGAGAAGCTGCCTGTCGGTCTGCACCGTCTCCTCTCTGTGGCGCGGCTTTGAAGTTCTGTCACCGGGCAGCTCCCGTTACGCCGTTACGCAACCGAGCCGGGCAGCTGCAGGCGAGCGCTTCATCGATACAGAGCGCTCTGCCTCTCCTTCCCTCCCAGAGACAGGCGGCCATCGCTTGTTTTTATTTAGAATTCTCCCGTTTGGTTTGCGCTATTTGCATCACGTCCTGGATATCGTGCTACGGAAAACAGCCCCGCTGTATGCTTGCGCGCATATGGGGAATTTTCCTTACTGTATTACTGTGTACACTCACTGAGCACTTTATTAGGAACACCTGTACACCTACTTCTCCATGATTGTCTAATCAGCCAATCGTGTGGCTTAAAAAAATCGTGCAGATACAGGTCAGGAGCTTCAGTTAATGTTCACAGCAAGCATCAGAATGTGGTAAAAATGTGATCTCAGTGATTTCGACCGTGGCATGATTGTTGGTGCCTGGCAGACCGGTTTGAATATTTCTGTAATTGCAGATCTCCTGGGATTTTTACGCACAACAGTTTACTCAGAATGGTGTAAAAAACTATCAAGTGAGCGGCAGTTCTGTGGACGAAAGCGCCTTGCTGACAGGAAGGTGACAGTAACACAAATAACCGCACATTACAACAGTGGTATGCCGAAGAGCTTCTCTGAACAATCGCAATCGACATGCAGACAGACTCCTCAGTGTGGAGATGGACAATGAGCCACAGAAGGAGATGGTAGAGAGGGGCATTGTGTGAGGACCGTCAGACTATTCTACACTAATGTGTGTGTGTGTGTGTGTGAATGTTTGTGTTAGAATGTTTAGGTAGATAGATCGATAGATACAGATAGAGAGATAAATAGAGTGATATAGATATATAGAAATTGATGGATAGAGATAGCTAGAGATAAATGGATATAGATAGATAAAGATAAATAGATATAGATAGATAGAGATAGATGATAGATGGATAGATAGATAGATAGATAGAGATGAATATATATACTGAAACTGATCTATATTTTACATTGGTTCTCACTTTACATGTTTCAAAGATTCACAACCTTGAAACATGTAAAGTGAGAACCAACTATAGATGCGTTTCAGTTTTGGGGGTCAAACTGTGGAATGGGCTTAGAGACTAGTTGAAACTGTAGTTTCAAAAAAGCTTTGGCTTCAGCCTATTTCTTTTCGGTCACTGACTGTGTGAATTTTATTGTGTGAAATGGACTGGTGTAAACATGTATAATGATGTTTTGTCTGTCATATATTCACACAATTTGTTCAAATTGTTCCTTATAAAGTGTGACCAAAATAAACTATATTCATTCATATAGATAGATAGATAGATAGATAGATAGATAGCGAGATATAGATAAATAGATAGATATAGATAGGTAGATAGATATAGATAGATAGATGGATATATAATTATTAATAGAGAGTGTTTGAGATGATGGCAGGGCTATGGTGACATCAGTGTCTGTAGCGGGAGAGTGAATCAGAGGCAGTAAATGTTAGTATCGCGCAGTATGTCACAGAGTGAGCTGCACTGTACGCATGAGTCACCGCCGGGTGAGAGAAACAGGAGAGCTGAGTAACCGAGCAGCACAAGTTCCTCGCTTCAGCGGGGCAATAAATTACCCAGCGGGTTGCCAGGATATTCCCGCCTCGGTTCCACACAAAAACACCCCTCCACTTCCTATAGGGAAGAGTAATGATTACTCGCTGTTATAATTCAAATGAAGAAGGCATAGTCCCTGTCATTGCGCGTGTGTATATGTGCATGTGTGTGGGCATAACTGTGCTCACGTGTGTTCCAGTCACTGAAATGATGATTACAGAGTCTGTAAAAAGTGAATGATACCCAATGATGTATGCAGATTAGCAAGCTTAGAGGCATGACTAGGACCTGGAAGGTTGGCGGTTCAAGCCCCGGTGTAGCCACTATGAGATATACACAGCTGTCGGGCCCTTTAGCAAGGTCCTTAATGCCAGATGGGGCCCTTTAGCAAGGCCCTTAATGCCGTGGGTGCCACATGGTGGCTTCCCACCGCTCCTAAGTAACTAGGATGTTACTCCACAGGGTTCAATAAAGTATATCTTTCTTTCTTACAGATATGTCATCGAATATTCAGTTCATGGAGGGGAAATCTCCAGTCTCTGGTCTATATCAGTGTATCTCATGATGTTGAATTCCCAGGAGTCTGTGCAGGTTTTGCATCCCTGTTGGATGGGGGATACCCTCCATTTTGTGAGGAGCAGAGAGGGTGGACCAACTATTGATTTAGGCATTTAACAGATGCAGTTATCCTGGAACATGCAATTGTATTTTTTACAAAATACCCATTTGTACTGCAGGGTAATTATTGAAGGATAAAAGTTAGGTGCTTCGCTCAAGGGTGCAATGGCTAGCCCTGCCTAGGAATTGAGCCCACCATTTTCAGTGTCTCGTTACCTGCTCAAAGGTCTGCTGATACGTTCCCGGCAGACCTGGGTCAAATACGTAATTGTTTTGGATTCAAATGCTTTACTGAGCTTGTCTGGTTTACTGGAACCTATGAAATACTCTCAAAAGTCAGATCCAACCTTCTGGTCCACTTGCTTGGCTCAATTGCAGGCAAGATCAGTCGAGCACAGAAAAGTATTTGAATCCAAAACAATTGTGTTTTGGTCCAAACAATTTGATCCAGGTCAGATTCCCAGCAGGCATCCTCATTATCAGCACTACAAAGTGCAGCTACTGTCCCCACTATGACTTCTTCAGCATCCCAGTCATTACAATTCCTCATGAAGAGGCCTCCCATGGTGAACTTCCTGTGTACGTAAGAGTATGTGAGAGTATGTTAGAGTATGACGCGCATGTTTGAGTGTGTCAGTATGGGTGTGTGTTTATTATCGGAAGGATTATGAGGAGACTTGGGATCGGGGTGTGGGAAAGGGGGAGGGGGGGGTGTTTGGCGGTAACAGGGGACATTGCTTTCCCGTCAGCTGGCACCCTCACCCCCATCTTCCATTGCCAGCTCAATGCCCGGTGTCAGATGTCAGTGTACTTAGGCTGCGGAGTGATGCCATAATTCAGAAATAGCCGTGGAAAGCCTATATAAGCTGCAAACAGACGAGCCCCCCGGCAGACAGAGCGATTCCACCGCCCGTAAAACCAGAGACTCATCCGAAGCCAGGCCAGGCCAGACGCACGGACGCGCAGACAGACTCCTCGGCGGAACAGACGGACAGACGGACAGGATGCACGGCTGCACGAGGCTGGTGAAGCGGGCGGGGAACGTGACAGGGGCGGAGCTGGGCTGTGCCGTGCGGGAGGAGAACCGGGCGCAGAGGGAGAGCTACCGCGCGGACTGGCACAGCGTGGGCCTCAGCACGCATCCTCAAGAGTGGTGAGCTTCATCTTCTGCCTGGCTCCTACCGCACAGGAGCGCACACGCCTGGGGTACTCCCTACAACATGTACACCTACACACACACACACACCCGGGGTACTCACTACAACATGTACACCTACACACACACACACACCCGGGGTACTCACTACAAAATGTACACCTACACACACCCACATAGAAACACACACCCGGTGTATTCACTCTAACATGTACAATACACCTGCACCCACACACACATACACACACACACATACGCACATACACATGGACACACATACACTCACTCCATCATATACACAATAGCTGCTCTCTCTCTCACGCACAGACTCCTTGTACACTCATTCATAAATGTTATGATGGCAAACGCTATCATATTGTGATCCAGAACAATCCATAACGCATCTAATTTTTTCTGATGTAGAAATGCTATAAATGCTCGTCTTGCTTGAATGATTGAATGTATCATACTCTTCAGTCTGCCCCTTAGTATCCCTCACATTACAGTAAACATATTTCACCACTAAGGTGTACATTAGGATGGGCTCATTTGGGCTTCTCTTTACTTCTCTATGTAGAAGTGTGCAGCAGCTGCACAACTTTGAAATTAGAAGGTTTTCTCTCTGTTTGAGATATTGAGTTTCAAGATACCAAAGTGAATGGGCTCCAAAGAGATATAACCTTTTCAATTTTGCATTTTTTAATATTTTTAAACAGTATTTTTGTGTAAAACATCACCATAGACTGAGTCTCAAAGTGTTAAACCAAGGTGTCGGCTCTTAACTCTACTTCTCTCTATCGCCTCCCTACAGGCAGACAGTGAAGGACGCAGACGACTGTCGCCATGAGTCCTTTTCCCGGCAGTGGGAGGCGAGGCAGCTGGCACAGGCCTGCCCCTCCGGGGTGATTCGGCTGGGTATTCTGGAGCAAGGGGTGAGGGAGCACCAGCAGCTGCCCTACAGGAGAACCCTACCCCTGCCTATCTTCACCCCCACCGAGCTGGGCGTCAGGCTGGGCCGGGGGGCGCCTCATGTCCTGGAGGACCTCCGGCCCTTGCCCGCCCTGGACGGAGCCTGCCCCTCCAAGAGAGACGTGTGCGACATCACCAAGGACCTCCCACCTGTCAAACCAATCAGGATGGAATTTGCCAAAGCGCCGAGGTCCCTGGGACGGTCTATGTCACAGGAGGCCCAGAGGGGGTGAGAGAGGGAGAGAGAGAGAGAGAGAGAGAGAAAGAAAGAAAGAGGAAGAGAGAGAGTGAGAGAGAAAGGGATGACACAGAGAGAAAAGAGAGGGTGATAGGAAGAGTGAAGAATACGCTGTTGTCAAGAGAAGGAATTAGCAGGAAGTTGGAAGGACACCTAGCCTCCAGTTTGGAGAACGCATACATTTGTATATATTTGTGCTGCATTAATCACTTTCTTCTACATATCCATCCATTCTGTAACTGCCTGATAACATTGCTTCGTGCAGCACCTACAGTGTGGCCAACAGACAAGCAAAACAGGGTGCTTTCATGGTAGATGGATGAGAATATACCCCTGTAAATGATTTGTGGCCGATTGCATTTTTGGTCTATTGTTACAGCTGTGCAGTGAGCCTGATAGAATGCAGACTTCAGTCTGAAGTTACACTCAGTCTGCTATATCCTCACATTGCATGTCAATCATTCTCTGGCTGTGGTCTTTTATAAGACCTTGGTTTAACAAAAAGCAGGAATGCCCTAAGCCATTGCATGCAGGTCGCAGAGAAAAAAATAGTAGATGTATTGTACTGGATCGTAGATATGCTACTGCTAAGTGTGAAAGCACAGACCAGACGAATGGAGAGAGCAATGTTTTGGTGGAGATTTGAGGGTTTATCGTAACTCGGAAGGGTAGACGCAACCAGACATAGTTGCTGAGATAGACCTGTAGTAGTGGCCAAGCCAGCCCTTCGAATGTCCTTCACTACAGCTGGAATGAGCTTTGCAGGCCTACATGTGCCAAGATCACGGAGGAGAGGTGAGTGCTCTTAAAGAGCAACAGGAAGGGTACTGGCCCTGGTCCCAGCCTGAAGCTTCACTGCCATACCGAGCTGTTCAATGGGGAGGTGTCACAGCTGAATAACCCACTGTATTAGGAAGGCATTTTCAATGTTGTGATTAAAACACTCACAATGGCTCTGGTTTAATTCACTTTATAACTTTTAGTTTTTGTATAACTTGTTTTTTTTTTTAGTTAAATTTTTTGAAGTTTGAAGATTTAATGAGAGGACTAACCATGTAACTACTGATTTGTACTTGTTTTCCCTGTATAGAATTGATGTGGTTGTAATGGAGAGTGATCGATTTATTTTTCTACAATAAAGTGTACCCGCACACAGCTGACTGCTATGTTGTTGTTTTTTTTGTTGCTTTATGTCCATCTGTATATATATTCAACTGAAAGCCACATCTATTGGCTTTATATGCCAGTGTCTCAACTAGCAATGTCATAGCACAAACACAAAACTTTTCATCCTGGATTCAGGGCCGGCCTTAGTCAACAACAGACCCAACAACAGAGGCATCTCAAAAACATCAGGCCCCCATCATAGAACATTGCAAATGGCACGCTCCTCATTCAGACCTTGAAATAGTTAGTTATTGGAAGCTTTCCTAGATACCAAGTGTGCCAAACAATTGTATCGATTACCATGGCAAAGATTATAGAAATAAATGAACAAACACTGAACTTTAGTGTGTAAAATATTTGAACGCAGAACTTTTGTAAATCAAAAAATGAATTTTTAAAGGAATGATGGGTAGGATTGACATCATGCATTTAAAATGGGAAACAACATTGACTCCCCTTAAGGCTGGCCCTGTGTGGTCCGAATCAAAACCCCACCCACATATCTACTAATGCAACCCTAACAGCACAACCAGGTGAAAGTAATTCCAATCCAATTAAAATGTTGACTCCAGCTGACGCCGGTTGAGCTTGGCCATTTTAATTCCAGCCATAGATTGGATGCTTGGGACTAATGGAGAAGACTAAGGGGATTTGTATCCATGTGTATGTAGATTCTGGTACACAGGAAGGAATCTCTGGACTACAGTAGAGATCACGTGTGTCCAAATGCTCCCGTTTTAATTGCAACAACAAACAAATTGGAATGCTCAGGGGCCTTATGAAGACCAAATGCCCACAGCAGCAGCTGAATGAGAAGTTGCTGCTGTGTTTCATCATGGGTAGTATTTTTAGATGTCTCGCTGTATTCCATAAGAGTTATGATCTAGAAAGTGCTGGTCCAGCTGTCCATGTTTGTGTTGATATTTCCATGATCACCATGTGCCTGGCCTCCACTAATCGGTTAGGCTGGGCTGATTTCCTTCCGTTGTTCCAGCATTAGGCTCTAGTGGACCAGACTCCCCTTCCATTACGCACCCAGGCTTGCACCCTTTGTAGCAGTGTAGGCACTGACAACGCTCCAATTCCCAGCCGTAGGACACCCATTATCATTAATCATTAAAAATTATTCCCCTTCACAACCTACAGCAAGCTTCAGCAATGCATGGTCCTCAACTGCGGTCTGCTGGTTTTCCACCCTCCTTTTACCTGTTAGTCTGGCTACAGTCTACAGCTACAGTTATCAGTAGTACTAATAGCCTGGGAGAAAAGAAAACCTGGGCTGGATTTGGAGCCGAGGGCCAGATCTGTTTTTACTTGAGACTGTTTTAACTTGAGATTGTATTAATTTGTAATTGTGTTGTGTGTTTGTATTGTATGAAACATTATGTTGTCATCTCTGCTTGCTCCTCTCTTGACCAGGGCTCTCTTGTAAAGAGATAACAATCTCAATGGGACTCACCTGGTTAAATAAAGGAGAAATAAATCAAAAAGAAAATCTGATCCCTGACCCTACTGTTGACCAAGACCTGGAATAAGTCCACAGTGTTTTATAGCAGACTTTATGCAACAAATAAAAACACAATGAATAATTCTTATCTGGGGTGTAAACAAATGGGGAAACTTTCAGTTCAGGAATCATTTTCATTGATGAAATATTCAATGTAATGTATTGAAGTATTCAATGTATTCAATTGCTATGACACAACATTCACAGCAACACTTTATTTTACAGCCCATTAATGACCTAGTATCTACTGGGTAAATACATGTGCTAATTTTGTAATTATTAGGTAACTACATTCATTTCTGTGGTGAGTACTATGGAAAAAAGTCAGTAAGTACTGTATGCTAATTCTGCAAGCAGATATAAATACATTTTACAGTTTCATTGTACTTACCTCTGAAATCAAAATAGTTACATAATAAGTATATAGTACTAACTCAGTCAATACTAGGTACAGTTATTAATGGGCTATAACCACATTCACAAATATTTCCTGAAGCTCACCATGCGTAAATGTGCTAAGATGTGAGGCTTGCTTAGATTTCAACATCAAAAATGGCCCCATGGGGTTGAGCTAAATCCAGACCTGGTTCCCTACCTCTAGAGCAGGGGTGGGCAATCCCAGTCCTGGAGGGCCAATGTGTATGCAGGTTTTTGTTTCCACCAATTACTCTGGCTAAATGAGCTAATTGGCCGTATACACCAACACTAGTTCACTCAGATTAGATCACAGTAAAACCATATCATACAGGGACACAAGAACAGTCTTTGACTGGCATTAATGCCTTCATCAAGAAATGTAGGTAAAATATCAGAAGGCATAAATGTTAGAGCTAATGAAGTAATTTAGGCCAGAGGTTGACATGAAAACCAGAAACAGACACGGCCCTCATTGCCCACCCCTGCTCTAGAGCATACAGGTGGAAACCACTCAAGTGTAACAGGCTGTCTACATTCGGAGAGCAAGAGACATTTGACCCCAAGGTTTTTATCCAAACCCAAGCAGAGAAAAACAGTTAGCTGTACTGCACGTGTGGTGTGGTCGGAATCTTACTGTTTCTATCTGGGAAGGAAAGATAAAAAATAATGACACCTCTCTTTACGTGTCTTTGTCTCCTTCTTTGTCTCCACACCAAAGGAACCCAAACCTGGATTACACTCGGATTCACTTTTGAGCCAACATGCCCAACAACTGTACAAAGGGTATTAATAGCAGAGTACACGTCATTATTGTCCCAGAAGCAACAATATCTCCCCCCATCTCTCTCTGTACCTTTGAGCCCACACTGCCCTCGCCCCTTTCATCCCAGGCTGGCTCCACGGGCCGTACATTCAGCTTAAAATACCCCTGATCCTGGCTGACACAGAGCACTTGGATGACCATTTATCTGTGGTCAGGTCAGAATGTTCCAGGCCTCCCCATTTCCCGCTGCAGCATTACCACAAGAGCTGTGGATACAGAAACCCTCGCACAGTGTTCTCGGCCCAGTAATAACTTGGTAGTTGCAAGACTAGCCACCACTGAGCAAACATAGCTTCACAGCGTCATCGCTTAAACGATAATGAGGCTTTTACTGACATTGTGAAGATGAAGGCTTCTTCACTCTGACTTTGTTTAATGATTGAAACCTTTTTAAAATGTCTCCTGCTTGACGCATTCTGTTATAATTCCGGTCTACCGTAAACTGCTAATAGTCTCAGATGCTGGGATTGGTTAAGGCTAGGTACACACCTGCTGCCGATTAGCAATGAGCAATTAACATGCACTAAAAAGCAAGTGTGTGAGAAACGGAAGAGAGGCAGTTTTTAAGATTCAGGGCTGAGGTTTGTTCTTTATTTAATACTCCTCTCACCTCACTGCTTTTTAAAAGTAATTAGTTACTTTATTATAGCATTAGGCAGCCTTGTCAAAGCCATGTTCGTTAGCATATTGTCTTTAAAAATAACATACTGTAAGCAGTAGTGTTCCCCCACCTTCTCTACCTGCTCGGACGAGCTCCTTGTATGTTGAATCCAACACGGCACACTTTACTTGCCCTTCATGCAAAAAAAAGTATGACAAATGTATGATAAGAATATGTTCTTGCATGAGGCCCAATGACTTGGCAAACATTTACATCAGAGGTGGGAATTCCAGTCCTGGAGGGTTGGTGTGTATGCAGGCTTTTGTTTCCACCAATTACCCTGGTTAGATGAGTTAATTGGCCACACATATACACAAACACTGGTTCACTCATAGATTAGATCACAGTAAAAACATTTCATAGAGGGACACAAGGAGAGTCTTCGGCTGTCACTCATGCGCTTATCAAGAAATGTAGATAAAATGTCAGATGGTGTAAATATTGGAGCTAATTAAATAGGTTAGAAGTTGGCATGAAATCAGAAACCAATATAGCCCTCCTTATTCATATCTGATCTACATCGACAGCCCCTTAGACACTTTTTCAAAAAGTGCATATCCATGGTTGAGTCTGCAGCAGGCATTCAATTTCCATGGCTGTTGTAAATCCCATGCCCCAGTGGAGTGATGAGGCCAGTCCATGCTGTCTGTGTTTGATTTGTTAACCCAGGGTCTCGACTCAGGGGGATATTAAAGTTCCCGTACCACTTAGAGAAATTGCAGAAGCATTAAGCTCCATTTCTTGGTCGAGTTCCAAACCTGGCTCTCTCGTTCTGACAGCATAATCACCCCCTTTACAGTCAATTGGCAGCTTTATCCTTTCCATATCCCGCTCTCCAAGTCAGATCTCTGCAGACCTTCTTGGTTAATACAAGGCAAATTGCAAATAAAATCACAATTTACTGTTAACCCTTGCGAATTTGCAACCAGATGATATTACTGAAGCACATGTTGTGGTGTGCATATTTCCTATGCTGGTTCCATAACTGCGTAACCTACTTTTGTCCCTCGCTGCCTTCTTCTAATCCGTGTTTCTATCAGATGCAATAGCCTTCCTTTGGTGTCTAGAATTGTGGATAAATGTAGTATTCCAGATTTTGGTGTCAGTGTAAACCAGTAGGAGTGGATGTGTTGGGTCTTAATTGGATATGCAATCATTATTCTCATGTCTCTACTGCAATCTTTCTTCATTTTAGGAATGGAGGAGTGCCTTTGGGGTGGTGGCCCCCATCTTTACGAAAGGGGACTGGAGTGTATGTTCCAATTATCAGGGAATCCTGATCCTGACCCTCAATCCTCAGCCTCATGGGAAAGTATATGCCATGGTACTGGAAATTATGTTCCAACTGATGATGTTGAACCTCAGATTCAGGAGGAACAATGCGGGTTCTGTCCAGGCCATGAAAAAGAGGACCAAATTTTTACCGCCTAGCAGACTTTTGAGGACACAGGGGAATGTGCTTATCCAGTCTACATGCAGGGCGGCACGGATGGTGCAGTGGTTAGCAATGGGTCCTGGGTTCGAATCCCCGTCGGCCAGGCCCTCTCTGTGTGGAATTTGCATGTTCTCCCGGTGTTTGAGTGGGTTTCCTCCGGGTACTCCGGTTTCCTCCCACAGTCCAAAGACATGCAGGTTAGGCTGATTGGAGAGTCTAAATTGCCCATGGGTATGAGTGTGTGAGTGAATGCTGTGTGCGCTGTGATAGACTGGCAACCTGTCCAGGGTGTATTCCTGCCTTTCGCCCAATGTATGCTGGGATAGGCTCCAGCCCCCCTACAACCATGTTCAGGATAAACAGCTTAAGATAATGGATAGATGGAACATGTTCCTTGGATTAACCTGTAAGATGTGCAGCAGGAGTTTGGGGTGCAGCACCTCCAAGTCTGAGGCCATGGGTCTCTCCTCAGATGAGATAACTTGTCCCCTTCAAGTTAAGGTGAAACAACTGCCCCAGATGAATGACTTCAATTATCTCAGGGTGTTACTCAAGAGTGAGGGAAAAATGTATCAGGAGATCAACTGCTGTGTAGGTGAAGCAGCCACAGTAATGCAGGCATTGTATCAGGTGGTGGTGTTGTAGAAGGAACTGAGCCAAAAGGCAAAGCTCTCGATTTACCATTCAATCTATAGGAAAAGACTGAGATGCATACAAGCGACTGAAATCAGGTCTGAAATGGGGCTTACTCTCTCTGATAGGGTGAGGAACTCAGCCATCTATGAGGACCTCACAGTTGGCTTGGGCACCTAATTAGAATTCCCCTTGGACACCTCCCTTTGGGGGTGCTTCTGGCATGTCCACCGGGGCGGAGACCCAGGGGTAGACCTACGACACGCTGGAGGGATGATATCTTCCAGCTGGCCTGGGATCATCTTGTGAAACCCCAGAACATGTTGGGGCGAGGGGTGTCTGGGCTGCTCTACTATAAGGGCTAGACGAGAATCGCAGTTGAATTGACTGAGATGATGGCCACACACAAAAGCCAATCATCAAACAAATGAGAAGGGCTGGGCAGGAATTGGAGTCAAATTGAACGAGGCAATGGTCCAACACAAAATCCAATTATCACAACTGGAAGGGCTAGGCGAGAATCGTAGTCTAACAAAATAAGGTCAAACATGCAAAATCAACAAAGTAATCAGAATCCACAAGCCTAGAGCAAATACAAAGAGCTAGTCTCACCTGGTGAATGGCAAATGATGGCTTTTTCCGAATCAAGAGAAACCAGAGATGGAAATGATCAATCTGATGAGGAGGCAGAAGAAAATAAGACACGCACACAGTAGACAAATGTAAGCAGAAATGCTTACGACAGAGGTCATAACAACATCGTACTTCTTTTTTTTTCCGTTGGTGAGCTGTAGTTTTCATGTTACTATACGACACTGTGCCTGCTGATACCCTATATAGAGAGCAACTGTTTCCTTGGTAAATAATCTCTCCCCCTGAGGATTCAGTCATGAGCATGGTGGTGAAAACATGTCACAGAGTGTATCGCGCCATATCAACTTTAATAATCCATGCTCTTCTGTCTCATTTCTCCAATAATTCCTTTTTTATCTCTTCTCCTCTTCGAAATCTATCAAAAGCTCTCCCCGAAGTACCCCCCACCTTCCACCCTCCACTCTTTATTCGGTTTCACCGTCTCATCCTCCTAAGGCTTGGCATTTCGTTTTTTGTCCCACGTAGGGGATATGAATCTGGTCTTAATTTCAAGAACCATATACTCTACTATGATACTACTACAATGGACATGGAATAAAAATAAAAAGTAAAATGAATGATATTTTTGAGAATATTTTTGCTGCATCCAAGACACTTGCTACGTGGGGAAAAAATTCAAATACTTAAACCTTTTTCAGCCGGGTCTCGGGGGGTTATGGAGCCTCTATCTAGACAGCTGGATACCTACTGAGCCAAATGTTACATAGCAACAGAGATACAAACAGATGCACGTGGCGTGGTCAGAGAAGCATGACACATGGAGAGACACATGCACGGGTACACGTGGAGGTGCAAGCAATAATGACATGCATTTCAGTTCTCTAAATGTTTTACAAGGCACACATTTGCCATTTTGTAAGGCTGTGTACTGTGACTTAAATTCAGTCATATTCCTTATATTGCGGATCTCATGAATTTTCAGCTAAATAAAGTCTGTCTCTTCACTTTCTATCTCAGCACCTTTTGTGTCACTTGTTTTGATCGGCCAGTGAAACGAAAAAGCGTAAGGCGAAAACATGTCTTGCTTCCCCTCCAACAAGGACCAAATGTACTCTACTGGTGTCAGTACTCAATGTACTCAGAATTCATTTACATGTAATTTATTGCTGTGAGCAGTGTATCAGTGCTTCACTGGGAAACAGGCTGAATCTGACATTAGATTTTTGGGGTCAGATTGCCTGTCCCTCTCCAGGGAAGAGTAACTGGGTCCTGGTATAAGAATGTCTCGGGGCTAATGTCCAGGTTGGGGAGTGCTGGCAGTATTGGGAGAGATACAATCACAGGCCTTCGCCACACACCAGGCACAGAGGGTCAGAGAGGGATTCAATTAGATTTCCTCTTGAGGGCAGGTAGGTGCTAATTGTATCATCAAATGTCAAATGTTGTATCATCAAAACGTTTCATCCTACAGATGAAATGGGACAGGAGAGACGGGATTTCAAAGAGAGGAAACAAATACACAGACGCACGCAATAGCACATTCACGTTATTGCATATCTCCATCTGTCCCCAGGACTAAAATGCTTTTTCCTTCAGAAATTATAATGCTATCTCAAAACAGTAATGCAGCAGAGCACGCTATCATTAAGTGCACACCCAGTCTTTATGCCAGACCTTAATAACATGGTATTGTGATCTAGGGCCAGTACTCACTACAAGAAAAAAAAAACTGCATTTCTGTCTGTGGCACGGTTCTCTTTGCTGATATATTTTTGAACAAAATGTCATTTACATATAATATATAGAGTATATTGCATTGTCAATCTACAAAACAAAAAAGGCACATGGAACTTGCACACCTTTTTCAGGCTTTACAGGGTACCTGACTGCAGGGATACTCAAGTTTGGCCCTTAAGGTCAGTAATACACTGCAAAAAACAAGATTTTAGTATTTACTTATATTGGGACTTATATTGGGAATGTTATTTCTTCTACTTTTTTCCTAAATAAAAATAAATATGCTAAATATTTCCAATGAAAAAGAAATATATATGCATATATTTCCATCCATCCATCCATTATCTGAACCCGCTTATCCTGATCAGGGTCGCAGGGGGGCTGGAGCCTATCCCAGCATACATTTGGCGAAAGGCAGGAATACACCCTGGACAGGTCGTCAGTCCATCGCAGGGCACACGCACCATTCACTCACACACTCATGCCTACGGGCAATTTAGACTCTCCAATCGGCCTAACCTGCATGTCTTTGGACTCTGGGAGGAAACCGGAGCACCCGGAGGAAACCCACGCAGACACGGGGAGAACATGCAAACTCCGCACAGAGAGGCCCTGGCCGACGGGGGATTCGAACCCAGGACCTCCATGCTGTGAGGCGGCAGTGCTACCCACTGCACCATCCGTGCCGCCCCTGTATATATTTCAAATTTCAAATTTCAAATTTATTAATGGATAACCCCTAGAGATGAGCCATCTTGTTTTCGAGGGGGTCCAAAAATATATATATATATATACTACTGTGCAAAAGTCTTAGGCACCTGTAACATTCTGCACAGATAAGATTATTTCAAAAATAATAATCATAATTTGATTTGATTCAGTTTTTAACTATTCTGCCAAATTACTAAAATGTAATGTAAAATGTATAGTATGTTTATTTAGGACCTTTCATTGAATCATTGAAGAATCTCATCTGTACAGAATGTTATACAGGTGCCTAATACTTTTGCACATTACTGTGTGTGTGTATCCAATGAGGAAAGACAGTTTAAATGACTCATTTCAAGATTTGCCAACGGGATAACAACATTTCACTTTTCATTTCGCACAAACAAACAGTAACTTCAAAGAAAGTCAAAACATCTTTAGTGTTATTACAAGACTAAAAAATGTTGTTAAGACAAGGTTATTTTTTTGCAGTGTACTGGTTTTCCTTTCACATTGATATTTAACTGTTCCACTAATGTCACTGTTTGACCAGAAGTATCGCTCACCGAGGGTCCCAGGCCAGAATCATTCCCTGATTAGAGAGCAGAGGGCAAACATACACTCAGTGAGGACTTTATTAAGTATTTATTAGACTTATACTGCTCTAGACTATCCACTTAAGAGTTATGATGTGTTGTATGTTCAGAGATGCTCTTCCGCATACCACTGTTGCAATGTGTGATTATTTGCGTTACTGTCACCTTCCTGTCAGTTTTGACCATTCTGGCCATTCTCCTCGGACGTCTCTCATTAACAAGGCTTTTCTGTCTGCAGGACTGCTGCTCACTGGTTTTTTGTTTGTTTGTTTGTTTGTTTTTTGCACCATTCTTTGCACTCTAGAGTCTATGTGTGTGAAAATCCCAGGAGATCAGCAGTTTCTGAGATACTCAAACCATCCTGTCTGCCACCAACAATCACCCCACAGTCAAAGTCACTTAGATCACATTTTCTACCATTCTGTGTGTCTGATGTGAACATTACCTGAAGTTTGCATTGCATTGCACTGCTGCCACACAATGGGCTGATTGCTTAATGGCATTAAACATAGGTGTAATAAAGTAAAAATGTTCCTAATAAAGTGCTCGGTGAGTGTACATCGATGACCTTTAAGGCCAGATTTGAGTATCTTCTGGTGTAGTGGACTTCTTATGGCGTCCCCAGGGTTCTAATCTACTACTCGCTGCAGCTTTGATTAACTCAGTGGTGCACTTGATTGGAAGAGAACTTGAAGCACACTCTGTTCCTGGTGTCAGCCAGCTCCTGTGTGAAACCTCCGCTCAGGCCATCAGCACGATGCGAAGCCGCAGTCGAGAGAGTATGGTGACAGGCGGTGGCGGGGGGGGGGGGCTTTAGAGAAACGCTCGCTGAGGCACCACCAGGACAATAAATCGTAGAGTTAGGTTTGAGAAAGATAGAGGGATGGGAGCAGGAGTCAGGCCCTGTAGCATGTCCATTAGTGGATGTCTAGGTTGAGAAAGCCCTCTGTCACAGATGGCATCAGTGCCCGGGGCTGGGGACACACTAGGCCTGAGTGCTATCAGGTAGTCGCACAGTCTGAAAGGGGATCGCTATCTCCGCTGATAAGGATGGAAAAGGAGGGGAATCTGGAGCAAGACAGCCCACAAAACACTCATAATCACCACGCAGGTATAAATAGGGACTGCCGCACGCCGCTGCCTTCTTACACAATGAAACGTGCCCTGAAAGGGTGACAGAGAGACAAACAGACGCAAAAAAAACAGGCATACTTTTTCGCTAACTAGCTACGCTATAAAGCGGAGGGCAAGGCAGAAAGGTGCGGCAGAGTTCTGACCGGCAGAGGGAAAAGGAAGAGGGAGAGATGGACGGAGGAAGAGCGAAGGGCAAAGATCAAGGTGTAGTGGATGGCGTGGCAGCGATGGCGCACTGCTACCAGGAGTTCAACCCCAAAGCGTACCTGCAGTACAACTACACCCCTCCTCGCGCAGACTTCAGCCGCGCTGACAGCATCGTGCCTTGGAAATTGGGCTGCCTGCATAGAGCTTTTACAGAAGGTGAGACTTTCTGTGTGTATGTGTGCGTGTTTGTGAGAGACACTGCCAAGGAAACAGGGAAAGTGGGAAGCTTTTAGATGTAAACTGCAATTTCATTTTCATCAAACCTATAAATAAACTCTTCAATCAGTGTGTTCCCAAGGTTTCATACTGCATTTTGTCTCAGTTTGTCCTGTTCCATAATGTATGTGTTGTGAGACATGTATTCATTCTGTGCAACTTTGTAACCTTACTTGGCCTGTTCCAGTTTATTTCTGTTATGGCTAGTTTCATAAATATATTCTTTTCCTGTTTTGAGAGCGTTCCCTAAGGCATTGCGAGTTTTGGTGAGCTGTCAAAACTTCTCTCTCCTTCTCTCCAAGGCGACGTGGGCGGAGAGACGCTGGTGGACGTGGGGTCGGGTCCCACCCTGTACCAGGTCCTGAGCGGCTGTGAGCTCTTTGGTCGGGTGGTGCTGACCGACTTCCTGGATGTGAACCGCAGGGAGCTGAGGCGCTGGCTGAGGGAGGAGGAGGGCAGTTTCGACTGGACCCCCTACCTGAAGCATGTCTGCAAGCTAGAGGGGCGCAGGTGAGACATTCTGGGAGCGCTGGGTACCCTAAACCCAAATATAGACACACACACAACCCACGCACATTGATTGGAAGAGCCATGGGGCAAACATACAGCAATTCCTACTTTCTGCTTATGCCGAGTATTATTTTCCGTTCTATTCATTATTATCAGGTAATTGCCTACTGCTTTTCAATATAAATCTTCAAAATTGTCTCTCTCAAAAAAACTCTTTGCCCTTTTCTGTTCCTCTCAATCTCTTCCTGCTGTGGAAACTGAATATGTAAGGTAAACAATTACATAACCAGTCCAAAACAATATCAATCAAAATGCTGATGCACATAAAAAATGTTATCCGAACATTATACGGTTTGCATAAACCTCGTATTAAATTCAGGCAGTTGTATTCTTACTGTATATTCCATTAATAATATCAGTGATGGAAAGATGACACGTATGTAATAAATGATTTATAAAAATGTAATCTTTACAGTTTACTCAGATGGCAGCTGAAGCATTTCAGTGTTCATTGATATACTGTACGTCCTTCTTAATTCGCAATTCAGAGTGGAGGTGTGAAATATCGCAAAGCAAATTTCTGTGCCCGATAAATTAATTTGTAGTTACGCCTCCCACCCACACCCCCCTGTCCCACTCTTCCCGTCAGTCCCTCGGCGTGGCAGGAGAAGGCAACGCGCCTACGCTCTGTAGTCACGGAGATCCTGCCCATCGACGTGCACCAGCCTCTGCCCCTTCCGCTCGGCGCTCTGCCGACCCCTGGAGCCGACTGCCTGGTGTCCTCCTTCTGCCTGGAGAGCGTGAGCCCGGACCTGGCCTCCTTCACGCGGGCTCTGGGCCACATGTCGGGCCTGCTGAAGCCCGGGGGCCACCTGCTCCTCATCGGGGCCCTGGGGGAGAGCTACTACATGGCGGGGCCGGGGGTCCGCATCCCCGTGGTGCCTCTGGACGAGGCCCAGGTCTGCACCAGCCTCCGGGAGAACGGCTACGCCCTGATCCACCTCAGCACCTACACCTTGCCCCCGGACATGAGGGTGGGGGTGGACGACGTCAGCGGGATCTTCTTCGTGAAGGCCAAGAAAATGTAACGGTGGGGTTTGGGCGGGGGGGGGGGAGCAGGGTGGTGGAAGGGGGGGAGGGAGAGAGAGAGAGAGAGAGAGAGAGAGAGAGAGGGAGAGACAGAGAGAATGAGAGAGAGAAAGGGATGATAGTGAGAGAAAAGAGAGGGTGGTAGAGTCAGAAAAATAGGGAGATAATGAGAGGAAGGGATGATAGAGAGGGTGATAGAGGGAGAGAAAGAGAGAGAGAGACTGCCAAGGAGACAAAATTTAATATATGTAAACTGTAATTTCATTTTCATCCAATATATAAATAGCCTCTTCAATCAGTGTGTTCCAAAGCTTTCATATTGTATGTTTGTTTGTCCTGTCCCATGAAACATGTGTTGCTGCCCCCTTTTGGACAATTAGCCAAGATTAGACCCCATAGTGTAATGACAAAAGCAAGGATCATCAACTTTGGCCCTTAAATCCAAATCCAGGCCTGGTTTTCTGTTCTCCCGGGTAATTAGTGCTAACTGATCCAACATAGTATGACATGTTTTTGAATGGCGTAATGTAATGTTAGGCACGTCTTTAAAAAAACTGATCTCAAGAGGTTGAATATAGGAAGCAGAATATTGGAAATATGCAGTAAAATATGTGAACTCACAACTGTGTAAAAGTAGCACTGTGTTTACCACTTTATAGTAATCTATCAATATTCTCTCTGCTATATGTCAAATATGTGTTAATTTGTTCCAATTTCATATAAATATTTGCTATTTATTTATAATTTGTTAGCATGTTATACAATATGTGAAGAAATTGGGTATCTGAAGTAGCAACAACTGATATCATTGGCGGTTGAAAAATGCATATTTTCCATATTAGAACAAAAATGTGCGATTGCTCTGTATTTGGGTGTAAACCAGAGTGGGAATTTAATGTAAAGAAGACAGCAAAGAATAATTGAGTAAAATGGCTTCAGATCCCATTTGACTGCCATCTGCAGATGGCTTATCTCAAACAGAAGAAGTACTCTGTGCGGTGCTCTGAACCCCACTGTAAGTGTGTACTGAGCTGAGGGTGGGAGAAATGAACTCGCATAGACTGTGACAACCCATTATTCTCCCCCACTACTCTCGTACCCTTTTCACTGCTGGCTTGCGTGGTGCAATCGTTTAACACCTGCCTTTTTATTTCATTCACACCAGGCATACATTTATTTTCAAAAATATATTATTATTACACTCTGCCAAGCAGAGACTTATCGCTTTGGTTTTCGTCATAAAGTGCACGCAGCCCATCAGGTTAAAATGACAGCAATGTGCTAAAACGGTCAAACCTTCAATCGAAATAAACCGGTTATCTTGTCCATTGAGGATTGTGTATGTGCGTAAAATGGCAATATATTAAAATCTCTTTCTTTTAATTACTCACTGTGGCATTCTCTATCTCTGAATCTGAGAATTACGTTTGATAAAATAGTGCAGTCCCAATTATGAAAGCAAAACGCTGTCCAATCCCCCAAGAGTAAGTTCTCTGATAAAACTGGTAGGTTATGAGCCCTCAGTGGGAAGGGCTGTATAGGTCTCTGAATAGTGTATTGCTTAATCAAGTGTAGTTCTGTTCAGAACAGAATACGCCTCAGAGCTCGGAGTCACCATTAAAGTTCAAACAGGTAGATGCTTCGAGCGTTAAAGGAATCAGCTTTTCTAATAAAGTACCCGCAACATTCTCTCAATGGTGCCTGAGGCCTCTGGCAAGGTAATCTCATTACTGGAACCAACAGACAATGCGGAAATGTGCCTGCTTGATAGCTTCTCAGGCTAACGTGTACTGCATTGAGTATGCATGCGTACCTGCAGGGCAAGAGCGGGTGGAGTAGCCATTAAAAAAAAGCTATTCTTTGCTGGTGTCAATCATGATGACCCCAAAGCAGTTTGTGTGCTAATTGTTATTAGCAACATTTGGACTGCAGACAGACCCATAAACAGATCCACACACAGATCCAGCCACACACTCATGTGAAGGTCCCTTTCAGAATGTGGAGTTTCCGAGTTTTGTGAGTGAAATATACCATAATTAATTGCAGATGACATTATAGTGAGCACTCACTATATGTTTGCATTGGTTGGCACATCCATTATAAATAGCATATAATACATGAGCTTTGAACCTCAATATCTCACCCTCAATATCTAATGGCTACTTCCAGCATGATAATGCACCATATCACAAAGCAAAAGTTGTCTCAATCTGGTTTCATGAACATGACATGTTATTCAGTGGCCTTCCCCGTCACCGGATCTGAATCCAGTAGAGCACCTTTGGGATGTGGTAGAACGGGAGATTCACAGCATCAATGTGTAGCTGAAATATCTGAAGAAATTGCATGATGAAATCATGTCAACATGGAACAGAATTTCAAAGGAATATTTTCAACATCTTATGGAAGCCATGCCACAAAGAATTGAGGCTGTTTTGAGAGCAAAGGGAGGCCCTACCTAGCATTAGTGTTCCTAATAAAGTGCTCAGTGAGTGTTTATGAATGAGATCATAGCAATATACACTCTATACTCTACAATATACACTTTATTGCAGGATCTATCAATTAATCACACAAGTTAAAAAATTGTATGCTACGTACTGACAGTTTGTGGGCAAGCTTTGAAAGAGTGATAGAAGATATGTGGTCACATTGGACATGTTAGAAATAAAGCATGCTTTAGAAAAGTGTAAAATAAGTATATGCCTCTAACTTTATATGCAAAATTGCCAAGACAATTTACGGTGGACTACTCTGATTATGAATACTTTGAGTGGTTTGAATTTAAAACAATCTTCCCAGTCGTGAGCACATGTTCTTTGACATACAGTATACATTATACATGGCTGTAGCATGTTGTCAGAGATCTGTGCTGATACCTTGATGGAGAGCAGGCTGATGTTAGGGCTCTCCATAAAGGTTAGGGATCAATTTAATTTCCTGTCTTTTGAGGCTTTCAGCAAATGCAAACATTTAACTTAAAGCATAGTTTTTTATGATTAATAGCACAAAGCTCAAAACATCTATTCTGCTTAATAAAGAGTCAATTGAAACATGTTCTTCATGAAGAAAAAAAATCACAGTCACTGCCAGTTTCAAGCTTTCTGGCAAACTGAAAAATAAATCAAAATCAAAAGTAATTGGAGGCTTAGAGGGTAAATACGCCAAGGCAGCAATTATAGCCGGAACAGCCCAGCAGGAAACTGCCTTCCAAATAGAGACAATCCTTGAGATGAAACATGAGCTCAATGACATACATCGATAGCTTGAACAGAGATTAATATATGCAACCAGGGCTCAATTATAAAATTAGGACGCTTGATGTTCTGCAGTAAAATAGCATTGCCCCTAGATGGCACTATAAAGGATTTATCTCAGAATCAATGTAAAATATATAATAATACACTCAGTGAGCACTTTATGAGGTATTTATTGGACCTATTTTTAGACTTAGCCTAACCATTTACAGGTTTGGTGCATTGTGTATTCAGAGATGCTCTTCTGCCTACCATTGTTGTAATGTGTGGTTTTTTTGCGTTACCGTCACCTTCCTGTCAGCTTCAACCAATCTGGCCCTTCTCCTCTGACCTCTCTCAATAACAACACATTTCTGCCCGCAGAACATCTGCTCACAGGATGTTTTTAGTTTTTCGAACCATTCTCTGCTAACTCTAGAGAATGTCCCAGGAGATCAGCAGTTTCTGAGATACTCAAACCACCCTGTCTGGCACCAAAAATCATTCCACGATCAAAGTCACTTAGATCACATTTCTTCCCCATTCTGGCATTTGGTCTGAAAAACAGCTGAATCTCTTGACCATGTCTGCATTCTTTTATGCGTTTAGTTGCTGCCACATCTTTGGCTGATTAAATATTTGAATATAATATTAAATATTAACAAGCTAGTGTACAGGTCTACCTAATAAAGTGCTCACTGAGTGTATGTTACATATACAATAATTAGGGACAACTGCATTTTGTTGTTTTCTTACAGTTACTAAGAATAAAATGCTCTGTAAACATGTGCTTATGAATATATTCATATAATGAAAACAGATTTCAAATAGATTAATTTTGACATGTTGTCTTCTCAGTAGGAGATACTAGAATATAATGATATTTTGATGGGAAGATCATTTTCAAAACTATGTGAACTAATTCTCAATCAAATTAATAATAGCCCCATCATTTAAAGAACAGACAAATTCTCAGAAGAAAATTGGTACACAATTTTCATATGGTTTCTTAGAGAACACATATTCAGCATGTTCTGTGAAAAGTGAAAGAAGTGAGGTAAAATGTTAAATGAGATTAAATGAGTAGGTGAACGCACAACTGCATACAGAAAACTAAATGTCATTAACTGTTTGTTCTCTTTTCGTAACAAAGACTGCACAGACATTTGTACTTCATTATGCAATAAAATATTGACGTTTAAAAATAACGATTATTAAAATAGACATTTCATTTCTGCTCTCTCCCTATATTTAACCATGTCAAGTTGACCTTTTAATGTCAGCTGGAGGAGGAGAGCAGAGTCGTAAGAGCTTGGAATTATTTCAAAAAATGCAATGTATAAATGAGCTTTGAAAATAAAGATTTCTAAAGAGATTTACCCTGAAGTACAATCAATTTATCTTCCAGGGAAATTCACCTTTTCATTAATGTGGATAACCATGGTGTCTCTGAAGACATACACACATGCGAATGCACTCACAGTGTAGTCCGTAAGTATTTGGACAGTGACATAATTTATTTTGTTTTGGCTCTGTTCTATTGGACTGGGAGGAGGAAATGAAACAACGAATATGAGAATAATGAGCAGACTGTCAGCTTTCATTTCAGCATATTTACATCCAACATTACATATTGGCTGATCCGTGTAGGAATTACAAAATAATTAGTCAAATTAACATAATCTTAAATTTGTGATACTTGGTTGCAAATCCTTTGCATTCAATGACTGCCTGAAGCATGCTACACAGACATCCTGAGACGCTGGGTGTCTTCCCTGGTGATGCTCTGCAAGGCCTGGGGCTGGCTGTACCAGCTGCGAATAAGCAAGAACTAATCCTAGTTGTAATGTAAATCATTATTAAGTTACATCTTACACACATACTTAAAATGTGACCCTACGTATAACTAATAACTACATATAAATATGTACACAAGCCATTGGCCAGGAATAATGGCGTAATTAAAACATTTCAATGGCAGAGCAATTTGAATATATTTTTGAATTGCTTGAAGCCTCATCTTTGCCAATGCTATGAATATAACTGGGTGGGAAATAGTATTGTAAATCCCTTGGTTTGGTACACGCTTCTCCATTATAATCTATGGGGAAATTGAGAGGTGAAGTACACAGGTCACCATATTGGTTTCTGTGGTTACATGTTATGTCTGTCCCATATCACAGAGTTCCCTGATTGGATCAACCAACACTGACATAATTTTGTGCAAATGTACGGATGTCAGTCATTCAGTTGGTGAATATTCAATTGGTTGAGAGGGAAAAATTCACACCTGGGTACCAGTACCTGTTTCCTATTGGCTGATACGGGATTTCTGTAAGGAAAGTGTCAGGAACTGGCTGTATTTCTTTACTGTCCCATTTTGGTGAGCCTGTGCCCACCCACATATAGCCTCATCTTCCTGTTCTTAACTGACAGGAGTGAAACCCACTGTGGCCTTCTCCTGCTGTAGCTCATTGTTAGGAATTCCCTCTTTAGCTGGAAAATTGAGCCTATATTATGCTGACCTTGTTACGTATCATCCCGGAGACCCAAAAGCAGACCAAGGAGTATCCAAAAACGTTGTCTATTCAGTCCAAGTCAGTAGCCAAGAGATCACAAGACAAGGTGCCAAATTGAGATGCAAAAAGAAAAGTGGCAAACCAGGAAATTAGAGATCTGAGGTACGAAAGGGCTAGGCAAACACAAAGTTGACGAAAATGAATGTCAAAAATCAAATAATCAAAGGGGCCAGGCAAACTAAAAAAATACAGGCAAAGGGGTGTCTTTCAGCTATCTCAAATAAACAGGCGTACAAGGAATTAGGCTCTAAACATTGATCAACGTTCTGACAAAGTTTCTAGCAGAGACTGGGATTTAAATACATGAAGGGAAGTGACATACTAGGCATGGCATGGGAGTGAGGAGGTCTATACGAATAAACAACAGGTGAGGAACATGAATGGGTAGTAATACAATTACAAGGGGGGAAACAAAAACGCGGACTGGATACACAGACACACATGTAATACAAACGGCTCTGGATTAGGGAGTAGACAACTGCACAGAGTTAAGAGTAGTGATAGCAGGAGGCAGGTGCGAACACTTTGCTGAATCAAAGCAAATAACTGGTGATAGAACAGAGAGGCGGAGTTACAGAGCAGAATCGAAACTGGAGATATTGTTAGTATGTTAGTTTACGTGATTAAATCTAATTTACCCAAAACTAGTGACTGTCAGTTAATTAGGTAGACAGACAGTGTTTGCGTTAATATAATTAGTCATGTACAATATATATGTTAGTTGTTATTAGTAAATTAGTGCTATCTATAACATGAACTTGCGCAAAAAGCAAGAAAAAGTAAGAAAAGGCGAGGCTGAGAAGGAATCATTGAAACCCATAAAAACCACCCGAATAGTGCAGCGTGCAGACAGGGGAGTGGCTAGGGCTCAGAAACTTACAGACACAGACATAACAGGGGAAGACAAATGCAATGAACTGTAATGGAAGGCAGATAACCAGATATATATAATAATAAATAACAAGAATGACAAATAGACTAACAGACTAAAATCAGAAACATTACAGGCCTAACTGCAATGGGCCTGACTATACTCAATGAGAGAATTTCCTACCATAGGAAAGAATATCCTAACGTGCTGTTGGCCTAATGGAAAAAGAGAATCAAAGGAAAGGAAAACAAATTGGCACAGGACAGCAACCTCCATTTCCACAGGTGACTCACCTCTGTTGGAAGATGGCCCCCTTATTCTCAGCAGGGCCAGCCCAATCGTTCTACCTTCTGCAGTGGCGTGCTCTCTTGGTGCTTTTGCAGACAGTTTAATTTAATTGTTTTAGTTTATAAAAACGAAAAACCAAGCAAAACAAATTCTCCAGCAGGACAGACAGCCCTCTATTTGTAAAACCCCACAGGCATGGGAGAAAGTAACATATACCCGAAAAGTGACAGAAGAACTCATTAAAAATAATTATTCTCCCCGAATCTGGTAGATGATTAAGACAGTCTAAAACAACATGCGGTAACCTTACCTCTAAGTTGTGCTTACCGGTAAATAGCTACGACATGCAGCAAGAATAAACCTTTCCTCTAAGCCATATCTCTCTCCCCAAATCCAGTAGGTGATTAAGACAATAATCTTAATGTGATACAACATGTGGTAACCTTCTCTCTAAGTCGTGCTTAATGGTAGTTACGATATGCGACAAAAACCCACACCTGTTCAGGACAGAATGTCCCAGTATATCTCGTCAGTTTTTACATTGATGTAAATCCCACTGTGTATAACCCCTACATGTTTTTGCATGTGTGTTGTTTACCTATTTGAACGCTACGGGGCCTGCTCGTGCAGCAGTCTGTTTTTTATGTACTAAGGAGTCCCCTCCCCCCTTACAGCCCGCACATGAGCCCCGTAAGTTAATGCTTTCTCCCAACTCTTCCCTTGAACCATGGTTACAACATAAACAACAGTACATTTATTACACAGACTTTGATTAGTACATTGTTGTGGGGTCCAAGTGATTGATGCTTGACATGTGGTTCCTAACCAAACCCGCAGTTCGGCTAGCCTCCCACTTTGACACATATCAGAAAACAACCGTCCAGAGTTTAACAATTCAATGAGAGTGTATTTTGTGTGATTCGTAATCTCACCTCTCAACACAATGGACACTGCAGCCTCCACTGCCCAGCTGACAAGAGCCTGCAGGCATCATGGCAGGCCTGCAGTTAAGTCCTGCCGTGTTTATAGGCAGGCTACTTGTCTCATGTTTTATAGGCAGGCTACTGGTCTCATGTTTCCCCATCTGGAATTCCCAGGGCCAGTCCTTCAAGGCTTCCTCCTGCTCTGGCCCCCATTCAATTGCCTGTAAGGGAGGAACCCCTCTCTTGAGCAAAAGAAGTCAGCAACAAAGTTCCGACAAGAGTTCATTAGCCCGAGCAGTTGCCTCACCACCCTCACATCCATGGGCCTACACATGTTAGCCTCTTCTGTCCTGGGTCTTTGCTTTCTGACCCTGACAGATCAGGTGACCCAGGTACAGTATATTACCAGCCTACCTGGGTTTGCCTTAAACCCCGCCTTCTCCAGTAGGTGGAAGACTCCTATGAGTGCTGTAAGATGTGTGCTCTCATCTGGGAATGCAATGAACAGGTCAGCAACATATTGCAGACAGAGTGCCAATTGATCAGTGCCAATTCTACATTACTCAAGGCCCTCGCCATTGACCGATGGAACATAGTTGGTGACTTATGAAACCCCTGTGACAACTGTGTCCCCTGCTCCTCTAGCTGACAAACAATCTCTTTTACTGCATCCAGTTTGATAGGGTATTGTTAATGCTGTGAGTGCGCCATTGTTTTGGAACACCAACTGGCCTGTTCTGCGTCACTCCATAATCATGTTTATGCTTCGCACTCTCTATTTATCTAGAAAAGTCCTCCTGTCTTCAGGTGAGCTTCTAAGAGCCCACCTGTCCTTCAGCATAATTTCCAGAATGTTACAGTATTTTGACTCTCCCTCCTGAGGCAAATTAAAATGCCATGCTTCTATGTCAGAGCCTGACTTACTCTTACTGTCTGACTGAGCTTGACTTGCTCTCTGCTATGTTAGAAAAACATATAACACCACAAATACAAGACTCTGGTCTTTAATTTCTCAAACTTCACCTATTAATGGGGGCTCTAACCCCTTCTCTGCTGGAGCCTCAAACCCCGCTTACTTACCTCCATATTTCTACCAGCATTACATTACATTATTGGCATTTGGCAGACGCTCTCATCCAGAGCGACGTACAGTTGATTACACTAAGCAGGAGACAATCCCCCCCTGGAGCAATGCAGGGTTAAGGGCCTTGCTCAAGGGCCCAATGGCTGTGTGGATCTTATGTTGGCTACACGGGGATTAGAACCACTGACCTTGCGGGTCCCAGTATTTACCTTAACCACTACACTACAGGCCACCCTAGAGGCATTACCCTTTTCATCCTTAGGGGACCCTTATTGTCAGTTATTATGGTAATTGTGGATGAGTGCTTCCAAACAGGCCTTTATATGTTGAACTTCAAAAAGTACTTTTATTTATTTGCTGTTATTATCAGCTAATAGTGATATATTTGTGCTCCGTGCCTTATGTACAACACAGGAGGACTAGGAAAAAACTAGACCCTTATCTATGTTGACCTTATTCTTCCTCCTGCTATCCAGGAGCTACATCAAGCCTGGAACTTTTCATGTAGTCTGCTCCTATATCTGCTGTTTACCGACAGACACATATGTGAGGGAGGGGCTCACTCCCCATGCTCACAGCTCACAGGGAAACCCTCAAGGTTATATCTTTCCTGAAATAAACTATTTACAGCATCCACATATTACAAGGCATTTACTGTATCTTCTTTGAAAGTTAACTACACACAGCCAGATTACAATAATACTCAATATAGTCATATACTTGACTACTATACCCATGACCTATTATGCCCATGTTATACAGAGGGAGGTAGATTCAGCTATACAGGCAGATGGAATTTCAGCCAACAAGGTCGTGACCAACGTAGGTCATGAGCAAATGCAAACGCATGTGTTCGATCACAACAGCAGCAGACACACTCTGGCACTCCACTCAATGCACACACACACACACACACACACTCTCTCTATCACAACAAATTTCAGTCTTCAAGGTAACTTGCATCACACTCACACACACTGTATCGCCAACCTGGAACTACTGGGGTTGAGCAGTCCAGTTGTAGATCCTGTGTTGGGCCTCCTGTGCTTAGGTCATGTAGTCTCACCATTGACCTGATGACTCTCATCCTTTCCTGGAGTTCTTCCACATGCTCAATGAGGCTTCAGTGAGGACTAGACTGCTCCTCCTAGACTTCCCTGGCCAGGTGGGGAGAAACCTGTAGACGCCTGTGAGACCTCACGAATGGCAGCAATTGGTCCCAATTCATTCCTTCTTTGTTGATGGCGGCTCGGAGCATACCATTCAGGGTCCAATTGAACCTCTCAACCAGGCCGTCTGTCTGGGGGTGGCAGACCTACATCTGGAGCTGTTCCACCTCATGCAGAATCACAAGTTTGCTTACCCCTGGAGCGTCTTGCCGTTCTCTTCTGAGATCTGAATTACATGACTATAGGTGCGGGGGCACCCTCATGTACCTAACATGACGTAATCATGCGACACAATTTTTCTTCCTCCCCTGAGTTAGAGCGGACTCTTCTCACCCGAGGCAATTCCAAGCAATATGCCGTTTTGCCACACTCATCCCCATACAATGGTCTCTTTGGGCGAACTGCTTTTGGGGGGGGATTACCATTTTTCAAGTGGAAGGGCTCCTCTGTACCAGTCAGCTCTCCTCTCTCACCACCTTACCTGCCTTTATTAGGTCCATGGTTCTTTTTGGGGTGTCGACTGTCTCCACCAGTTCATCAATAGTCTTGAGGTGTCATTTTTTTGGTCTCATAAGGAAGAGCTCGCAAATATCTATCCATCACCATGCATTCCCAGGGGGTGAGACCAGTCTCCTCAGCCAGTAGCCAGGATTTTTCGGGTCATAGTTCCAGTTATGGAAGCGATGAGCCCAATTCTTCCACAGAGCCATACCTGGCTAAGATCTCCTTTGTCATTTCCCAATACTCCTTTGCTTGCTCTAATAGGAGGTCATGACAGGCCAGCACGGCTTTACCAGTAAGAAATGGGGCCAGCAGACCCGCCCACTCTGCTTTGGGCCGCCCCTCCCGTGTGGTTGTTTGCTCAAAGGCAAGTAGGTAGGTTTCGACATCAGTCAACTTGGTGATATAATGGTTTTTGCTTGGGGTTGTTTCATCTATGCATAGCAATTCCCTGTGAATGAGCAGGTTTTGCTGTCTTTGTTCCTCCATCAATTCATGTTTCCTTGTCTCCTAAGTGGCTGGGGGGTGGAGCCACTTCCTGGCCACGTAGCGGTGCTCCAGCATTACTCTCCTCAGTGTGCCACTGTATGTTCAGAGATGCTCTTCTGCATACCACTGTTGTAATGTGTGGTTACACCAGTGGCTTGAACTAGTCTGGCCATTCTCCCCTGACCTCTCTCATTTTCAAGGTGTTTTCACCCACAGAACAGCCACTCACTGGATGTTTTTGGCACCATTCTCTGTAAACTCTGAAAAGACTGCTGTGTGTGAAAATCCCAGGAGTCAGCTCTTTCTGAGATACTCCACATTTAATTCAATGAACTCACACACTAGACTCTGTACCTACCCCACCTTTTGACATTTCCTTTTGATCCACATTACCCGAATCAATGGTTTATAATAACCTGGCATACATCATGCAGTTTTTTATCAAATAATTATCCAGCACTATCCTGGCTACGCCACTATTTTGGTCATTTGCCCTTTGTCTCCTATTGCAGAAGAACAAGTGAAATATTTGAAGGGAAAGGGTTTGTCAACATATGCCAGTCAGAATGCACGATAGATGAAGATACCGCTATTGGACAGCTTTACTTTGTGTATTGGTCATCTATTATCTTATTGCAAAGAACCCAGCCTCATGCCCTACCCTGAAATGGTCCTGCTTCCCCCCCTCAAGATAATAATTCCTTCCTGGCAAGGCCACAGTAAACAATGTTCTTGTGTGAATGGTCAAATGTTGTTTGATTTGATATAAAGGTAAGATTTCAGTCCTTCAGAGCTTTTTTTCAGTAGTGCGTCATGGTTTTGATGACTTTGTTTCAGACTCTCTACAGCGACTAAATATATTTGTTATCTGCCAGATTCACTCTGCTCTGGCAATTGTTCATTGTCTCACAGGCAAGTGGCACCGAGGTAATAACTGAAAATAAATACATTAATTCTTGGAAACAAGAACCTGCTCACAACTGATACCGTATTCCACTCCTTCAGTCAACACCATTTTCTTGCAAAAGCAATTTCAGCTATTTGAAATGAAACAAAGAAGTTTAATTTTCCCAAACTTCAATCATGAGCAAGGAAGGCCTGTTTTTATGGTTTGTACAGCCTCCTGTACAAAACACTCCCAGAAAGCTCCATTTCAAGTCTGATTTTTTTGTTTCCCAACATAGGATATGTTCCCCTGCCCAACAGTTGACACACAGTTTATATAATATATTATTTTGCACTGTAATGCCAGAATAGGGGCTTATCAACTTCTATCATAGATCAATGCACATGCAGTGAGTACTTTATTAGGTAGACTTATTTCTTAAACGTATTAAAGGTACATCAGGTAAGAATTTTGTGTTAAAACATTGTTACAAGACGACTGCATCCATTCCTATCATTGAAAAAGGCTCACTGACATGTTGACTCACCCTCTGCCTGTGCTTATAGTCCTTAAATTCTGGTTTGACTGACACTCTGTATCAACACATTGTATAGCTGTACAGTAATTCAAGCTCATTGGTTGATAATTGGTTTTAATTGCCACAGTCAATTACCTTTGCTGCTGTAGCCTATCCACTTAGAGGCTTGAGGTATTGAGTGTTCAGAGACGCTCTTCTGCATACTGCTGTTGTAATGCATGGTTATTTGCCTTAAGGTCACCTTCCTGTCTGCTTCGACCAATTTGGCCAATCTGACCTCTCTCATTAACAATGTGTTTCCGCCCGCAGAACTGCTGCTCCCTGGATGTTTTTTGTTATTTGCACCATTCTCTGCAAACTCTTGTGCATAAAACTATTGTGCATACAAATGCCAGGAGATCACATTTCTTCACCATTCTGACATTTGGTCTGAAACATAGCTGAACGTCTTGACCACATCTTCATGCTTTTGTGCATTTAGTTGCTGCCACATGATTGGCTGATTAAATATTTGCATTAACAAGCTGGTGTATAGGTCTACCTAATAAAGTGATCACTGAGAGTAAATATGATAAAAACCCAGTGTAGCTTAAACATCTGAGAATCAGATCCATGAACTCCAACATTTTAATTTAAATTAAACTGTGCTAATAATTTCAGGAGCTAAATGAGTTAGTGTTTCTATGGTTTTTAAGATTTTGCAATGATCAGACTTGTGGATTCCTATAGAAACTGTGTGGCCAATTATCATCTGGATATGTAAATGGTCATAAAATATTATATTCCGATGCATGTTACAAGCCTCTACCAAACAATTGATTTTAACACCACTGTTCAGACATATCATAGAAATCTGTGTCCATTCCTGCTTTGCTTTTCTCTTATTTTTCCCTCTGTCCCCTATGCCCCTCTAATTCTCTTGCTTTATTTTTCCTTTTTATTCTTTGTTCCCTCCTCAGTTCCCCAGCTTACCGTCTCTTGTGCTTTCTTTAACCCCTCTTCCTCTGCACGTTCTTCCTCACCTCCCACAGACTCCTCTGCAGTGCCACACTCCCACGCTTGCTTGCGCTAACATTTAACAGCGTAATTAATCAAGGCAGCACGGGCCAATCAGAAAGGACCCGCTCTATTTTTAATAGCCCTGTGACTGCGTGGGCAGGCCAAGCAATGGTGAGTGAGTTGAAGCGGATGAAAGAATCCAGTGGGCAACAGGTACAGTACGTGGCTCCGCTCATTAGAGGACAAGGGGGTGAGATCACAAACGCAGATAAAAAATTATCTGCAAGAATTCCTTTTTTCCTGTGGTTTCATCTCTGTAAAGACGTTTCCTTTGGTGATCAAAGCAGAGCAGGGCTTTGACAAGCCACCAGTGGAAAATTGTTATCACTGAAAAATCTATGTTTACCTGGCAGAGTCAATGTAAGAATGGCGTATACTCGAACCCCATTCATAAATATGAGGGGAAAATATTATGCAAGCAATCATATAATCAATGTACAGTATCTGTGATGGTGACATATAGTACTAGGTACTTTTGGTTTCACTGGTCCTTTGTATGTGTGTATGTATGGGTGTGTGTGTGTGTGTGTGTGTGTGTGTGTGTGTTTGGGTGCGTGCATGCATGCCTGCCTGCCTGCATGAGTATGTGTGTCCATACAGGTTTCAGTGCGCTTGTGTATGGAAATTTAGTTATTGTTTTAGTTTGGGTAATATCATATGATGAAGAGAGAGATTCCTACTTACATTCTGGAATTGTAAGTAGTTTGCCTCATCACATATGCATCATTGTTTCAAAGCAGTGTCCTTTGACTTTAATTCCCCATCCCCATTAGAAGTATAGGTAGTATTGCATGTACACTCATCCGTATTTCCAAGGCAACCAAGCAGGTTTTTTCCAGATTACCATGGTGCAGCGCTATGCTTCTCTCGCATGTTTCTGTGCATGTTTGTGTAGACACAGTATTATGAGGGAAACATCATTAACATCATTAACAAACAAAAGGCTACCAAAGAACCCATTGAAATAGAGAATGATGTTTTTCCTTTCCTGCTGTTCTGGTTTATCTACACCTTACGCCACGACTTCCCAAAATGGGTGTGGAGCCAGCCCATTCGAGGTGGGTGGCCAGTCACCTCAGCGCAAACGTGGGCTGACACTCTGCGCTTAATGAGAGCTGGCATGACCTGGCTCCCGTCTTCCTGAGGAGGGATGATGCTTCAGCACGGCACAGCTTTAAGGGGGAGGGTTCCCACCTCCCACTGTGGTGTTTTTACAGCCACTGTTTCCAGACAAGCAGGTTGGTTCATTGCCCCTGCTGGGACATTACAAGCCCATGTCTTCTCTCCAAGGCAAATGGGTCTGCCTGTGAAAACCGTGGTCACTGTGAATATCACAGCATTTATGTGATCAAATTCACGAGGACATGTGCACCCCAGCTATAATATTTGTATTGGCATCACAGTCATATAGTAATGGCAAAGAAATAGCATATTAAAAATACCCAACACTGTTACTAGCATTATTACCGAATAAATAAATACAGTATCTTTAAAAAGATGTGTAATATCTTGGCTACTGTAATTTCCACCATTTTCTGCATCATTTGGTTGGCAACAGCCTCAAGATGTTTGTTCTATTCACATCTTGTCTGGCAAATGTTTTCCTGCTAATTGTGGTACTTCTCGTTTATAGCAACACTGACCCATGTCTATAAGCTGTCCCTGGTGCCAATGTCACTTTCCTTTTACAAAGCAAGCACTTTTCTTTCCTTGTAAGACCTTGTAAGAATATCATGTTAACTATTTGTAAATGTATTATTTCGGCACACAACCTAAACTTTATTACTTTGCTAATTTCATCCACAAGGGAAAGTGAACTAGTGCCCTTCTTTTTTCATAATGTATCTATCTGGACTAGAAGTTGTTCTTATTCCTGTTATTCCAAATTAAAAGTGCATGCTAACGCTAGGGTGTAATGAGGCAGAAAGAGAGTATCTTGCCTTCACTGTATGTCTGATGATTGGTAGCCAATTTGGAATCAGACAAGTTAAATGTCAAGACAGTGTGGTTGGTGGTGTGGGGGTTGAGGCTGGGAGAGAATGTGCTGCTCTTTGACTCTGACTTTTTTTTCCCACTTAAAAATGGGGAAGTGACAGGGGGAGAGATAAAACTCTTAATGCCTGCCTGTGTCGATCCCCATGAGAACCGGGAGAGTGACAGCCAGCCCTGATGCACTGTTAAAGAAACTGAGCCATGTGTCACTCACTGCAGACTTGGGCCAATTAACAGCTTCCCTCAAACTCACGCCAGCCATTAATCCAGTAAAAGTAGAACCGATCCATTAAACATGGCCAGGAAGTCGCTGCCGTTTGACATTACATCTGAGAAACTGCCTGCTTTTGAGCCAAAATGGTGATCATCCTCTTTTGACCCTTCTATAAAGGTCTGTATGTAGTGGCATGACCTATTGCATGTTGTGATTGAGCCCAACTCTCCAGCCGAGCACATTTACTCCCCTCAAGTTATTTTCTCTCCTTTACAATCAGGCCTTCAAACAAGGCATTTATTTGCTGCTCTGTCCCCCTGTGTCGCATGCGGCCCCAGTCTATTTCGGCTCATTACAGGCGATGGAAATCAATGGAATGATGCCCACTGCCCTCTGGGGGGAAGTCCGGCCCCTGTCAATATGGTGTCAGAGCGAGTTCCAAACTGGTTGGCCCCGCAACTCACCATGCCTCCTAACGAGCGAGCGGGAGACATGACAACCCCTCAGGGGGAAAAGGCCAACACGGTTTTTCAAATAAGATCCTCCATCCTCAGGGGCAGATGGAGGGCTTGCAGGTTTGCAAAGTTCAACTTTTCAAATTTCAATCCTAAAGGAGGCCACCCTGCCCATCAGTCTGACAAGAGGCAGTCAAGCAAAAGGAGTCAGACTGTAAAATACGGGAGAGTTTAACGTGTGTGTGTCTGTGCATGTGTGTGTGTGCGCACATGCATGTGTGTGTCTGTGTGTATACGTGTGTGTGTTTGTGTGTGTGTATGGGTCTGTGTTTGTTGTGCACACATAAATATGTGTGTGCGCATGTGTGCGTATTTGTCTGTGTGTGGATATTTTAGAGGGAAGATGACAGTCTTTTAATTAGAATCCGACAGCAGTGTGACCTTGTGGAAGCTGTAATAGAAAAGAGCACAAAACGAAAAGAGTCACAGAGAACTGTCTCGATGGTACTCTGAACCAGCAGAGGAAAGACTACATTTGTAATTCATAATTATAAAAGACAGCGACATCCATAGTGCCTCTGTTAGATAATGTCTGAACCACACTTGCTTTCAAAACATGAATCTCCAGTCTTGTAATTTCGCCCTTCTGGCACCAATATACATTCACCGAGCACTTTATTAGGAACATTTTTACTTCATTATTCTATTATTCTTGCGATTATCTAATCAGCCAATTGTGTAGCAGGAGTGCAATGCATACAATCATGTAGATACGGGTCAGGAGCTTCAGTTAATATTCACGTCAACCATCAGAATGGGGGGAAAAAAACTAAGTGACTTTTACTTTGGAATGACTCTAGCCAGTTGGTTTGCGTCTCTAAGAGACTGCTGATCTCCGGGGATTTTCACGCACACCAGTCTCTAGAGTTTGCAGCAAAAAAACAAAACAAAATTCCAGTGAGCAGCAGTTCTGCAGACAAACACGCCTTGATAATGAGAGACGTCAGAGGAGAATGGCCAGACTGGTCAAAGCTGACAGGAAAGTGACAGTAACGCAAATAACCCCACATTACAGTGGCATGCAGAAGAGCATCTCTGAACACCCAACGCATCATAACTCTAAATGGATAGGTGACAGCAGTAGAAGTCAAAAAAATTATTCTGATAAATACCTAATAAAGTGCTCACTGAGTGTACAGGAAAAATCTTTTGGTAAGGCAAACATGCCATTCAAATGAATCCTGACAATTTCATAAAAATCTGATCGCTAGTTTTTATGAAAGAAATGAGTGAATATTATATATATATAGGCCCTGGTCCTTATCTTTGTTGTACGGGTAGCAATTGAAATTGTACTTCCCTCTAGGGTCTTTCAGCGCACTTATCCCTGGTTATGGGTATGCACTTTGTTGTACGTTGCTCTGGATAAGAGCGTCTTGCAAATGCCAATAATGTAATATGACTTTAAAAAATATATATCCTAACCAGTAGCAAATGAAAGGTTAAGGTCTCAGTTATAAAGGTAATAGCAAGGGGGTTGGTTGGCAAAATGGTACAATAAAGCAACCAATAAAAACAATTTTCAACATTCAATTCAAATAAGAACCAGAAAGCCCACATACTCAACTTAAATGGGGTGCATATATCAGAGATGTTCACAAGTCATCAAATGCAAGTCCGAGTCAAGTCTCAAGTCTCTGGCTTCATCTGCATCTGTGACCCAAGAATAAGTGTTGAAATTTGAAACACATTGTAGTATTGGTTTATTAATAAGCTCTTACTTTTAAATTCTTAAATGAAAGGTAACTGTTAAGCATTTTTAACAGTTTAATCATTCAAAAAAATCAACTGAGGCTAGATATTGTTTATGCAAGAAATTGGGAGCTATGATTTTGGGAATACATCGACATTATGCTATAGAAAAACCTCGAATCCTAAGGAATGCCAGTAAAAAAAAAATTGCAAAGTAAAATTATAAATTATTTCCAAACTGCATGCAACTACAGTGAATGCCAAACTCGGGTTGTACAGTAGCTTTTAATGCTAAAGTCAATTACAAACAAACTCTCTCGAAAATACAGTTCATAGTTGTATGACACTGGAATACCAAACAATGTCCATACAACGAGTACATAATTTCACCTAAGAAGACATTCAAAATCACTTGCTGTCCTGCTTGCATATCGATCTTGCATACTGAAAGGTTGCAGCTGATTGTGTGAGCAACGTTGACAATGAAAATGTACGGGGCTTTTCAAGCCAACTTGAAGAAGTTTGTTTTAACGTTACTGTAACATTACCTTATGTTCGTGGTTCTCTAGCTTGCATAGCCTTTCAAGATCAACCATTTGAAATGCAATCCAACATCGCTACAACTTGGCAGTCAACAAAATAAGAAAATATGCTGATCAAACGGTGACACCAACATTATACTGAGTCTGAAACGCATCATTTGGCCAACATAACAGCTTAGCCAAGTTATGTTAACGCAACTGAACAGTGGTGTGATCAGCTCTGGTGCTGGTGAACTGGCATACCTTTCCCGTGTTGAAATTTGACATGGTTGCTCCGGCATCTTTTATTTTAATTCTCCACATTTTGCTAGTTGCAACCATTTTGTTTCAACCTGAATAATTTAAATTTAAATGCCACAACACGCGGAACTGTAATCTTGCAAGCTCTGCTGCAAGAAATACATTGTAGGGTGTTGCTATGATTGCAACAAAGAGGCACACGGTGTGGCACATAAAACAAAGTTGGGTGTTTTTTAACTAAGCAATATCTTTCATATAAATAATAGAAAAATAATAATAGGCTGTGACATTAATCACTTCGTCATTTTCACAAAGCCATTTGGCAGACTCTTATTGTTCACGAGTCCATATTGACGAGTCCGAGTTGAGTCTCAAGTAATTTTTGGACGAGTCCAAGTCGAGTCTGGAGTCCTTGTATGTGCGACTCAAGTGCGACTCGAGTCTAAGTTGCTGACTCGACTCCCCATCTCTGGTATATATAGCATATGTAGATATTAGGGGTGAGCGAGGAGTGCATTACTCGCATCCATTTTCTTATACAGTAAACCAATTAAATTATCTGTTACTTGTACTCGGAAGTGGGCGTGACATAAACCGGAAGTGGTGTAATTTAAACAGTCCCCATACTACATTGCGATTTGCAGTACATTGGAACGAAGATTTTCACCTGAACTACTACAGTTTTGCACTTTGTTATGCAGGTGAAGACATTAAGGATTTTCAGCAGTCCTCACACATTATAGTGTGTTCAGACCACTTCAGATCACAGGTAATCTGACCAGAAAAGCAAGCTGACTAGCTAGCTAGCTACATTAACATTGCAGCAATCTAGACAATCCATCGTAAGCAACTTCACCACAAACTTGATAACAAAAATATCAAGCCGATGGCAATCACAGAACAATCCCCGTACCTAGATAGCTGGCTCGTAAACATGTTTTAAAAGTGAATAACTAAACAACAAGAATCACCACCAGAAAAAAGCGAAATTAACAAAATGTATTTATCTCTAGCTAAAATAATGTCCCTGTCCACAAAATTGTGACCACATCTTCCGCCATTACAAATAATTTTTAATCCTGGATAATTTATGTCTAAAGTCAGCTCAGTACTGTAGGAAGCTCAGTAAAGTGAGGAAAATAACAGCAGGCAGTAGTTTCGATCTAAGGGGGAGGAACCAGGGAGGAACTGTTAATACTCATTACGAATAATCCTCTGAAATGAATGGCCCATTGCAATTTTTCGTTCTTAACAGTGGCTCTGTGATTATGTCTCGGTTTTCTGCGTGGACAATCATTGGTTCAATCCCATCTTGATACTTTTCATTGAAGTTTCACGTGTACCCTACCATTTTACTAATATTATTTTAAACGTTCCCCGCTACAATGGGATTATCATTAGTAGGTATCTTTTCTTTTCTTTTTTTTCATGTATGTGTTTGATTCATGCTGTGACAGGATATAGGCCAGCCTATCATAACAGAAATGGTGTAATGACAGTATAAGCAAATCTTTAAAGAAACCCTACATCTTTCCACTTTGAAATTTGTTCACATTATTTATTTTAACCTTCATTTAACCAAGGAAGCCCAAGTGAGTAATGCTCTATTTTCCAGCAATGCCATGGGATACATGACAATGCACAAATCGTATCAGAACAAAATAGAGAGAAAGAAGAATCACAATCACACAAAGATAAGATAAAGGTAACAAAAAGTGGTCACTAACACAAAGAAAAACGGAATACATTCTTGAACCCTCCACATTCGGTGATCCAATTTTGAGGTGTCCCGTTATGAAGCTGCTTTCCCCTGTTCTGTATTCATAAGACTGATCTGAAGTAATGTAGCATGACCCTGAGAGCTAAGCTGACTGATCTAAAACATTATACTGAAAATAATTACTTATTTAATAGTGCCCTGTAAATATACATTACATACACATTATTGGCATTTGGCAGACGCTCTTATCCAGAGCGACATACAACAAAGTGCATACCCATAACCAGGGATAAGTTCGCTGAAAGACCCTAGAGGGAAGTACAATTTCAATTGCTACCTGTACAACAAAGATAAGGATGAGGGCCCTTTTTTTTTTTTTTTTTTTTTTTGAGAACAAAGAAACAAACAAACAGAGCAAAAGTGACCAAAGTTAACTATCCAAACACTGCTTACCTAGCCAACTAAAAATACCGATACACAAAGCAAGTCACAGAGACAACAATTAAGGTTCACAGGGAGGTAGGGAGGGATGGGGAGAGGTGCTGCTTGAAGAGGTGTGTCTTCAGCTTGCGCTTGAAGGTGGGGAGAGATTCTACAGTTCTGACCTCAACGGGGAGTTCGTTCCACCACCGTGGAGCCAGAACAGACAGTAGTCGTGAGCGTGATGTGGAGGTTCGGAGAGGGGGAGGTGCCAAGCGGCCTGTGGAGGCTGAACGAAGAGGTCTGGCAGGGGTGTAGGGTCTGATGATTTTTTGTAGATAAGCTGGGGAAGACCCTTTAACTGCTTGGAAGGCTAGCACCAATGTTTTGAATTTGATGCGAGCCATGACAGGCAGCCAGTGGAGGGAAGTAAGCAGGGGGGTGACGTGTGAGTATTTGGGAAGGTTGAAGACCAGACGAGCTGCTGCATTCTGGATGAGTTGGAGGGGTCTGATGGCAGACGCTGGGAGGCCAGCCAAGAGGGAATTGCAGTAGTCCAGGCGGGACAGAACCATCGCTTGGACCAGGAGCTGGGTCGAGTAGGGGGTGAGAAAGGGGCGGATTCTCCGTATGTTGTACAGGAAGAACCTGCATGACCGGGTCACCGCCACAATGTTCTCGGAGAGGGACAGTCTGCTGTCCATCACCACGCCGAGGTTCCTTGCACTGGGTGACGGCGTGAGTGTGGTATCCCCGAGGGAAATGGAGAGATCCAGATGGGGAGAGGTTTTAGCAGGGATGAATATCATTTCAGTCTTGCCTGGGTTGAGCTTTAGATGGTGGTTGTCCATCCAGCTCTGGATGTCCCTCAGGCAAGCAGAGATACGGGCTGAAACCTGCGTATCAGACGGCGGGAACGAGACGAAGAGTTGGGT
Source organism: Conger conger (assembly GCF_963514075.1). Lineage (NCBI taxonomy): Eukaryota > Metazoa > Chordata > Actinopteri > Anguilliformes > Congridae > Conger > Conger conger. The sequence goes on along the minus strand of NC_083761.1, from coordinate 46,640,775 downwards.
ATCGTCCGCGTAGCAGTGGTAGGATAGCCCATGTGCAGTCATCACAGGGCCAAGGGAGCGAGTGTAAAGAGAAAAAAAGAAGCGGGCCTAGGACTGAGCCCTGGGGAACTCCTGTGGCGAGGGGCCGAGGTGTCGATACCGAACCAGCCCAGGCAACCAGGAAGGAGCGACCAGAGAGGTAGGACTCAATCCAGTCCAGGGCTGTGCCACAGATGCCCGTTGCTGACAGGGCAGACAGGAGGATGGAGTGATCCACAGTGTCAAAGGCAGCAGAGAGATCTAGAAGATCGTGCGGCATGGAGTGACTCACTGACGGAGAGGAGCACAGACTCTGTCGAGTGGCCCGATCTGAAGCCAGACTGATGGGGGTCTAGCAGGTTGTTGTTAGAAAAGAAAGAAGAAAGTTGAGTAGAAGCAGCTCGTTCTATAGTTTTAGAAAGGAAAGGAAAAAGAGATACCGGGCGGTAGTTCTGGATGATGGAGGGATCCAGAGTAGGCTTTTTTAGCAGCAGAGTGATGTGGGCCCTCTTGGAGGATGCCGGAAAACAGCCGGAAGACAGGGAGGAGTTGACAAGGGAGGTGACAAATGGGAGAATGTCAGGTGTGATAGTTTGGAGAAGAGAAGAGGGGATAGGGTCAAGGGCACAGGTTGTAGGGCGGTGGCAGAGCAGGAGTTGAGAAACATCAGAGTCTGTAAGGGGGGAGAAAGTGGAAAAGGAAGGGATGGGCCTAAAGGGGTGACTATAGTCTTCTTTTTTTTTAAACGGTATTACTCGACACAGCTTCCACCATGTGAACACATTTGTAGACCACATGAGGCCAGTGAGGCGCTCTTCTAATCTAATCAAAATGAAGATAGCAATTTGCTTGCATGCACATCTGCCATATGACAATGTTAGCTACAACGTTGGGGGGGGGGGGGGGGGTGCTGACAGCTAGCCTTAACGTTACTTTAGCTAGCTAGACCATGGCTGCTACCATTAGTACAGATATACGCTCTGTACCTACAGTGCATCCGGAAAGTATTCACAGCGCCTCACTTTTTCCACATTTTGTTATGTTACAGCCTTATTCCAAAATTGATTAAATTCATTTTTTCCTACACACAATACCCCATAATGACAACGTGAAAAAAGTTTTTTTGAGATTTTAGCAAATTTATTAAAAATAAAAAACTAAGAAATCACATGTACATAAGTATTCACAGCCTTTGCCATGAAGCTCAAAATTGAGCTCAGGTGCATCCTGTTTCCACTGATCAACCTTGAGATATTTCTACAGCTTAATTGGAGTCCACCTGTGGTAAATTCAGTTGATTGGACATGATTTGGAAAGGCACACACCTGTCTATATAAGGTCCCACAGTTGACAGTGCATGTCGGAGCACAAACCAAGCATGAAGTCAAAGGAATTGTCTGTAGACCGCCGAGACAGGATTGTCTCGAGGCAGAAATCTGAGGAAGGGTACAGAAAAATCTATGCTGCTTTGAAGGTCCCAATGAGCACAGTGGCCTCCATCATCCGTAAATGGAAGAAGTTTGGAACCACCAGGACTCTTCCTAGAGCTGGCCGCCCGTCTAAACTGAGCAATCGAGGGAGAAGGGCCTTAGTCAGGGAGGTGACCAAGAACCCGATGGTCACTCTGTCAGAGCTCCAGCGTGGAGAGAGGAGAACCTTCCAGAAGGACAACCATCTCTGCAGCAATCCACCAATCAGGCCTGTATGGTAGAGTGGCCAGACGGAAGCCACTCCTTAGTAAAAGGCACATGGCAGCCCGCCTGGAGTTTGCCAAAAGGCACCTGAAGGACTCCCATACCATGAGAAACAAAATTCTCTGGTCTGATGAGACAAAGATTGAACTCTTTGGCGTGAATGCTAGGCGTCATGTTTGGAGGAAACCAGGCACCGCTCATCACCTGGCCAATACCATCCCTACAGTGAAGCATGGTGGTGGCAGCATCATGCTGTGGGGATGTTTTTCAGCGGCAGGAGCTGGGAGACTAGTCAGGATTGAGGGAGTTTATTTTACAGAGCATCAATTATTAGAAAGCAACAAGACATATAATTGGTACATTTTAAGTACATATAGTAACAAAATACTTAACTAATTAATTTCTAGAAATTAATCAACTCTTTAAGTCCTATGTTCCTCTGAAAATAATCTATTTGGTTGTTCATTCAAAGAGAATATTTGATTGAATCCTCAGCAGCCTGCCCAGTGGTGCATGTTGTTTGAAGTAGACCACCATAGTTACAATACCCGTTGCAGATATTAATGCATTGGTGTGTTGGAAGCCTTGTCAGTGCATAGGTCAAGATAATGGTCTCGGTGCGTGTGTGAATTCCCTGTCTTTTTCGGCTTTTGGCAATCATCTCTTCTTTAAAATATTTGGGTTGAACAGAATTTTTTTTTGATATATTCCATTGTCAGATTAATCAAATAGGCCCAAGTCCTTATCTTTGCTGTAGCCATAGCACTTGAAATTGTACTTCCCTCTCAGGTCTTTCAGCGCGCTTGTTCCTGGTTATGGGTTTGCATTTTGCACTTTGTTCTGCGTCGCTTTGGATAAGAGCGTCTGCCAAATGGCAATAATGTAAGGTAATGAGTCTCAGACTCACTGATACAGCATGTTTGTCTCCATGGACACAATAGTCCTGCCTGGCACAGTGGGTTTTTGTGCATGCAGAGCAGGGCTGTGTTCAAGGTGTGTGTGTGTGTGTTTTACCATGGACTGCATGTCCTTAGAGAGAGCGTCTGTGGGTGGGTGTGATGTCTCTGGCTGTGAATATTTTCAGTCCAAAAATTGTTCACATAAAGCAACCATATCTGCTAATGATTAAATGGGGATATATGGTGGGAATCAGAGAGGAGTGAAGGAGGAGCACCAGACTTAGCACTGTGTGTAATTTCCTGCTTTGGAATGTTGCTATTAGGGATGTGACAAATCATCAGTTTTTGTAAACGGCGTAACCAACACTACTTATGACCACTAGGAGTCGTATCTCATTTCTGAAAAAAATGTTTTTATTAAAATGGAGTAGCCTACTGATGAAAATTCAATTGTATCTTCAAACTTTATTTAGGGTCATCTTAAAATAGTTTCATTTAAATGTCAGCATTGTAAGTCAGAAAGTAGCCTAATTGCCATGGTAACACCGTGTCATGGTGGTCTGGTCTATTTTAGGCAGGGAATCCGATGAAAATGGTGTAAATATAAAAATGGGATTTTGTACAGATACCATAATCAAGTTGGATGTGTAGACCGCACAGTGGGACCCCTGCCTCCTCCAGAGTTGGAGGGCATCACCCCTGAGCAGCAAAATTGGGTTCGGGAGCAGTGGGTGGGGGTGTTTGCAGTGCATGAGGAGGAATTTGGCCGGACCAAGGTAATATACCTTCAGATCCCTACCGGTGATGCTCCCCCTTGTAGGGAACAGCATCTGCCTCTTCCCCCAGGTCTGTACCCAGAGCTGCGGTCCTTGGTGCAGGGGATGCTGGAGAGCAGGTTTATCGCCGAGAGTTTGAGTCCCTGGGCTGCGTCCGTGGTCCTGGTCCGGAAAAAGGACGGCGATGGCTGCGGGGTGGCTGTCCAGTCATCAACTGTTTTTATTAGAAATTGTAATAAAGACTCTGGTGACCTGATCCCTGTGTCCTGGTCATCCTTGGGTGGATTCCGGTACCTGTGGTGGGGGGGTTGCAGGGGAAACCAGCGTGACTCCTGACCCCTTGACAGAGTGCTTAAGTCCATGGTCATACGCAACAAAGATTGGGGAAGTGGCTGGTCAGAGACGTGTGGTCCTGCCTCTCTGTGATATCCCCTACAGACACAATAGGGGCGTTATACGGCAACAGACAATTCATCAAAAATAGTTGTGTTAGAAGAGTAAACCTTTATACAGTCAGGTCCATAAATATTGGGACATCGACACAATTCTCATCTTTTTGGCTCTATACACCACCACAATGGATTTGAAATGAAACGAACAAGATGTGCTTTAACTGCAGACTTTCAGCTTTAATTTTAATTTGAGGGTATTTACATCCAAATCAGGTGAACGGTGTATGAATTACAACAGTTTGTATATGTGCCTCCCACTTTTTAAGGGACCAAAAGTAATGGGACAAACTAACAATCAAAAATCAAACTTTCACTTTTTAATACTTGGTTGCAAATCCTTTGCAGTCAATTACAGCCTGAAGTCAGGAACGCATAGACATCACCAGACGCTGGGTTTCATCCCTGGTGATGCTCTGCCAGGCCTCTACTGCAACTGTCTTCAGTTCCTGCTTGTTCTTGGGGCATTTTCCCTTCAGTTTTGTCTTCAGCAAGTGAAATGCATGTTCAATCGGATTCAGGTCAGGCGATTGACTTGGCCATTGCATAACATTCCACTTCTTTGCCTTAAAAAACTCTTTGGTTGCTTTCGCAGTATGCTTCGGGTTGTGGTCCATCTGTACTGTGAAGCGCCGTCCAATGAGTTCTGAAGCATTTGGCTGAATATGAGCAGATAATATTGCCCGAAACACTTCAGAATTCATCCTGCTGCTTTTGTCAGCGGTCACATCATCAATAAATACAAGGGAACCAGTTCCATTGGCAGCCATACATGCCCACGCCATGACACTACCACCACCATGCTTCACTGATGAGGTGGTATGTATTGGATCATGAGCAGTTCCTTTCCTTCTCCATACTCTTCTCTTCCCATCATTCTGGTACAAGTTGATCTTTGTCTCATCTGTCCATAGGATGTAAAGGCTTTTTTAGATTCTTCTGTCATCCACCACAGTTGTTTTCCGTGGTCTTCCGGGACTTTTGGTGTTGCTGAGCTCACCGGTGCGTTCTTTATTTTTAAGAATGTTCCAAACAGTTGATTTGGCCGCACCTAATGTTTTTGCTGTCTCTCTGATGGGTTTGTTTAGATTTTTCAGCCTAATGATGGCTTGCTTCACTGATAGTGATAGCTCTTTGGATCTCATATTGAGAGTTGACAGCAAAAGATTCCAAATGCAAATAGCACACTTGAAATGAACTCTAGACCTTTTATCTGCTCCTTGTAAATGATATAATGAGGGAATAACACACACCTGGCCATGGAACAGCTGAGCAGCCAATTTTCCCATTACTTTTGGTCCCTTAAAAAGTGGGAGGCACATATAGAAACTGTTGTAATTCCTACACCGTTCACCTGATTTGGATGTAAATACCCTCAAATTAAAGTCTGCAGTTAGAGCATATCTTGTTCGTTTCACTTCAAATCCATTGTGGTGGTGTTTAGCGCCAAAAAAACGAGAATTGTGTCAATGTCCCAATATTTATGGACCTGACTGTATATTTGTGGTATTGATAAACCTAGCGATAGTAAAACTGAAAGCATATCAACGCAAAGAATTTGCTCTCATTGAAAATGCATAGAGGCGATGTCATCGCCCAAGAAATTTGCTTCTTTTTGATGGATGTGCGACTTCAATTTGACCAGATGCAGTTTGAGTAGCATTCAGTGTGGAGATTGCTTCCTTTTGGTGCCCATGCATGTGGATTATAGCTGCTTTACAGTCTACGTAGTGCGTGTGTAGTGCACACATATAGTACACGCTTAGTACACACAAAAATGTGCATGCTATGAACGTCAAGGCGATTTTATCAAAGACTTACACTGCAGAAATCCACTGTTGATGGTGATACGTGCACCATATCACCACAGAAGCGCCATCCAAGACTATACACTCGCTGAGCACTTTCTTAGGTAGGTTTATTAGGTACACGTACATATTATCGATTATCTAATCAGTCATTTGTGTGGTAGCAGTGCAGTGCATATAATCATGCAGATATGGGTCAGAAGCTTCAATTAATATTAACATCAACCATCAGGATGGGAAAAATGTGATCCAAGTGACTTTGACCATGGAATGATTGCTGGTGTCAGACAGAGTGGTTTGAGTATCTCAGAAACTGCTAATCTCCTGGAATTTTCACACACAACAGTCTTGAGTTTGCAGAGGATGGTGTGAAAAACAGAAAAACATCTGATGAGCAGCAGTTCTGCAGGCAAAAGCGCCTTGTCAATCAGAGGTCAGAGGAGAATGGCCAGACTGGTCAAAGCTGACAGGAAGGTGACAGTAACACAAATAACCAAACATTACAACAGTGCTATGCAGAAGAGCATGTCTGAATGCACAGCTTGTCAAACCTCTAAGTGGATAGGCTACAGCAGCAGAAGATTTAATACATCTAAAAAAATAAGTCTAATGAATAGGCTACCTAATAAAGTGCTCACTGAGTGTTTGTATGTTGATAGGCTGCATTTGCACACATGTGCAGCAACGTAAATTTTATAAACAACATCAATGAGATGATAAATGTAGGTGCTTAATCTGGGTGCTCCAATGCCCATCTGTTGTGAAACGTAAGCTAAACCATTCACTTCGGCCCAGAGCCAGAGGAGAAGAGAGGAGAGGGAAAGGAATATGGGAGGCTCATTTTGACAGACTGGCTTCCAGGACGCCGCAGGTAAAGCCCTGGAGCTACTACTACACAGAGCACTCATTTGACAGCGTCTCTTATAATGAGCAGTCTTCCTAAAGTGCGCAGCATGCAGCCGAGCAAACTTTTCTCACTCAGCGAGAAAGAGACGTCTCTCTAGCAGGCTGGCTGACGAGACCTTCCCTCCGACGCAGCAGTCCCGCACGTCCGTGAGGCTCTCTTCTAGATGAGAAGAGACAGACGACTGGCCTTCGCCGACCGAACGGTAGCGGGGGAGGCGATCGCTCGGACTAATCTGTTTAATTTTTCAGCAGCCGCTCATAGCGCGGTAGCATATTATGCTTAATTTCTTTACGTTCAAGCTGAGGCGGTATTCATCACTGACTAAACTGAGTGCATCACGATCTCCCTGGGGACCGTGCAGGAAACTGCGAACAAGGACGCGGTGGTGGGTGGGGGGGAGCTTAACATTTAAATTGTTTTAGCATTCACGTTTTTTTTACAAGCTCACACGTTTTTGATTGCAATGAATCCCATTAGAAATGTGCCCCATTGAATTGCGTTGAGAGAAAGCTTTTCCTTTTCAAAGAGTTGGTTTGTTTGTTCAGACATAAAAAAAAAATACCATTTTGTGAAATGGGCTTATTTTCCCCAAAGGACAGCTTAACAAATTGCTGCTTCTCTTATAGAAGGATAAATATTTTCTGGTGACCATTGATCTTTTCACTTTAGGTCTGTCATGTAAATTTGTTCTCGTGCGCCTTCTTTGATTGAACTTTTGTCGCCTTGTGTTTTGAAGTTCAGGGCAGGAATTTCCACTATTTGCCAGGTGTTTTTCTATGCCAACATGGCACCAAGGGAGACCTTGTACTCCCAAATACCCTTTCACTTAGCAATTATCCACTGCATTTAAAAGTTTCGAATCACACTGTGACTTTCTCCCCTCTTCTGCCTTCTGTGAAGCTTTGAGAGCACCTGAGCGGAAGAAGATCTCTCTGTCTTAGACATTTATCTCACAATATCTCGCTCTGCTGCTTCTCAAACTCCGATTTCCACCAAGGGAGCAGAGATGTCTCATGTCCTGGGAATGACAGGCCGAGTGAAAGTGAACAGAAGATGGTGAAGTGTGTGGGTGTGCGCATATGTGTGTGTGTGTGTGTGTATGTGCTTGCATGTGTGTGTGTATGCTTGCGTGTGTGTGTGTACTGTATGTGTGTGTGTGTGCATGCTTGCGTATGTGTGTGTGTGCTGTATGTGTGTGCATGCTTGCATGTGTGTGTATGTGTTTCCATGCTTGCATGTGTGTGTGTCCATGCTTGTGTGTGTGTGCGTGTGCTTGCTTGCATGTGTGCTACATGTACGTGTATGTGCGTGCTTGCATGTGTGTGTGTGTATGTGCATGCTTGCATATGTGCTTGCGTGTATGTGTGCGTGCTTGCTTGCATGTGTGTGTGTATGTGTGTGCATCTATAACACTGCCACTGTGCATGCATATCCATGTAAGAAGCCTGCAGGTTATAAATGGACAAACAGTACCAGTAGTTCATTTATTACTAGCCAAATTGTGCCTGAGAACAGAAGTTCACAAACTTGATCACAAAAGAGGACCCCTATATATGCTGGTTGCAATCCCAGAATTTGAACAAGCTGTTATTTTTTCTTAATTGGGTGCTTTTCACGTTTAGAGGGATTGTTTACCCTCTTAAGCCACATTATGTCAGAAGGGATTAAATGAAAGACTGAGGTTAATCAGTGTGTTTATTTGTTTTGTAACCTTATCTACTCAATGCAGGTTTGGCTTGTTATCATTTGCGTTGTGCTTGAATTCTTCATTATCTTCCAGGTAGTTAGTTTTAGGGGCCAGGTGTCCATCCTGTCACCAATCAGGATTCACCTCAGTGTTTAATTTGTTCAGAAAAAGAGTTAACCTTACAATATATCGCAATAAGCACAATATGAATATGGGAATTGTATTCCTCATGGCGTGCACGGCTATTTCTGATATAACGTGGCACGTGTCTGCATGCACGTGCTTGTGCACACACAAATGTGCATTTGCATGTTTATTTGTGTGTACGCGCATGTTTGTGTATACATGCGTGCGTGCGTGCCTGTGCACATGGCTTGTTTCGCGAAGCCTTTCAACCCATTTGTCATATCTAAAGCACATTATAGAGACAAAAGGCAGAGGGAAGCATATGTTTCGCAGTTCAGCTGTTTGAGGAAAAACCCAGAGGGGAGCGTCTCAAAAGAGCTTGTCGGAAATGCGTTCAGTGAGAACGTCCCCTTCTCTGCCCGCCCTGACATTTTTGCCAGGGTCTCATTATCATTTCTTCTTGAAAAGAAGCCCTGATATTTTTTCAATTCAAGGCAGAACAGAGGTGAGGTAATTGTCTGTACTCAGTTCTGTGGTTACTACTAATGGTTTTCCATTTGCGCTTCATGTTCATTGTGTAAGATCCATCTGAGCCAATGTTCTTGGAGGAATACACCCCTCTCTCTTTCATCTATTTATTCTCCAGCATCATAGTCCCCTCTCTCGCACTTTCTCTCTGTTTATTTATTTCTCTCTTTGTGCCCTTTCCTACATAAATTGTTACGCGCTCACAAACTGGACAAAAGATGTTGAGTGCAGGCCCAGCAATATGTATATATGATACATTCTACTGCACTTAGTGCAACTGTTCTGCATAATGTAGATCTCTTTGTTTGATGAGGCTCTGTTAGTTTATTTGTTTGTTTTTTTTCCCCATCTGGACATTTTATTCGAAAGATAATCTGGCAAAGCCCATTTAAAATATTATTGTTTATTGTACCTCTCTATTCTGCCAAATGATATCTGCTGTTTGGCTGTTATGTGTCAGCCGCATTTCATCGTCTCTTGCTGTTTAGCAGTCTGTTCCTTTATTCCTTTGTACATGCTCAGTGTTCAAAAATGAGATTGCTACAACATTTTTAATAAGAAGGTGTTTTGTCATCCGATTCAATTTGTGCTTGGATTTGCTCTTAATACCACCGTGTGGGCTTTTCTTCTGCCTGTACTGTGGTTGAGTTTAGCTGTTACTCCCTCTCAGACTGGGGTCTTGAGTAATGAGTTAAGAACTGAACCCTCCTCTTTATTTTCTAAAAATAGCCCGCTCACGTCACTCCCCTGCAACATGCCGGCACCCGGCAGACACACGTGAGTTCTCATGAATACCGCATCACTTCGCTCAAGAGGAAGGCTAAGGGAACACGGTCCACCAGTGAAGTTAAAACGCAGGCGCCTTACTTGGCTGTGAATGAAAATAAATGGCATTTAAATCACGGAACATTGTAATCAATCTCAGGGAAGACGTTAGTGTTGAAATGCCACAGGAGCCATAATATTACATTACATTACAATCACCACCAGCGAGAGTACCCGGTGGAGGGAGATGAGAAGGGGAGTGATGGGGTGTGTTAGCAGGGTGGGGGGTGTTGTAGGTCAGATGTGCAGAAGCATTAAGCCACACTGAGCCTGTTTAAGTCTGCAGTTGTTAAATTATTATTGTATTATTGCTTGAATCATTTCTGAGTAATGGCTGAATCGTTAGCTCATACTGGTTTCCCAATAGATGGCCTCGTTGTGGCTTTTCAAAACAAATGATAACCTTTTGAATGATAATGTATAATGAATGATCCTGATTTGCCTGACTGCAAGCCAGGATCTGATAGCATTACCAGTCAAGAGAAAACATCAATCAAAAATAGTTTTTGTTGCCTTAAGACTGAAAAACCTTTATAAAGCATAAGGCCTGTGCTCTGTGCCCTATGCCTGTAAAGCCATTCAGAAAGGTGTTTCACACGGCTGGGTGGCATTTTCTCTCTAAAGCACTGCTTCAGTCTGGTGTCAAATCTTGACCATCCACATTTTGACGGTATTATCTTATCTCATAAGAATAATTCTGTCACGGCGGGGAGGACAGAGGAACCAGAAGCAGACACAGGGGTGTGGAAAACGACAGGTTTACTAGCAGATGGAGGGGCAGACAGAGCGTAGTCAAAAAACAGGCCAGGGTCAAAAACCAGGGGGTCAGTCCAACAAAGCAGAGGTACAGATATCCACAACAAGCAAAGAAGAGTCCAGGGAAGCAGGCAGGGGTCAAAACCAGGAAATCCAAAAAAAATAAAACAAGGGCAAGGACTCAGGAACAAGGGCTCGGGAACAAGGGGGCTAGAACTAGGGGAAGGAATAAAGGGCTCATGAACAAAAACAGGAGAAGACAAACTAGCAGCGTGCAACTGAAAAGGACAGGTATAAATACACATGGGAATGAGACAAACTAGGCGGGGCATGGGAGTGAGGGCGGTCTAACAAATAAACATCAGGTGAAACACATAAAAGGGTAATAGGACAATAACGAGCGGGAAACGAAAACTGGATTCACAAAGACACACGTAATACAAACGGCTCCGGACTAGGGAGTAGACAATTTGCAGAGAATCAGGAGATGCAGAGATACGGAGAGACAGGTGCGAATACTTTGCTGAAACTAAGTAAGTAATCAGTGATAGAATAGGGAGGTGGAGTTCCATCCATCCATCCATCCATTATCTTCACCCACTTATCCTGAACAGGGTCGCAGGGGGGCTGGAGCCTATCCCAGCATACATTGGGCGAAAGGCAGGAATACACCCTGGACAGGTCGCCAGTCCATCGAAGGGCACACACACCATTCACTCACACACTCACACACTCATACCTATGGGCAATTTAGACTCTCCAATCAGCCTAACCTGCATGTCTTTGGACTCTGGGAGGAAACCAGAGTACCCGGAGGAAACCCACGCAGACACGGGGAGAACATGCAAACTCCACACAGAGAGGCCCCGGCCGACGGGGATTCGAACCCAGGACCTCCTTGCTGTGAGGCAGCAGTGCTACCCACTGCACCATCCGTGCCGCCGGAGGTGGAGTTACAGAACAGAATTGAAACTGGAGATGCGTTAGTAAGTTAGTTGAGTGATTTAAATTACAAATACCCAGAACTAGTGAATGTTTGTTAGTTTTACAAACATATTAGTGTGTTAGTATAATTAGTACTGTACAATTTCTAAGTTAGTTGAGATTAGTATATTAGTGCTATGTACAAACATGAAATGGAGAGAAAGCAGGAAGTAAGGAATGCAAGATTGGAAGGAAGGTTGAACCCTGGAACTACCGTAAACACCAAATAGTGGGGCACACAGACAAGGGAGTGACTGGGCTAGTAAACATTCAGACTCAGACATCACAGGGGAAGACGAGTGCAAGACTAATGACCATAAACAGAACACCAGACATGAATATGAAAAATAATAAATAACAAGAATAACAATAATAAACAATGATAAACTAACAGACAGAACACAGGAACAAAACAAATTCCTCTTCCTTGAGCAGCCAAGTCAAGCAGACAAATTAACCTCATACACATAGTCACACGTCAATCTACCAAACAACAATTTCACAGCAGTCTCCCCGAAACCCCACCCCATTAAAAAATAAACTTTAATAAAAAAAAGGTTCAACAGCCACCAGGATTTTTATGTGTTACAATGCAAGTGATGTTGTGGAGGTGCTGATTTTGTAGCTCTGAGGAACTGGTCAATCAGAGGGGACTGCAGCAATGTGAATTTGTGAACAATCATGAGTCATTGGCCTGAATTCAATCAACAATTCATAATTCAGGCCAATGAATCAACTGATTGGAACATCATTAAGAAGAAAGAGAGCATTGGTAAGCTGAGTAATCGCAAATGGCCTTTTAGGCCAAGGACCACAATACAGAAAAAACCGTGAGTTAGAGACAGGCATCTGTCAGTGAATATTGTCTGCAGAAGTCTTCACAAACAGAAATACAGAGGCTACACTGCAAGATGTGAACCACTAGTCAGCTGCAAAAACAGGATGGCCAGGTCACAGGTTGCTAAGAAGTACCAAAAAGAGCCTGCATAGTTCTGGAAAAAGGTCTTGTGGACAGATGAGACCAATATTCACAAGTATCAGAGTGATGGCAAGAGGCCAGATTAACTGCCCAAGATCCCCCAACTGTGAAATGTGGTGTGGGCGTTATGGTTTGGACTTTATCCTCAACAAGTACTGCCTCACTTGTGTTCATTGATGATATACCTGCTAATAGCTGCAGCAGAATTAATTCTGATACTCAGCACCTGATGATGCCTATGGGTCAGAAAATTCAAGCAAAGGATATGCAACAAAATGCAAAATATGACTACTTTAATTTACATATGTCCCAAATTTTACAACATTATGAACTGGCAATTCATGTTAGATAAGCATGTAATTTCTATAATGTATAAAAATACCCTCTGAGATAATAAATGCTGACAATCTGCACGGTAACCACTTGTGAATTGTTTGATTAAAAATCTAAAATTCTGGAATACAGAACCAAATCAAGAAGAAGTATGTCTTTATCCCAAACATGATGTAGTTGATTGTATTTTGAATGCAAAACCTACACCTGTTCTTAGTTCTTACAGTATTATGGGAAAATGTCAAGCAATAATTTCAAAGCTTTTTTATGAGGAAGGTGAGCACAAAGGCAAACATGCCTGGGCAAATGTCAGCCATTGCACTATATTGGGAAGTCAGCCGGCTGCAGTTGATGCAGGAATTAACCAGTATGTGGCAGAAGGTATTGTAGACTTAAAAACAAACATAGCTGGGTTCAGGTTCAGCTGAGTCAAAGCTCTTAAGAACGTGTTATCACATAACGTCTGAAGTGTGCACTGTGTCTGGCTCGAATTCTCACGAGGGTGTCTCTCTTCCTTGAGCCAGACGAGTCTGTAATTAACCTCAAAATGACAAAGGTCAATCCGCCAATCAAGGTTTTACTTTCACTATCTGAAAGAAGCCCACAGTTTCTGAGAGATTGCCGTGAACACCCCCTGGACCCCCCCCCCCCCCCATGCTGCCTGCCCCCCCAACACCCTCCGCTATGCACCCCTCTAAGATTTATCTTAAATGTTTCAACAGTGATCAGGATATTTTTCTTTGCAGTAAAAGTGCCATTGTGAAGGTATTGATGAACTGGCCATCAGAGAGAAGTGCAATGATGCAAGATCTGCCTTTATATCAAAGTCACTGCCATTTTTTCAATCCACTGTAATTCTTCTTCAAACTATCTCAGCTCTATTCAGTTTTATTGGTAGAACAAATGCTTCTACAAGCCATAAGCCAAACTCTTTGGCCTATGCCTTACAGCAAATACAAAATGTTTTCAATATTGTTTCTATGTTGTGGCAATGTTATAACAAAATTTTGTATTTGGTTGTAGCCTGTGACCTGTGTTTTTTGATTAAACTGTGAGGAAAATTTTGTTAAAATTACAGCAACTTGCTGGCAACAATTAGCCAGCAAGTTTATCTAATTAATTGAACTGAAAAGTTACTGTGCTTTTAATTATAGTGTATATTGTAATTAAAATTGTATTTCCTCATGTCAGTAGTAAAAGATAAGCTAAATTGTACTATGCAGATAATGGGGAATCAATAGGACCAAACAGAGTGGTGTGGCAGAGTAGTATAAACAAGCTGGCAAATTATAAAGTCCAAGGAAAGAAATGTACATGTAATGTTCCTGATTTTTGTTTGTTAGTTTATTTGTTATTCTTGTATATTTATTATTTTTCATTATTCATGGTCTGCTCCTCTGTTAAATTATTCATAGTTCATTGCATTCGTTTTCCCCTGTGATGTCTGTGTCTTAATGTATTCTGAGCCCAAGTCACTTCCTTGTCTTCGTGATTCACTATTTGGGTGGTTTCGTAATTATCAGGTTTCCCATGATTCCTTCCCATTCTCATTTTCGCTTACTTCCTGCTTTCCTCCATTTATGTTTGTACATAGCACTAATCTACTAATAAGTACTAACATAGATTTTGTACAGTACAATTGTAATTGCAATTGTAATTTAATCACGTTAAAACTAATCACTAACAAACTAACTCTACCTGTATTTAAATACTGCTCTATAACTCCGCCTCTCTGTTCTATCTCTAATTCCTTGCCTTGATTCATTGAAGTGTTCCCACCTGCTCTCCCCTATGACTACGTTCCTTAACTCTGTGCAATTGTCTACTCCCTAGTCCAGAGCCATTTGTATTACATGTGCGTCTTTCTGAATCCAGTCCGCGTTTTCGTTCCTCCCTCATCTTTGTATTATTACCCATTCATGTTTCTCTGATGTTTATTTCTTAGATCATCCTCACTCCCTTGCCCCGCCTAGTTTGTCTCATCCCTCTGTGTATTTAAACCCTTGTCTCAGTTGTATTCCTTGTCAGAACGTTGATCTACATATTCTGAGCAGATAGACTGTTTATTACTGATTCCTGAGACAGCCCTTTGCCTGTTTTCCGAGTTTGCCTAGCTCCTTTGATTTGTTTGCCATTCAGATTTTTGGTTTTTAATCTATTTTTTCGCATTTATCGACTACTCTCTTGCCTTGCCCTTTTATACTTCTGCCTGTCTGATTATCTGGATTTTTACCCTGGACTGTTATATGAGTATTCTTTTGCAAACTCTATTCGGCGCTGTTATCTCTGATCACCAGACTTTTGACTGAATAAACAACGTTTTTCAGATTATCCCTTAGTTTGCCCTTAGGGTCTCTGAATGGTACATTTATATGGAGATCAGGACGGGGCCTCCAAGTTGCATCGTGGTTACACTATAATTGTGCTTATATGAAATTCTTATAACTGACAGGTTCTGTGTTTCTGTCACTTTATTATTTTTCATATTCATGTCTGTTTTCTGTTTACATTAATTATTCATTGCACTCGTCTTCCCCTGTGATGTCTATGTATTTCTGAGCCTGAGTCACTTCCCTGTATGCGTGATTCCCTATTCGGGTGTTTTCAGAATTTTCCGGTTTCCCATGATTCCTTCTCAGTCTCGCTTTTCTTACGTCCTGCTTTCTCTCCATTTATATTTGTAGATGGCACTATTCTGCTAATCCTGACTGACATAGATACACAGTACTAATTACATGAACACTTTAATGTTCGTCTAACTTTCACTAGTTTTGGGGTACTTATAGTTTAATCATGTAAACTAACATATTAACATTCTCTATTTCTGTACTGCTCTGTAGTCCCACCTCCCTGTTCTAGCTTTGATTGCCTGCCTTAATTCCGTGAAGTGTTTGCACCTGTTCTCTTCTATCACTACATCCATTAACTCTGTGCAATTGTTTATTCCCTAATCCGGAGCCATTTGTATTACATTTGTCTGTGAATCCAGTTCATGCCTCCCTTGTTATTGTATGCGTGCCCTTTCATGTGTCTCACCTGGTGTCTATTTGTTAGACCACCCTCATTTCCATGCCCCGCCTAGGTTGTCTCATTCCCCTGTGTATTTAAACCTGTCCTTTTCAGTTTTTCTTTGCTAGTTCGACTTTCCGTAATTCTGTTCCCAACCCCGGTTTTAGCGTCCCTGTACTTGTGCCTTGTATCTGTTAAGTTCTGCTCTGTCCTGTTCAGTTTTTGGATTCTGGTTCTAATCTCTGCCTGGCTTTTTGGATTCTGTTTTTGGTTTTTGTTTTGGTAATTTTGCTTGTTTGAACTTCCTGGTTTCCTGACATCACTCTGCTTGCCCTTCTCCTGTACCTGTCTGCTTGGATTTTGACCATTGCCTGTTTTTTGGACTACGTTTTGGATCTGCCCCTTTGTCCTCTGTCCCCTGAAACCAGACAAGAACATACAATATAAATTATTATAAAGAATGCTAACCTGCCAGATCTCCACTATCAGCAAGAGTGAGAGCGATACCCTTGTAGGAACCCCAAATACACCAAAAAGCAGAAGTATCTGAGAGGCGAAAGAAATGCGCATAGTCTTACCAGGCACTACTGGACACCCTTGTGCATTGACTGTATTTCCCTTATCTTATGGGCCTCAGGTAGAACTAAGAGTAAAAGGTGAGGACATAGCATGCAATCTTATGGAAGAGACAGTGCTGAGATTACACTGGGGTGTTCATCTAGGAACAGTGGGCCTTGTGGGCTGACCTCCCTGCTAGGCGCCAGGCGCAAGGGAGGCTGGGAAAATGGAAGCGGCAGCTGGGTAATGATGCGGCTCGGCAGCCGGTGAGATTTCCTGAAGGCCGCTCGCTGAAGAGTCTTTGTGATCATTTATAACAGCGGAGAGAGAGGAGACTGTCAGATAGAGGCTCCCTTACGGATGCTTTCGAGGGAAATGGCAGATTGGATTGAGGATTACTTTCTTTCTGGAGATCAGCCAAGAATACTTATGTCTTTTCAGTGGCCAGGGGACGGTGCACCTGCATGTGTAGGGGAGAGCTGGGTTGAAAGTAACAGAGGGCGAAAGTAACGTGCATATTTTCTTGAAAGCAATGGGAGCTGCAATAACGTGGTTATTTGTGCATGTGCATATAACAGTGCATGAGCTTCATACAAAAGCACGTTTGGTGGAGCTGCTGTCGAAAAACTTAAGGTAAGGTAAGTAAAAAAACGGTCCAGTAAGTCTTTTTTGATTGAAGAATTGTTTACTTGTTTAAGTTTGCAAACCTATGTAATTTATAGCCAACTTGATAGGTTTAATAAATAAATTATATTCAAGGATCTTGTGTAGCTATTAAGCCCACTTAATGAATTTCAGTCTGATTAATCGTGAAACATTCTATTGGTTGCACAACATTGCAATGTTTACGCACGGTTAATTTTCATGGATTTCGAACCTATAGTATTTATTGAATTGATAGAAACATTTATTATTATTATTACATGTCCAGTAGTACATGTATTGACAGTAAAGAGAGTTATAAACCCTAAAAACAGATACGACGCACATTGCGCACCCCTAGTTTATCGTTGCTTTCGACCCACTGTGCACTCGGTCCCCACATCAGTCCCCACATTGCACTCTCTCCATTCTCGGCCTAGTTATATTAAATACATATATCCTAGAATGAAAATTACAGTTGATAATAGTGAAGGACGTGTAGAAGTTGTGTGTCATAAAATATGGGATCTGTATCTCAATTGATCAAACACAAAACCTTCACTTTCGACCCGGCTCTCCCCTACATGATGTCCACACAGGACAGACAGACAGATAGACACAGTACCAAAGAGAAAGAACTGCTGAGATAAATTGTTCTCAGCTTGCGCTGGTACTCATGTCAGCTTTCAGCAGGATCCCACGTCACATGTCATATGAGACTGCTTTCAGCATCAGCCTGCCTCTCCCTGCTTTAATCTCCGGTTGTGATCTGGGGAATCGACAGGAGAATTATCGTCAAATCAAACTGAGCCCCAGAGCGAGCGTGCTAACCCTGAAGGGAACTGTGATGCAACCAACCTGCCCCAGAAACACTTGTTCACTTGTAGTTTTCATCTCAACCTCAGAGTATTGACGAGCTGAAAATGAGATGCCTGTATTTTTAATACAAAGCCTTTTCAAATGAATGCTGTTCTGTCTGTTTCCGGGAGCGACTGTCACCCATAGGACCAGACCTGTGACCAAAGCTTTCCGCCTGTCCTGCCTTTAATTGCAGCTTCACTGAGCTGTGCTCTATTCTGTCAAATTGGCAGAATCTTGTTTAGCCTTGTACCACCAATATGGCGGTTTCTCCTGACCTGCACAGCTCCATCTCATCAGCAGCCAAGAAGATGCAAAAGATGCAAATAGCGATTTCCTGACAGTGCACACTACTAATCAAGTTGTCTGGTTTATTTAAAGCCATCCTAATTGGAAGCTAGGAACCTCATTTCCCCCAGAGATATGAAATGACGAACACTTTCTTGGGTCGATTTCCAAGTGTGAAGCTACAGGGTTATAGCCTCTCTGCTCAGTGGTTTATTTTTCCCCTATCTGGCCTATCTTAGCCATCTTTTTAAATGAGACTCTTCCAGCATTCTATCTGACCTTGTTCATTAACTAACCTGGCTGGAGTTGTTGTCTTATACATCCATTTTTCCTCCCTCCCTCTCTGTGGTTGCTCTGTTGCCAGGAATACCAAACCAAAACGTGTACAGTACTTCAGATATAACCTGTAATCAAAAATAAAAAATACATTGTTTTTCAATCTCCATAACAAATGTTAATGTCTGAATAATTATAATAAAATATATTGTGAAATAGAAAAAAAAAATCTTTTGACCTAATTTGGTCTGGAAACTCATTGGGAATCAATGGAAGTAGACCAAAATATGTAGATACTCTCGCCGTTCCTGCCCTCAGGATTCCAAAGTACATTTGTCACCTAATATTTACTGCATATTTAACCAGTTTGGGGAATATAGTGAGAGGCGCACACATGGAAAAATGTTTACATTTGCTAACCTTTATACCATTGACCACAAATAAAAACTACAAAAAGTAAAAAGATTCCTTTTTGTTTTTGAGGAAAGGCATTTGAGGCCATGCTAACAAATAAATTGTCTTCTACTATGTATTTCTGAACCTTTTGCAGAAGAGCATATTTGTCAAATGTAGAAAATGTTCCCTGCAGTGGATGGCACAGCAGCATTACCCACATAGTCAAAAGCTCGGTCTAGACTAGGCAGCCAGTCCTGCTAAAATGTGATTCCAGAGATAATGTCACCTCGCCTAAAAAACATTATAATACAAAATTCAGTAAAAATGTATTTTTGTTATTTTGATATGATATCTACTGTGTACTTGGGTATTTAACCCGGTTCCCAATAAAGATTATTATCTTGCTGACATATTTCAGTTTTCTCAAATGATAATATATAATTCGTCACATAATGATGACTATCCATTAAGCTCCAAGTTGGCGCAGACAAATTAGTCAAGCTCCGTCGGCTCAGTCACACTTCACAAAACGCGCCAAGTGCGCTGCGTGATTGATTCATCCAAAGTCCCACCAAGCATGTGCGGTGTGTGATCTCAAAAAAGACCGTAGACGTGATTTATTTTTCTTGCAGTTGAAGTTGCTCTGCTGTTTTGCAAGTCGTCGATAACGCTGCCATTCAACAGTTCATTTATAACATCACTGTCCCTGTGAGTTGGAATGAGTCCCAGTCCTTTGGAGAAATGTTCTTCAGAGAACAAAAGAGCATTTGCAGTCTTCATACTCTTATCATGTGCTTTTCTAGAAACGTCTTTTGACGGCATTTTAGTTTTCCTCTGGTCCATATCTGTGCGGTTCCTCATCATGCTGCAATGCCACAAAGAAAATAATTTCCAGACTTTAAAACTATTGGCGTGCTGTGCTGTAGCATGTTTATATTTCAGCAAGTGGCTTCACTGTTAACTAGTGGCAGTTTTACTTGATACAAATTGAGAAAAAAGGCTGCATATAATCAACAACATCGATAATGATCTATATTTCATGTTCAAACCATAAGGGAAAATGATATACTTTTATTTCAATACATTTACTCTCACATTTCAATGTTTTTTATTTAGTAATCACATTTTTTTCTGAAAACCACAGGTGCCAAAATTATTGGCACCCCTAACAATTATTGAAAATGAAACTAAAACAAAGTTGAATTTAGTTCATCTCAATTTAAAGGATTGTGTCGTTCCTTCACTTCTTGTTTCTGTTAGGTTTCATGCTTTCTATGTATTGTATTCTATGTCATTAGTGTTTCAGTGTTTTTGTTACCTCTGTGCACACCGTAGCCACCCTGTCAGTTCGTTCACTTCATTCATTCATTTCACCTGTTTCACTTCCTGATTGTTTCCCACATTGCCATTCCCTCTCGTTACCTTTGTTATTTCACCCCCTTTGTTTGTTCAGTTCCCTGCCTGATTGTTATGTGTCAACTCCATACCTTCCAGCGGTACCTGATTGATTTCTGTTTTTACCCATTTTGTCCCCGACTTCTGCATTTAGATTCTCCGGTCTGTTTCATTTTCACCCGCAGTGTTTCGACCCGTTTTTGTATATCGACTTCTGGATTCTGTTTTTGTCTGTTTAGCCCGCTTGTTATCGACCCTTCACCTGTGACCACGATTACGTTTTGGATTATCCCTGATATACCTGTTTGTTGGGGTATTGACCCATTGCCCGGATTTTGTACTATAAACTGCCTTATCCCAGTTGAATCTGTTTGCCGGCTCTCGAATATTGCTTGTCTGATCTGCATATTTTATAATAAAAACTCTGGTCTCTTGTTCTACAGCCCTGATAGATTCACTAGAGTATAAAAATGCATACACAATCTCACTGTCAACCATCGGCATGGGAAAAGCCAAATAACTGTTCATTCAGAAGACACAGATGGTAATTGACCATCACGGATAATGGGTACAAAAATATACATAAAAGGTTAAACATGTAAGGGTAATAATAAAAAAGTGTAAAACATATGGAATGGTTGCTAACTTGCCAGGAAGTGGATGCAAGTGCATATAATGCCTATGGACAGTAAGGAGGATGGGGTCACCAAGTAAAAAAAAACACTTTTACATTTTTACACAAATTTCTGTATGAGATGCATAGCATGGGCTTTCTTCAGAATGCTTAATGAATACTTGCTATTTCAGTTTGCTGTGCTGTTGCTTTGTTTTTTATTTTTGCTATGGCTACCCTTTGGGAACATGAAATGCAGAATCATTGAAAGGGATTTGGTTTAACCAGTCATCACAATGATGTTAAAATCCGCATTGTGGTTTTGATAATCCTATCACTATAGATCATATTTTTTTGTATATGTCATTGTCAATAAATGACATCGCAAAAAATAAACAAATAAAATACTAGCTTTCAAAATAATTAATGTAACAACGAACTTCTGTCCAGAGGGGGAACTCAGGAAGGTGGACCCTAGTGCAGGAACACAGAGGCAGAAGTGAGGTCAAAAACAACAACATTTACTGAATAAATTGTCAAAAACACCAATAAATCCACAAAGGAAAAATAAAAACAACTAGGGAACACGAAAATGGGGGAACAAAATACTCAGAGTCCTAGAGAATGTAAGAAACACGAGGGCTGGTACAATACAGGGCAAGCTCAAACGAAGACTACGAAGAAAATGAGGAGCATTGGCACCGTTGATAAATCTGCAGAAAAAGTGCTGTAAACAAAAAAGAAATCATACAGTTATTGACATTTATTTTTCTTTATTCAGGATTCAGTGATCAATCAACGAGAGTCTTATATTTTTCACAAAAAACAAAACAAAAACAGGTTCCACAATTATTGGCACCCCTGGTTTAATATTTTGTGTCAACACCCCTGGCAAAGATGACAGCCATGAGTATTTTCCTTTGATTTGTGATAAGGTTAGAAAACACATTTTGGAGGGATTCTTGACCTTTCCTTCATGCAGAACCTTTCAGAATCATTGATATCCTTGGCATAACCCCACTGTTCAGTTCAGACCACAGATTTTTCATTGCAGAACATGGTTGTTGTTTTTACTCGACCATTTCTGTGTGGATTTTCATGTATACTTGGATTCATTGTCCTTCTGGACAATCTACCTATGACCAAGACTTCCTAGCAGAAGCAACCAGATTTTCTTCCAAGATTTCCTGGTACTTTTTTGAATGAATTGTGCCATTGATCTTAAATAGTGGGCGGCCTGTAGCATAGTGGTTAAGGTAAATGACTGGGACACGCAAGGTTGGTGGTTCAGTGAAGTGAAGCCATAATAGGATCCGTACAGCCGTTGGGCCTTTGAGCAAGGCCCTTAACCCTGCATTGCCCCAGGGGAGGATTGTCTCCTGCTTAGTCCAATCAACTGTAAGTTGCTTTGGATAAAAGCATCAGCCAAATCACATGTAATGTAATGTAATGTAAAAAATAGTGCCCCTGGACCACTGGCAGCAATACATCTCCAAAACATCAATGACTCACCTCCATATTTGACAGCAGGTATGAGGTGTTTCTCCTTGTATGCATTCAATTTTGCCATGAAACATGTTGATGGTGTGTATGGCCAAAACCAAATTTCTGTCTCATCTGACCATAGCACTCTCTTCCAGTGATAATGAAGATGCTTGGTTTTGTTTATTGTGCTCAGCAAGGGCTGTCCTTGTGCCACCCTACCAAAGAACCCTTCCATGACCCCCCCCCCAGCACAACTGGCACCAGTCAGTCGCCAAGAGGGGCTATCAAAAGAGGAAAGGAGGAGCAGGGAGGGTGGCTGGGAACAAGGGACTTCAGAGGGGCTGGGGCCTGGGTCACTGGAGAGATGCTGGGGCTCAGGTCACTAGAGAGAGGCTCCGACTCGGGTCACTGGAGAGACACTAGGCCTTGGGTCACTGGAGAGACACTAGGCCTCGGGTCACTGGAGAGACACTAGGCCTCGGGTCACTGGAGAGACACTAGGCCTCGGGTCACTGGAGAGACACTAGGCCTTGGGTCACTGGAGAGACACTGGGGCTTGGGTCACTGGAGAGACACTGGGGCTTGGGACACTGGAGACTCTGGGGCTCAGAATGCTGGAGACCCTAGAAAATTGATGGCAGCCGACTCTGGCTCACCCAGAATCCTGGTCCTCCTAGACTTCATGGCGGCATTTGACACTGTGGACCACAAGAACTACTTGAAGACCAGTGCGGCACAATCACCTGACCTAAACCCCATTGAACATTTATGGGGGGGCACACAATATGTCCTTTGGAAGATTGTCAAATAATGTTGGGATAACATGGATCTTCAGGTTTTCCACAAATTTGTGGAGCCCAAGACAGCTTGAGTGCATGTTGCCATTAAAGAAATTCTGAAAATTTTCACAGATTTGTCTCACAGAACTTTTCACTCAAATTGTTATGCTGATAATATAATTTCTTATGAAAATGATTCAATGATTAAATGAGAAAATAATTCAAAATAGAAGCATTTTCAGTTGGACCAAGTCACCATAGCCAGACTGAAGTCATCACTCTCCAAACCTGATCCAAAAAAAACTGGTCATTACTGCAATGCCCTCTCTGGTCTCCCAGCCAAATCTATCAACTGCCTTCAGCTTATCGAATAAATTCTCACCAGATCGAAGAAGTTAGTCCATATCACCCTATATCACTTGTCCAACTACATTGGCTTCCGGTACAATACAGGATTAATTGTAAAGTCCTCCTCCTGACCTGTAAAATCTTAAGTGGCCAAGGCCCCACCTACCTCAGTGACCTCATCAGCATCCACGAACATGCAGGCACCCCTCGCCCCAGCCGTTCCCTAATGCTCCAGGTCCCCTGTTTTTTTGCCTATTCACTTTCTCCTTGCTTTGCTGTAAAGCGCTCCGAGATCTGCCATCGCAAATGAGAAGGACTATATAAATGGAAAAAATGCATGATTCCAGCCATTTCTTGGCAGTTGAGAAAATGTGCAGATGAATCACAGTCAGTGACAAGCTTTGAGGACTGCCAAAAACCAACAGTTAATGACCATTCAGCAATTTATGGTTCTAGATGCAATTTCCCACAAGATGCAGCAAGAGAGATGTGGAAGAAGAAAGACATGGCAAAGAAAGACAAGACAATGGCAGTAAGACATGAGCATCAATGGAAAAACCATGTTTGATTGTCACAGAAAAATAAAAGCTCACATCTCTTACATTTCAGTGACTGAGATATCCACAGAGACTGACAATTGAGTTACAAATAAGAGATTCACAATCTGAGTTTTAATATCAGTGCTTTGCAAAAGCTGCTGCAAAGTAGTTTTCTCCTGTTCAAAATGATAGCAGCTGAATGATTATTATGATGATAGCAACTTGTGAATTCCTTGTATTATATTTTAAATGAATATGCAGATATAACCGCAACCAGTGAAACGTTGTATTATTTCTGGTATGTCCAAA
Organism: Conger conger; assembly: GCF_963514075.1. Classification (NCBI taxonomy): domain Eukaryota; kingdom Metazoa; phylum Chordata; class Actinopteri; order Anguilliformes; family Congridae; genus Conger; species Conger conger. The sequence goes on along the minus strand of NC_083761.1, from coordinate 46,616,511 downwards.
TAGAAATAACAAACAGCTTATGTACAGGAACATGGAAATTACATTTAAGAACAGGTTTCATGTTGGAAAAGTACTTCCACGTGGTTTTTCTCTAATGGTCAGCATCCAAGATCCAAGAATCTGAATATGTTCCAAAGGGCAAACAGTAATCAGAGATGGGTACAATATACTTTTTTTTTTAACCTTATTAGGTAGAACTGTACACCAGCTTGTTAATATTCAATTGGCCAATTATGTGGTAGCAATTGAATGCATAAAAGCATGCAGACATGGTCAATAGGTTCAGCTGTTTTTCAGACCAAATGTCAGAATGGGGAAGAAGTGACTTTGACTGTGAAATGATAGCTGGTACCAGATTGCTGGTTTGACTATCTCAGAAACTACTGGTCTTCTGGTATTTTCATACACAACAGTCTCTAGAGTTGAACAGAGAATGGTGCAAAAAACAAAAAAGCATCCAGTGAGCAGCTGTTCAGCAGGCAGAATCATGTTGTTAATAAAAGAGGTCAGAGGAGAAGGGCCACACTCAAAGTTGCCAGGAAGGTGACAGTAGCACAAATCACCACAAGTTACAACAGTAGTATGCAGAAGCACATCTCTGAACACACAACACATCAAACCTCTAAGTGGATAGGCTACAGCAGCAGAAGCCTAAGAAATATAAGTAATCACCAAATGGACGAGAGTCTTTTTGCTGTATTTTCTAAATAAAATAATTGTATCATTAAAGATGCTAGGATATCCTCAATGTATTAGTGTGTTATGATTAAATACCATAATTAAATTTTTTGAATTTTTACTTTTAGAATAAAAAGTGTCTTGGGGCAGAGACGGCACAGGGGCCAGAGACTGAGCCCTGGATGGGACCCGGAGCGGAGTTGGGGTCAGCGCCTTGGACAGAGCCAGTTAGACATTGAGGACAGAGGCTGGGTCAGTGCTGGGGCAACGGCCTGGTACAGATCTGATGATGGAGCCATGGACAGGACTGGGGATGGAGTCGGGAACTGGGCCTGGGGCAGCACTGGGAACTGAACCTGGAGTGACTCAAGAAACCGGGTTTGGGGAGAAGCAGGGAACTGGACCTGGGACGGAATTGAATGTTGGGCCTGGCACAGCACTGGGAGGTGGGCCTGGTGCAAAGCAGGAGAAGTGATCAGGGGCTGTTCACTGGAGTGCGGGGTAGAGACTGGTCTGACGGGGTGTGGCCCACATAGAGACAGTCTCTCGAGCTGCCGGTCTTGCAGCCAAGACTCAATCCGGATGGCCAAGTCGATAACCGCGTCAAGAATCTGAGGGAGTTTCTCTAATAAAAGATTATTAGTTCTGAGAGTCCATGTTGAAACAGAGGGCGTTGTTACTCCAGCCTGTAGATTTTGCCAAATTACAGAATCTGACAGAAAATTCACACACTGAACTGTCCCATTGACGCAGGTTAAGGAGCTGACGAGCCACAACGCGTTCCACAGCTGACCACTCAAATACTCTCCTCATAATGCCGGTACAAAGAATATGAAGTCCAATTAAGGAGCCCTAGAGTCCACTTGTTCCAAATCTTGCTAGTTTGTTCTGTCAGCATCCTCAATCCAAATTCCTTGAAAAACTGGTCAGCAAACAACTGACTAATTTCTTTTAATCATATCTCATCCTCAGAGGAATGCATTCAGGCTTCCGTTCTGGTCATGGTCAGCGCTGAAATAGCCTAGAGAATAAACAATACTGAACTGTCATTTTCATAGACCTAGAGAAGGCCTTTGACACTGCCGGCCACTGTACCCTCCTATCTGGACTGATAAATGTGGGTATCAATGAGTAGTCACTTGTTTGGTTTAATAACTGTCTAGTGCAATGTGTGAGAGTGGAAAAAGAACTTCCCAACCCCTACCAGTCGCTAAGCATGTTCCACAAGGCTCTACTCCAGCCTCCACACTACAACATTCTCCATTCATTCATTCATTCATTATCCTAACCCACTTATCCTGAACAGGGTCGCAGGGGGCTGGAGCCTATCCCAGCGTACATTGGGCGAAAGGCAGGAGTACACCCTGGACAGGTTGCCAGTCCATTGCAGAGCATACACACCATTCACTCACACACTCACACCTATGGGCAGTACCCGGAGAAAACCCACGCAGACACGGGGAGAACATGCAAACTCTGCATAGAGAGGCCCCGGCTGACAGGGATTCAAACCCAGGACCTCCTTGCTGTGAGGCGGCAGTGCTACCCACTGCACCATCCGTGCCGCCCACATTCTCCATTTAAATATAGCACAATCTTCTAGTAATCCCTCATCCATCTTTATGCATGAGTACTCTGTGATGTACTCTATTGAACCTTACCTGGAGCATTCTCTCTCTACCCTTCACCTCCTAATAACCCCAATAAAACCAGTACTGGTTTTGGGGAGGATGACATCACTCTGCTCCTGCTGCATCACCACTCTGAATGGGTCTGCACTTCAGTTGGTCCCTTCATACAAATAGCTTTGAGTCTGCACTCTCATTTTTACGTCATATCTCAAAACTTCGGGCAAAAATCAGATCAAGACTTGGATGTCTTTATAAAGTCTTCCTTCTCCCCCGCTGCTAAATTGACACTGATTCCAGTAACCATCCCCCCTATACTGGATTATGGAGATGTGATATACAGATCTGCCTCCAAGGCTGCACTTAATAGGTTGGATGTTATTTACCACTCACCCAGCAGGTTTGCTACAAAAGCATCCGTCAAAACACATCATGTAGTCTCTACTCCTCTGTAAAATGGTCATTACTGCATAGAAGATGAAAAATTCAATGGACTTACCTCATTATAACTCCCTATAAAAAAGAAAGAAACTTTAAGATTGGACAGTTTTATCTCAGTTACAGTGCATCCGGAAAGTATTCACAGCGCTTCACTTTTCCCACATTTTGTTATGTTACAGCCTTATTCCAAAACTGAATAAATTCTTTTTTTTCCTCAAAATTCTACACACAACACCCCATAATGACAACATGAAAGAAGTTTTTTTTTAATTTTTGCAAATTTATTAAAAATAAAAAACTAAGAAATCACATGTACATAAGTATTCACAGCCTTTGCCATGAAGCTCAAAATTGAACTCAGGTGCATCCTGTTTCCACTGATCAACCTTGAGATGTTTCTACAGCTTAATTGGAGTCCACCTGTGGTAAATTCTGTTGATTGGACATAATTTGGAAAGGCACACACCTGTCTATATAAGGTCCCACAGTTGACAGTGCATGTCGGAGCACAAACCAAGCATGAAGTCAAAGGAATTGTCTCGAGGCACAAATCTGGGGAAGGGTACAGAAAAATTTCTGCTGCTTTGAAGGTCCCAATGAGCACAGTGGCCTCCATCATCTGTAAATGGAAGAAGTTTGGAACCACCAGGACTCTTCCTAGAGCTGGCCGCCCGTCTAAACTGAGCAATCGGGGGAGAAGGGCCTTAGTCAGGGAGGTGACCAAGAACCCGATGGTCACTCTGTCAGAGCTCCAGCGTGGAGAGAGGAGAACCTTCCAGAAGGACAACCATCTCTGCAGCAATCCACCAATCAGGCCTGTATGGTAGAGTGGCCAGACGGAAGCCACTCCTTAGTAAAAGGCACATGGCAGCCCGCCTGGAGTTTGCCAAAAGGCACCTGAAGGACTCCCATACCATGAGAAACAAAATTCTCTGGTCTGATTTAATTCTTTGGCGTGAATGCCAGGCGTCATGTTTGGAGGAAATCAGGCACCGCTCATCATCTGGCCAATACCATCCCTACAGTGAAGCATGGTGGTGGCAGCATCATGCTGTGGGGATATTTTTCAGCGGCAGGAACTAGGAGACTAGTCAGGATTGAGGTACAGATGAATGCAGCAATGTACAGAGACATCCTGGATGAAAACCTGCTCCAGAGCGCTCTTGACCTCAGACTGGGGCAACGGTTCATCTTTCAGCAGGACAACGACCCTAACCACACAGCCAAGATATCATAGGAGTGGCTTCAGGACAACTCTGTGAATGTCCTTGAGTGGCCCAGCCAGAGCCCGGACATGAATCCGATTGAACATCTCTGGAGAGATCTGAAAATGGCTGTGCACTGACGCTCCCCATCCAACCTGATGGAGCTTGAGAGGTGCTGCAAAGAGGAATGGGTGGAACTGCCCAAAGATAGGTGTGCCAAGCTTGTGGCATCATATAAAAAAAGACTTGAGGCTGTAATTGCTGCCAAAGGTGCATCAACAAAGTATTGAGCAAAGGCTGTGAATACTTATGTGATTTCTTAGTTTTTTTATTTTTAATAAATGTGCAAAAATTTCAAAAAAATTTCTTTCATGTTGTCATTATGGGGTGTTGTGTTTAGAATTTTGAGGAAAAAAATGAATTTATTCCATTTTGGAATAAGGCTGTAACATAACAAAATGTGGGAGAAGTGAAGCGCTGTGAATACTTTCCGGATGCACTGTAAATACATTTCCTCTAGAGTAGCCAAAGTTGAATTTCTTTGTAAGAGCAGTTATGAGTAGAGAAAACATTTACATCTATTACAACATAGATAGCTAGCCAGTTCAATTTTTATCTTATTTAGAGTGGGCTCCAAAATTGTTGGGCAGAAAAGAAATAAATATGCACAGAAAATACTGTAAACTAAAAAATAATAGCTATTGACATGAGCTTTATTTTTCAATAAGCTGTAGCCAGCTAAGTCTTTCCACTCTCACTTTTGGAATTTTTCTCCATTCTTCCAGGCAGCCTCTATCTCAGAAATATTCTTTGGCCTCCTTGCATGTATGGCATGTTTGAGATCTCTCCTCAGATTTTCTATAATATTCAAGTATGGGGACTGTGGTGGCCATTGCAACACCTCCATCTGTCTTTCCTGGAGGTACTTCATGGTTGAATTTGAGGTATGCTTTGGATTATTGTCTTGCTGGAATACCCAACCTCTCTTCAACTTCAATGTCTGTATATTATAGAATGTCTTGATATTTGATGGAATCCATTCATCCTTCCACTCACACAATATTTCCTGTGACCCCAGCTACAACACAAACTGAAGGCATAAAGGATCCACCTCCATGCTTCACAGTTGGTAAGGTGTTCTTCTCTACAAAGGCTTCACCGTTTTTTCTCCAAAGATACCTTCTTTGGTGGTGGCCAAAAGTTACATTTTGATTGCATCAGTCTAAAGCACATTGTTCCAAAAGGCTTCAGGCCTCTCAATATTTTCTTTTGCATACTTCAGATACTTAATTTAGTGCTTAAGTTCATTCTTTCTGGCAACTCAGCCATGTAGGTCTTAGTTATTTAAAGTATGTTGTACTGTTGTCTTGTGAACAGCTAGACCTGTGTTTGCTACTCTCTTTGCAGCTCTTTTGCAGTGATGTGTGAGTTCTTCTGAGCATTTCTCACCAGGTCTTGGGCCATTCTATCTGAAATCTTTCTTGGTCTTCCAGACCTTGCCTTGACTTCAACTGTTACATTTATCTTCCATTTTCTAATAATGTTTCTGACAGTGGAAATAGGTCGTTTGAAACATTGCGAGAGTTTTTGTATCCTCCTTCTTGGTGGAAATGAAATCTTAATTCTGAAATCACTGGACAATTGTTAAGAGGAACCTATGGTTGTTAATGCCAGACAGAAAAGCCACTGCAGTTGAGTTACTTCAGAATAAGAAGTTCAGCCCTGACTCATTGTAGCCCAAACAGTTAGAAAAAAAATGTTAAGTAACGAAGAATAATCCAAAGGGGTTCCCAAACTTTTGCACAGGGCCCTTTCCTTTTTATATCATTTATAAACAGTAACAAATTAAAATAAACAGCAATCTTACTCTTTAACAGTACCATTTACAATTCAGGTCTGCTTTCAATCACATACAGATTCATTTAAACCAAGGGTGCCCATTTTTGCACTCCACTATGACCAAGTCTCAGGTCCCTAGCAGAGACAAACACATTTTCTGCCAGAATAGCCTGGTACTTTAGTGAATTAATTGTGCCCTTGATTTTAAATAGAGCCCCTGGACCACTGGCAGCAAAACATCTCCAAAATATCAATGATACACCTGCATATTTGACAGTAGGTATGAGGTGCTTCTCCCAGTATGTATCCCTCTTTTTCTAGAAAAGATGTGAGTCTGTGCTTTGACCATGAATCAATTGCTTGATTACAAACAGAGAAAATAAAATACTAAATCAGAAAAAGACATGGTGAGCACAAACTTTTGAATCGTAGTATAGGTGTCATAATTATTGTAAGTAAAATCAAACAAAGTGCTTATACAATTTAACTTCATTTTTACTCAGTCTAAATGAACTATATTGTGTCATTCCATGACTTCTTGTTTTACCTGAGTATGAAAATGGGGTAACAAGCATGCTAAATCCCTTTGTCATCCATCAGCATGTGAAAAGTAAAAAAACTGTCAGATTCAGACGAGACAGATCGTAATTGACAGTTAAACATATCACTTAGCACTGTAAGTGCAATAATTTAAAAAGTAAAGCATATGGAATGGTTTCAAACTTGCCACAGACAGTGAGGAAGATGATGAGGGAGGCCATAATGAACCTAAGGATCACTGTTCTTGTAGTATCTGCTACATATATGGTAGCAGCATGATGGTATGAGGATCATAGATTAATTAAAGTCATTTAGCCAACAAATGTGTTCTACACTGTATCAGCATAAGTTACAGCTGAATCTAGTCCCACCCCCCAATTCCAATTGAGATCTATTCAAATGCAAAGAGTTTTAGTATTGCTTGTATTTTACATTATGTTCATTTGTCTAAAACATTGAAATGGGGGACTATAAAAAGGGCTGTAATTACTATATGCTGAAACCAAGATGTATAAAAATACCCTTTAATAAAAGCGCCGAGTCCACGCTTTGACCACATATTAATTGTCTGATTACAAACAGAGAAAAAATAAATAAATAAAAAGCAAGATGGCCCCAAACTTTTGAACAGTAGTGTGTGTTTTTCAGAAAAAATGTGATTAGTTAATTTAAAAACATGAGAATATTGTTTACTAAATACAGGGCAGTCTGTAGCGTAGTAGTAAAAGGTACATGACTGGGACCCATAAGGTCAGTAGTTCAATCCCAGGTGTAGCCACTATAAGATCTTCACAGCTGTTGGGCCCTTGAGCAAGGCCCTTAACCCTCAATTGGTCCAGGGGAGGAATGTCTCCTGCTGAGTGTAATCAACTGTAAGTCGCTTTGGATGAAAGCGTCTGCCAAACGATGTAATTTAATGTAATGTAAAAAAATCCTTTTTCACCAAGGGTACCAATGATTCTCAGCCCACTGTAAACCTGTCTGCTAGTGTTGTTAGGTGAGTTTAATATGTGCATTGTTAACATTTATCATTTTACATGCCTTTTAAATAAAAAGTATAGATTTTTTTTTTTCTTAAACATTTGTTTGCTGTTATGCTTAGTAGCATAAAAAGAACTTCTAAAACCACGAAAGCACTATTAGCAGCATTTACATGATTGCAGAATGTTTTGTTGCTTAAATTACAAACGCATTTGTAAGTAGGACTAAATTACTAGGGAAATTCAACAATACACACACTGTTGAAATTATTTTTTGGGGGTTTTTTTTACGGAATTCCACAGCGTACTTACTTGCCGTTCAGCAGGCCATACATGCACAACAAACAATCAAACGAATACGGGGCATGTTGAAACATTTGGATTTTGCCTGATTGCATTCGCGGCAGAATGATGGCTTTGTTTTCACTGATACGATAACAACGCGCTTCTCAGTTTACCACCATGAAAGTAATGTTTTTTCACCAAGTATTTTTAGAATAACCGATGATATGTGCCACATACTCCAAATATACATCATTTAAATCACTGTCTTGTGGGCTGTAAGTATAGATTCGACACACGTCACTAGCAAGCATAAACTGATCTCTGCTGGAGTAAAACTAGCGCAGCCGGGGCATGTTGGAACTCTGTGTTCCAACATGCCACCGCCTGTTATAAATGCATCAGCCACAATAACTTTTAATGTAACGTTGTATATTCCATGTAAACCATGCATTTATTCAGTCCGATTTAGCACACGCTCATATCAATTTCATATAGCTAAATTGTGTCATATGCGGTTAGTAGAGACAACATTATAGACAATTTTTACAAGACAATTTTCAGATGAAAAATGTATACGGTGAGAAATGTTGGATTCACGAGCTTTTTTGACTGTCCGTTTTCTAACATTTGATGTTTAAACTTGCCCCGTGACCGTCTCAACTTTTGAACTCTTTGAACTTTTGTCTCAACGTTTGAACAGTTTCTTTCGACTGAACTGTAATCGCCAGGAATGTCCTAGAAGTGAACCTACCATCTATAGTCATAGCAAAGACATGTATCTTCTTTCTGGATTAAAAATATTTACTCTAATGAGTGTATATATTTCTTAATTAAGCGAAAACCTAAAAGTACTTGGTTGTTCCCCGGTCTCTCCTACTTGCCTGTCTGTAAATGAACATTGGCCTACTATACTTTAATATGGAATGCTACACAATGAAACATAACATTCGAATTACAAGGTGTAGAGATCACTCTCACCGAAACATCTTCTGTTGTAAATGCACTGAATATATGCGCAATAGGGACCATATCAGTTTATTTTACTCTGAAATTGATGTGACATGCATAACAAAAGTAAAATAATCTGAAATTTTAACAATTATATCTTACATTAAGAACCAATCCGTTTTGACCGGTCGCCATAACCTCATATGATTTGGTTAATAGAAAATAGAACTTTAAGCATATTAAACAAAAGTTGTCACAAGTCCTTCGCACAATATTGCACCCTTCCTCGAGACTTAAATCAGAAAGCGAGCAGTGCAGTTGTTGCTGCGACATTAGCCTACTTTAAGGATTATAAACCAATTACCTGTATCTGTCTATTACAATTGCTTTTTATCATGCGCAGTATAAATCATTGTGATGTTCTTATCTGCATAAACCAGTTTGCTAAATGATAATGATAAATGATTTAATCCTCACACATGGGCATTAAAGAATGCAAAATATAGAGGACCCCGAATACGCACCAAAATCCACAGGTGTTTTTCTCCATATCTCTACCTAAATTGACCCTTTTGGTCAACTGAAACAGTTTGACCGTTTTCACTGAACCCTTGGTTGGCCTACAACTGCTCCTTGAGCACATCTTATTTTGGAAGATCTATTAATTAATCTCATTAAACAACTTCTACTGGAAATTTCTTGAACTTTTTAAAATAAATGCTTGAAATTAGTGTCCAACAGAATGCCAATATACCGACCACAGATTATTGATACTATAGTCGCTACGCGATTGCATTTTATCCATTTCATACCGTAGCCTATACCGTTGTTACCACGGTACAGTAGTGATGACTGTCTCTCAGAATAAGTCGACGTAGCCTATGCTCATCATGCACTAGCCTATTTTGTCGCCTCTCAGTTACCACAGAGGTAAGCTTCAAAGTGTGCAATGCAGTGCATGTGTAGGGCGGCCTTAATTAGTCAATCACTTTCAATAAAGCCATATACCCAACAGATTGTTGGCCTTTATGATAAGCTCCACTCTTTGTATTTTAAACTGAGCGTGAAATTCAGGTATTTATGTGAGATATGGTTTAGGGCAGGGTTTACTTGTTTAGAAACCTGCGTCCAATGACACGCGTTTTACTTCACGGTTCATATTATAGGCTACTCCAGGGGAGTAATGGCTTTTACTCAATGAACATGCCAACACGGTTTAATGTGCAGTTGTCTTTTATTTTCATTGACATCAAAACAATTCTAATTTAAGTGACGTCCAGAGTCATACATTATATGACATTCAGACCATACGAGTATGACAACCTCCTCTGTTCCATTTAAATGCATTTTAAAGTGTTTTGGGGGGTGGTAAAAAAAAACATTTAAAAAGATTCACGACTGTAATAAAGAACATTTAAAAGAAACCCATTTTTAATCCATGAAAACGATTAGACTTTTATTTTCTTTCATATGAATCGCATATCATTCAAGTTTCATTGTTGTACAAAATCATGCAGCATTAAGGATTTCATAAAAGTGCAAAACATTGGATTCACTTTCACCATAGACAAACAGGTATCGCTCATGCTTTTCAGTTTAATCTTAATTTGGTTCAAAGTGTTGTTGAGAAAGTGTACATTTAACATGCACAATGGATAAACATGCACATCCATCTCCTTCTAGTCTTTCAGAGCAAATATTTAAAATGAATTAAAAACATGAAAGGCATCTTCACTAATGCAGTCTCTGAGCACACGAATTTGCATGCATTAGGTTTACCTTTTCAAACCTTTCCAGTTGATCAGCCAATATTTAACGATTAGACTTGGGCCTATAAATAAAACATCATTTGTAAACTTGTCTTTACCCGTACAGGTCAAGTATTTTGGAAGAGAACGATTTGTTCAAAATTACATAGCCTACACTTCACAATACATTGTTCGTTGATAATACAAAAGCAATTACGTTTTTCTCTCTGAGATGCACGTCAAATGTAAAGCAACATTACATTCATAATTCATAAAACGTTTTTTCCCAAGTAAATTGACTGTACTGAAGCACCTAGGATTTGATGCCCAGACCTGGCTCTTGACCAATAGCCGGGTTTATCGACTTAACTTTTTCCCATAGCCTACTGGAAATAATTTGCATATATCACGCCACAAACGGCACCCTCAGTAATACCTTGACAGGTAGGCTACATTCAAAAATAATAAACAATAGCGCCATCAGTCCGTCAGTTAAGCCCAATGATAACAGCCTCCACTTCTTTGGATGGTCTCCGCTCCTTCACGAGAAAGTTAATCATGCTCTCCGATTTGATCATGAGGTTACAACCGAGAAAAAAGATTCCGAACATAACTGTCAGTGACAAAACGCACAGCACGGCAATCTGAACAACCCGCATGATAAACAGGTTCCGCTCGTCCGGAGGTAGTACAAGGGACCCGCCGTCATTTGTGGTCAAGGTGCTCCCGTTGCAACAGCCGACTAGTGTGCCAGCAAGGTCCTGGGAGTTGTTCATGAAAATGCCGTGCACTAGAGCAGTCTCATTGAAAAACGTGGCGTTCATCTTTGGACTATAGGCTACTTGGATGGTGCAACAACGAACTCCTCACAATCAGGCACAGCAGTTCTTGGTGTTCAGACACAGAGTTGTCAAAATAATAACATCATAACATTTAAACAGCGTCTAAATGTTCTTGGTGTAACTAGCATCACTTCACCAAATAAGTTGATATCAGACAATATTACTATTTTGTTAAAAAATAAAACTTTGAAGCGATAATCCCTTCGCGCGCCGGGTTAATACAATTAAGATCACAGATTAGTTAACAGGTGAAACCGTACGGAAATATATCTATACTGAGTCCGGGAGCTAGCAATAGTATATTAGTCGTAGCTTTGCCTCAAGTGAGTCCCTTTGGGCATGTCTTGTCAAGTGTTTTATTTCTTCGTCTGAGTTTCCAGGTGGCAGCTCAGCACCTCTACTCGCTTGCGCTCTTACTCAAAAGCAGCTACACCTTCTGTAAATGGATTATGATTTCCCCTCGGACCACACCACCACCGAACCGGGGGAGGTTTGCTTGTAATGAACGCAGGAATGAGCCAAAATGGGGGATGGAGCACCGCCAGTAAAGTGGTGATTGGAAGATCTGAAATTAGAAGTCATTTTTCTTCGTCAAGTTTGCTGCGTCAAATATATTAATATGGCGTGCCACTCTTCTGATGTTCGCAACAAAACCATTGTCTTTGCCTTACGTTGACGGCAATCTTGCCGCTCTTACATGCAACAGTTACAGTTCTCATGGATGCATGCATGAATGGCACTTGTCCTTGAAAGGGTCTACAATTAGTAGTACGTTTTTGGTTAATATAGCCTCTTCTGTCTATTTAGTTTATTAATCCCACAGGACTTCCGTTTAAGATGCAGGAACATTGCTATTTATTTTTCATTGACGCTATTGAATAGGCACAAACTGAAGTAATTGTGCTTGCTCGAAGTGATTTTAAGTAGCCACATAATATAGTGAATCCGTTCTTCAAACGTTCTCGATAAGTTTCTTGTCTTTGTTTTATTGACGACGTTCCAGGGGATTAAGGATAATTATAACGGTAAACACTTTAATTAAATAGCCCTCTTTAAATATCCTTCTATCTTTATAACAAACATTCCTTATTGCATTCCCAGACACTGACTGAAGAGCTAGTACAAAGTGTCAACCCGCGAGCTACAGCGTTCTGACAGATAGCCTAAATTGGATTTCTTTTCTTTTTTTCATGATTCGGGTAGACGACACTAAGTAGCAATTAAATGTTCATTGCCTACTGTTAAATATAGCCACCATTACGTTGTTTGATGGAGCTTCGCGGTGTGACTATTGTGTAAAGTTATGGTTACAGTTTTTTTTTCCGAATGCACATGTCACATGTCAAAAATAGTGACGTCTGAACACTTTTTCTGGTCATACAGGTCGCCAGATGTGATAGCTGGCAAATACGTAGTCAATTTCTGTAAGAAGATACTGAATAATTTCTTAAAAACGGCTTAGGAAGACAATACACGGTTCGTTCGAATCAGTCTTCATACCTCTAACCTGAGAAACAACACTGTTTGGTCTGTAGCTAATGTAGAATTTAAGGATGTCACCTGCTCATGGCCTGTGTACAGTTATATTTGGATACGTGCTCAGCTCCTATGATAAGATAAATAGAATTCTAGTGAAGTCTGTATGAAAGACAAGATATTGTGCAAACACAGAAAAAAATCAAACACATCCTTCAATACTACATTTACCAATACCATGTTCCTTGAGCTTAAACAATTATATTTTTCAGACAGATACCTACCTTTATATCGGTCTTCAGTGGCATGCAGCCAAGTTTGAGACCAGCGGATTAATGTTGTCAGGGCAAATCAACTCCTTTTGCATTATTTTGTATTTTTATTAGGTATTAGCCTCATTTGTTTTCATTTTTTTACTTGGACTTATTGCATTTGCATCCTGTATAAGTTGAAAGGTATTTGACATTGTTAGGAAATGTTTTTACAAATGTTTGAATTATCATGGTGCACTATGAGGGATAAATGTGTGTTAAGATTTTGTGTGTGTGTGTGTGTGTGTGTATGGGGGGGGGGGGCAACACCTGGTAAGATACAAATGGACAAAACAACATTGTCAATGTTAAATGAACAGTAACACAGAGTCAATACGTACAATAAGGACCACATTGTGTTATAGTTAAAGGTGTTTCATCAGTTCATTTTACACCGAATAATGTAGAGACTAAGGGCTTGTATTTTAATATAGACCACAATTAATCAGCAGGCTGTTTAAATAAGCATTGTATTACCTTACCTACAGTAATTCTGTGATCTGTGATAGTGTTACCTTTGAGCATTTGAAAACACTACTTTACTGAAAATACTACTGGTAACTAGATTTAAGATACAACTGATCTTTAATCTGTTATAATCAAAAGTATTGACAAAGCCCAGTCTCATTACTATGATGTAAACGAATGAAAGTGTAGTTTATAAAATGCTGTTATGCTACAATGAAGTAGATAAATAATTGAATGTGAATTAATCAGCGAGACCTAAATTAACCTGCTTGTTAATGATGAAAAACATCAATAGCAGGTTCAGGGCGGAATCAGTTTAAAAGTAAACTCTCTGCCTTTTTATTTCTTGCTGACAGTGCAACCATTTTGTGACTAGGCTGTACAACAAAGGGTCAGCCAACCAAACTATTTTTATGACTTATCTGGTGGTTCAGTGTGATGTCGGGGAAACTTTGGTTTTGGACATAGGTCATGTGGCAGAGATGCTGTTGATATACACCTGCTCTCTGTGTCACCTGGAACAGATTATATTATTTCCATGGGGGAAAATCACCTAATAGCCTCTGTCCTGTGTTTGCTCATCCATTTTGAATCTCTGATGGCACTGAGAGCTTCTGTGCCAAAGGTCTTTTTTTTTAATGGACTACCTCCATAGGCCCTGGGTCCAGCACATCAACCAATGGCATAATTGCTTAACAGCTGTTGTCAGTCTGTACCTATTCGGCATTACTGAACCTTTTACTGACATTTGAGCCCTGTCGTCTGTGATTATCAAAACTTCACAGACATGATTAAGTTATACTTACATGCAGGCAACATTGGCTTAGGAGGAGGTAAGAGCAGTCTTCTGGCAGTTGAAGGGTTGCCGGTTCTATCCCACCCTGGTTGTGTTGAAGTGTCCCTGAGCAAGACACCTAACCCCCAAATGCTCCTGGCAAGCTGGTTGGTGCCTTGCATGGCGTGCCTTGAAGGCGCTATATAAATGCAGACCATTTACCATATACTGCTTCTCGTTTGTTTCTCTTTTTTTCTTTTCATTTCGTTTTTGATTTCATTTTTACACTTACCACTTTTTTTTGGTACCATGGTACCATGTTGCTTCTCATAATATGTATTCATGCAATTTATTAACTGGGTTAGTATGCTCCATTTTGGTTCTTGGTGAAGATTTGAGGGCCCTGTTTGGCCTGGTGTCCTTGTCTCACGTGTAACTGTTAGCCCTGTGACTGGATGACAGTCTTTGGCCACACACTGATGCTTAGGGAGCTTTGGCAATTGGTGTTCCTTAGCTTCTCATCAGCAAAGGCTTTTCTCAATATCTTGATCCAAGTCTCCTCAGGCAACAGTGGATGCTATATGTGTGGACTTAATGTACACATATTTCAGGTTATTGTCTTAGAATACATGCGGGCAATGTTTTAGTGGCTACCGATTTCATTGGCAGGTGATACATTTAAAAAGTTAAAATACAGAGTGGCACACAGGATCACAGAATGAGTTCCCTCTCAATTTTCCGGAGTTGGAAAATCCAGATTCAGAGTCCTGGATTTGTCCAGGAAAGACCTCAACAATATGTTGTTCCAATCATCAATTAGCACCATTCTTTAGCCAGGAGGTAGAATTGGTCAAATCAGTTCATGTAGGAAAACAAACGCTTGGGAGGACTTTCACTTTCTGACCACTGGACTTTCCACCTCTGCAATCACCATACCACAAAGGCCCTGTGGGACTGACACGTTGGTCTTTCGAACTAAAGTTGTTGCTTAAAAGCACTTTTCACATCTATAAATAGTGCACTTTGGATTCAGAATGGATTGAATACTGTTGCCCTTTAAAAATATAAATAGGAAATCTGTCTTTCAACTCAAGCATGACCAGAATAAGCAGCCTTACCTGAGATATTAATGAGTGTATACAATGGTAAGCTAATTTATCATGTATCACTACTCAAAACCTACATTGGTTCATAAAAAAATTAATGATTATCGATATCCTTCTCATATTGGATTGTACACTTTGGCTGCATACAGATTTTCTTTTTTTCCCAGAATGCATGGCATGATTCAACTAAATTACTATGATAGGTGGTTAGGCTTATGCTAAAAGATTAATGTTAAGAGGTTAATAGTAAGAATAAAATGCAGAAATATTTTTATATGCTACCATTCTATTTTTATTCACCAAGACAAAGCACACGTTTGTATGAAATCTCCCATTTCTCATGCATGGAATAGCCATCATCACTCAAAACAGCAACTGACTGTTCAATCAATATGGTCACAGCTTATACCGTTTGAAAGCGCTGAAACTCACAATCTGTATTAACAATTTTACAATGCCATTGCTTTAGAAATGACAGTTCTCTATTCTGTAACGTGGGGTGGAAAAACAAGCGAGGTGGGCCTCACCTTCTCTGCACTTTGGGAATCCACAAGCTACACAAATCAGGGGAATGCCAGAGTCCTTTTCATGGCTAGGAACCGGTGAACCAAATCCATAATAGTTTATTAGAGAGATAGTGTGCACACTGTTTACTTTGAATTTCTTCTGAGTAATTATCATTTTTGTCCGTTTCACCACTGCATACATGTACAAAAGTACTTGCACATAGGAATGCTGTTGCCTACGTTTTCTACTGGCTCTCTTGAACACGATCACCGCAGCTACAAGGTTCAGTAATTCAGTCACATGGTATAGACGACTCTCCTTTCCTTGAGCAATTATAAATTCTGCTCATTGTATAGCCAATTAGCATCATGTTATTAGAGTGACGACCGAGTAACATTTTAGCTAATGAAATTACATTTCCAATGGTGTATTGTTTGTTGGGCTTGCATAAAACAACACAGATTTTTCACAGATTCGCCAGTGTAATCATTTTCATTTTCAGTACACACGCTAAGACAGTTTTGTGCTGGAAAAAACAGTTCTTGAGACTTTATGCCCAAAAAGGTAGATGTTTTAAAACATAAAATGTATTTTGTGATTACTAAGTCTAAACAGAAGACTACATTTGGAGGCTGAGTTAGGCTGAGGAGGGCAGTGAAAATGCACGCTAGAGGCCATTTTCAGTGACGGGACCCCCATTTCATATCGGTGAGCATCTAAATACATGCTCAAAATGTTTTATTATTCTATGTGTTTATATATAAGGAGCAGGCCTGCTTTTGAATAATAAATGGCATGTGAAATTGTGGGATGTGTTTGACTTGTTGATGGGTATTTCACAAAAACGTCAATCAATGGATCTCAATCAATATATTAGCATACCAGATCTTATTATTATATCAAATATTATACTTTTATTTTTACAATCATCTGGACCTGCTGCTGCCAGATGGGGAGACAAAGAAGAGGGAGCGGTAGGGAGGGGTGACAGGCAGTATGGAAGTGAGAGCACATTTTTCAGGATAAAAAGGGTTTTATCATTTAGAATGCAATCTATAATATTTTACATGTCATACATGACCTATAATATAGTTTAGTTTACATGTGTCCTTTTGGAGTTTCCAAATGTCCTTTTTGGAAACCTAGACGTAGCTTAGAAAAAGCAATGCAGAATGCTCATTTTTGGTGAAATTGTCATCAGATTTGAAAGGGATTTGTCCAGAGTTTTTATTTTTATTTTTTTATGTGCTGTGGTTCCAAGCCCACCAGACACAACCATGAGCATCTGTATCGACTCAAATACCAAAAATCTTTTCAGTGAGAAAAAAGCTTCCACCTCCACTATGTTTGAGCATCGATAACTTTGTTTTAAGTAATATTTAGAGTTTGGGCTTAAACTAACCCCCAAGGGTTTCCTTTCAGAATATACTAGGATTGTGCCGGTAGTCAAAAGGGTTCAAGAGTAATAACCATCTTATTTTAGGTATGTCGTTTTTAAGCTTGTGTTAAGAAAAGGGGCGATACTTAAGTGGTTAAAGAGCACAGCTGTTCATAGCTTAATATAATGGGAGTGGTTTCTCAAGTACCAAATTAGCACATTAACACGGTTACTTAAGGATGAGCTAAGATGGTGTGTTGTTAGTACTCTGGAGTACAGGGTGCTGAAATGGGGAATGCAATCATATCTAAAGATTTAATTCAAAAAATCTTATTTGAAACAGTAATACTAATTTGTAACATTAACAATGTATTTGTGTAATTAATAGTGTCTGTGTGTATTTCCCTTAATTCTTTAAAATCCCCTTAAAGGATGTTAGTGAATTATTTTCTGCATAGAATGTGCTTCACTGACACCAGATGGAATTCTTCCACAGCTGGAGAGCCGAGGTGTTGTTTATGCATCAGAGATTATTCATCACCTGAGTTCCTGAAATATGCATCATCCTTTCAAAAACTGCAGTTGCAAAATAATGCTTTCTAGTTTGTACTCCAGCTCATGATTATATATGTTTAGACATGAGCATTGAAAGGAATACTGGACAGAACACAAAGAAAGGAATGTTTGCTAATGCATACAGTCCTATATACATATGTGCTGCTGGCAGCAGCAACCTATCTATCTGGCCCCCTTAGCAACAGCCATGCCAACACTCCACACTCTTAGTAACAGTCAGGACAATGTCCCACCCCCTAGCAACAATACCCCACCCCTTTTCGGAAGGGAAAATAGAGATGGGTGAACGAAACAGACAAGAAAACCATCTGAACTTAGCAGGAGGGAATGAGGAGCCTAGCAACACAAACCCAGGGACCACGTCCCTTAGCAACCGAGACTGAGCGCAGTGAGAAATGTACACTTTAGCCTTTACTCTGGCTGTGAGGAGCCATACTGTGGTTTCTGTCACCTGAGGGGGCAACCACTGAGTTTCAGCTGCCAGTTTGATCGTAATGGACCTGTGGCTGGTGTGGGTGCATTAAAACAGTCTTAGGCACTGACTCTAGCTACAACTGACCTGGTCCCCTCGTACTCCTCAAAATGCCATCTATAGGTCTCCTGTCCCTGCACACGTTTAATTCAAATCCCTCGGTACAATGTTGTCTGTACTGCAGCTGTCATTTCTAATTATATCATGTCTCATTGATCTCTTTTCATACAATAAGAATGACTGTCCTTTCTTATCTCTCTCCCTCTCTCTCCCTCTCTCTCTCAATGTTTTGAATGCATAACGGAATTGTTCTCTTGTGTTGGCAATGGTGATATTTTCTTCTTTTTCTGTCTGCTCTGACCAGTTTACCATCTCTTTGTTTTTCTGGATAATGTAAAACATTCAAGGTAAAGGTGTCTAATTAATTGGAAGTAATTATATGAACCGTTTTCTTTTTTTTCTTTGACTTTGTTGATATCTGGTAATGTTATTTTCAAGTGTCGGTTCCTACACAGCTCCAGGTGCTTGGTTGGTCCAGATTTTCTACTTTCAGGGGCTTTTTTATTAAAGTTTTCCCACGTAAGGTTGGTTTCCAACAGAACTAGTAGAATGCGCCGAAAATATACTTGGTTCAGTTTGCTGAGGCAACCAGGCTCCACGACTGAGGGTCTGAGGGCCGTCAAGTAGAGCCATACAAAGTCATTAATTAATCTGATAGCCAGAGCACAGGCACAAAGAACTGAGCAGCCGATTGGAGAGAGAAATCATGCCTGAATATGAAAATCTGTTTATTTATTATGCATTAAGTCGCATTAAGCCGATAATGCGTTGGCCTTAATGAGCTGTTACATGGGTCAGGGCATGTTTTCTCTTCCCCCATTACGAGCTCTTAGCATAATTCAATCTAACTCCTATTTAGATCCTATTTAAACATTCAACTGTCAGCAAATGTCAGCTTTAGGTCCTGTCCCACACTCTCCCTGGAACATTTTCTGTACACTGAAGGGAACCTTTGACTCATTTTTCTTTTCTGCAGATGACTTTCCAGGGAATATCACCTGCCGTTGCATGGCGGGTTACGGAAGAGAAAAGCGAAGATGGATACGGGAAGCGGCTTAAACACGTGCGAATGGAGAGCTCTTCCCTCGGAGAACAAACTCATGGCCAGCAAACAGCCGCAAGGAAAAACATTGATTAGGGGCCATCCCTGACCACGTTTTCCAGTGGGATTCAACAAGGATCCAATTCTCCGAGCTACTGCCACCCCCTGAGAGGCGACCTTCCGAGCAGCACATTTCAAAACGAATGAATGTCGCGGAGGCAAACGTCATTTGTAACTGTATCGAAACAACAGGGATTTGACTAAAACCATGATGTCCTCTGAAATGAGATAGGAAGAATTCTCCTCTAGAGTTGAAGGTCATCTCCTGTCCGGCCAGTAATCTCCCTGTAATCACTTTGTGTATTTGTGTCACCCCTTGGTCATTTATCTCTGTATTACTCAGGCTTTGAGGTGGGTTGTGGATGGGGCAATTGTTAGCTCTGTTGTTGGTGGTCGGGGGCATATTAAATCCTAAACCAAAGAAAGCATTCAACAAAGAGGAACCCAAAGCGCATTAACACCCCAGGAGCAATCGAAAGAAATGCCATCGGCCAGCCAGAGCATTACAGCTTATCTGTGTATTTTCCTATTTTCGGCATAACAATTCCAGCACATTGGTGGCTGTAACTTAGCAACCGGGCGGGCAGAAAATAGAAGCAGGAGAGGGGACATAATTCAATAAGAGACAAAATAAGCAAAAAGATCAGAGAGAGGTATTGTCTGTTCAGCTCCCACCACCAAGTCAATATCAGTAGAGAGGCAGCTGCAGTGGAAATGGGCATTGATCTAATCTTTCCCCTCTCTCTGGTACTGTCTTACACTCCCTCTCTTCTTTCTGCTCTCTGTCACAGAGGCATAGTCTGTCCACTCTGCTATATTATATTGAGAATGATACGTATTAACTGGAAAGGATACACTACACTACACGCTAATAGAATCAGAGGAGCTTTGCTTTCACGAATGCACACGCACACACCCAGAAAATGTTGTTGTTTATTGTGTATTATATTGTACATTATATGTGCTTTGCCAACAGTGGTTCAATTCTATTCATGCCAATAAAGCCATTTGAAATTTAAATGGAGAGAGAGGAGACTTTGACTTTGATGCCCCTTCATTGAAACATCATAGTCAATTCAATACAGTAGAATAAAAAATAAAAGACAACAAAGAAAAACCCTTTGGTGCACCCAGTATCAAACAAAAGCACAAACTTCAAAAAGGAAAAAGAGGATTAGGACATAGTAGACACATAATCATCACTACAATTGAATCATCACCACCACCCCTGGCATGGCAGCATGATCTGACAAACCCCTTCATCAGCCAAACAAATTGCACCCTCAATACACCAAGTTTTACAATACTGTTAATCAGCTTAGCGCTTATAGCATTCATACTCAAACCTCAGGCACTCCGAGATAACTCCCCTTAGCATGCTCAGTACATTCATATGCCCCCTATTTTGGAGAGAGAGAGGGAGAGTGAGAGAGAGGGAGAGAGATGGAGAGTGACTGGGCTGAGCTGGTTCAGTGGCTCAAAACTGTGGGATACAGCTCACTTACACTCGCCTGTCAAATAGAAGCTACAGAACATGAAAATGATGACTATTAAAAACCAAGCCATTTTTTTACTTATTGGTCTTCTGCTGCTGTGGCCTATCCACTAACTGTCACCTTCCTGCTCTGACCAGCCTGACCCTTCTCCTCTGACCTCTCTCATTAACAACATTTTGTTTTTGCCTGCAGAACTTCTGCTCACTGGATGTTTTTTTTGTTTTTCGCACCATTCTCTGCAAACTCCAGAGAATGTTGTGTGTGAAAATCCCAGGAGATCAGCAGTTTATGAGATACTCAAACCACCCTGTCTGGTACCAACAATCATTCCACGGTCAAAGTCACGGTAGATCGCATTTCTTCCCAATTCTGACATTTGGTCTGAATAACAGCTGAACCTCTTGACCATGTCTGCATGCTTTTATGCATTTAGTTGCTGCCACATCATTGGCTGAATAACCATTTGCATTAACAAGCTTGTGTACAGGTCTACCTAATCATCAAAACAGCTGAAATCATAAGAAAAATTTGACAGGAGCAGCTGCTGAATGCCAGGCATCCAACTTTCTGTATTTTTGCTCCATGAATCTGAGCAATCGATGTCTCCATGTAGACAATTTGGAGAAAGCTATTTACCAAATGAGACCAGGACAGGGAACAGGGAGTGTAGGGGCTTCCATCTTTGTGGCTACAGTAAGGCCAGCCAACCATACACAATTTGTGGTACAGAAAAATCAAGTTTAATTTTGTCATTCAAAATTAATACTCTGGGACAGCATGGGATAGCTCTGTTAGCAATATTGGATAAGGTTGCGGCTACTTGGCTCCAGATTTGCAGTGGGGCAATCCCAAAACATATGCATGACGGACCCCTGAGGGCACAAATCATCAGAGGATGAACAAGCTTCATGATCTGACGTTCTCTAGACGTTATGTATGTTCTGTGAAGAAAGTGTATGAGCTGATGGTCAGGATTTTTAGATACACATGAAAGATTGCTCTAAATTATATCCCAAGGAATTTCATTACTGTATAATCCTGTACTGGATTTTAAGGTGTTTGTAAGAGGCTCTTAGGAGAAATGCACCCTTGTTCCATTTCTCCTATCCACCATGGCATGTATCGCATATGGGGGAAACTCTGTTCGCCGGGAAACCCCATAGGTTTTCATTGCCAGGTGCAAACGTAGATAAAAGTAAAATGATGCACCAGGATTTCTTCCCCATTCTGATTTTGGTCTGAACAACAACTGAACCTGTTGACCATGCCTGCATGCTTTTATGTATTCAGTTGTTGTCACATGATTGGCTGATTAGATATTTGCATTAACAAGCTGTGTATAGGTCTACCTAATCAAGTGCTCACTGAGTGTGTAATCATGTTTTACGTAACATCCACATCCACAACTGAGGAAGAGTAAAAACCCAATCCGGTCACTAGCATGGCCCAGATCCATTATTATAGATCTGTATTACTATTGTAGTATGGAGTTACAGTATGAAGACACTGCTGTTTCTCAGACAGCAGGACTAATGGCCTTAGCTGACAAGTGGTATACTTGATTCTTTCTGTGGCTTGCTGATATGAAATGTAAAGGGCTCTTTTCCTTATCATTTAAATATTCTCCACAAGTGTTTCCTCCTCTGCACACAATATCCTCTGATAAATGGTTCAAAAGGATGACTTGGCTTCGCTTGCCATTTCATGTGAACTGGAGAATTTGGTAAGTAAATGGCCACTAGATGGCCCTCTATACTCACTCATAGAGTACGTGAGTAAACGAGCACGCCTCACAATTTCCCTCCCTCCTGCCTAATTCTAGTCTGCACCCCTTCGCGATAGCGATTTCTGACAATGGCTTGGGAATACAGTAGATCAGTGTCTGCTTCCTACTGCGCATTAGTCGGCGATCAGTGTAGTTGTGGGGAGCAGGGAGTAGGAGTAGGGAGTAGGGAGTAGGGAGTAGGATAAAGATCAGTTTTTTCATACAATCAGACGAATCGCCATAAGGTAATTGTAGTGGATATGGACAGTAAAGGACCAGTCATGTTGTGGCTCCGTAATCTTGTAATCCTCCTCGCTGACTCAGTAGCCACATGCCCGAACTATTACTATTGCACAGCAAAACAATCCTTTTATCATACAAAAGGAAAATCCCATATTTCATTCGAATACTGCTATTTGGAGTTGGCATAATGGCTGTTATTTGTTACAATACAACTTAAATGTATGTTATCTGTGCTTCTAAATGAAGCCTTTTGTTACATTGTAGTCTACTATTGTTTTTCGATATATCAGAGAATATTCCCGTTTTACCGGCAATTACAATTTGAAGGTTTTGACATATTGTATAAGACCATGTTTATCGCTCTTGTATTAAATAGTATCGCAATACAGGAATACTGTGCTTCAAAAACTGTAACATTACACATTAAATAATCACTAAGATACATATTAATACATGTGGTTGAATTTTAATTAGGCCTGTATGATTTACTGTAGCACTCACCTGAGACAAATTAAACATAGTTAATGAGATTTATTATAATGATAAATGCCTTTAACTTTAAATGTTAACGTGCCCCTTATGACAGAAGGCAATTAAAACTGATAATTTGCCTTATTGGATCAAGAGTTCGAAGGCTGGATTGTGATTGTCATTCGTGCGGATTGTGATGAATGATTAACTTTTCGTGGGTGTGTGAATCTGAGAGTGAGTAACCGGAAACAATGTCAGGTAGTTCTTGCCAAGTGATGTTTCCATTTCAGCCAAGTTCATAAGTGCTCATAAAAGCTGACTTGGCCAGTGTGTAGCACAACCCCCTGGACGACTCCCCACGTCTCTCGTCCGTCCCATAGCATTACTTTCCAAAGAGGAAAAAACTTCCTTGTGCATTATACTTGGTGACCCAGTTGTCTTAAATCGCATAAGCGGGCATACAAAGTGACAGTGTGCTGCTGGCATCTGCACAGCAGGAACGGTACCTACTCAACTTGCCGTCCAGATGGGGATCTGCATACCGCAAAGAAGTAAACAAAACTGGATATGTTTTCTGGTTTTATTTATTGCGACTGATGTTTGGGGTAAGTTTTAACATTCTAACGCAGCTTCCTAAGTTTTATAGCAAGTCCATGTCAATCGCTCTATTGTTAAATCACCAGTTTGAGTTGTTTCATAACTGTGTCCTGGGCAGCCTGTCGTAGCCTATTTGCTGGTATGTTTGGACATCCACAATACACTTTTATTCCTTGCGTAGAGGTTGTTTGAATTCGTTTAGATTGAGTTTGTCTATATTTTTACTGGCCATCGGCGATGTAGGATAAATGTACACTGGAACACGAAGGATTGCCTACATCACCATTGAAAAAACTGCGGTTAATTGGGACTAAGAAACGTACAATTCCTTATAAGGAAGCTTAGAATGCAGGGCTTAGCTAATTCACGAGGGTGCTTGCTTTATGCATCGATGCACTACTTAATGCTGAAAAACTGAAAATGTTAACTATGTGTTAGTGTAACTGTAAATGTGAGCTATTTAACTTAATTGGTTCAAGTCATATTTATTTTTAATAGAATGACATCACATTTATTGTGTCTATATGTTTTAAATATGAATTATTCAAGTTGGTTATTAGAATATTTGTCTTGTCAGACAAATTTTATAACAAAAGTCTTGACCTCTTATTCCACTGCCTCTAATAAACTGTCGTGCCGACTCATATAATCTGTCTGATTTGATTCATCACTGACAAATTCTCCTGATCAGTTCAGGTCGATGGAAACATGCATTTATTATTTTTATATATTCTTCCACATTTACTCCTTAAACTGATTAACACATTGCATTTGTCATAACTACTTTCAGTGACAAGGTGTGTCCAAACTTTCGCCACATAGGGCCCATTGATCCACTTCATTAATGAAATTGGTTATATCTCTTGTAACAGATGTTACCCTCATAGACACTCAGGAATGACTTTTTAAATTCAGCTTGGCATGCATAGACCATGCATCATACTATACCATCGTTCAGGTGCTTTGCTTTGAGTCATTTCTTTTTTCATCACAACCAGACGTTACTTCAGCCTATTGAAATTCCCATACTCATTTCCAAAGTTCTGGGTTTGACAGAGGGTCTGTGTCATGTGAATGCCACTCGAGTGGGCACTGTGCATGTTAACCGCTACAGTGCGTGCCCAACTTCTGTACAGGGTCTTTGTACGGAGAAGGGCGGGGCGTGCCCCTGCTGCACGTCCCTTGTCCCTGGAAGGTTACTGTGTTATCATCAACAGGATAGGCGGGGGATTTAAATGGGGTGCGAACTTGAGCTGTACATGAATCATCGCATCTGAGATGCTGTGGCGCAATAGCAGCCACCCCCGGGGCATCAGCAGGATGCAATAAGTGACCAGTGTGGGAATCAAACACTAGTTGAACCGTTGCAAGCCTCACGCTGAATACGCATAATGTAGAAATAATTTACCTGTTCTGCGTTCCGCCAAATGCTTTTTAGTTGTTGTGAGGATACGTTGACAGGTATGAGTTTGAATGTAATGTTGAATGGGACCAGCACACTACCACTTTATACAGGGGAATACAGTGAAACATGGCCAGAACTTGGCATGTGTTCTATCCTGGGCAGAAAATCCATTCACAGGCACTTTTTCAGGGTGCTGTTCAGGGCGTGTTTGACTTGACTGCGTTTCACACACTGTTGTTTATGCTCCTTTCTCAGTAGCAGTCATCAGCTGAGGTCAGCATTGTTGCGCCACAATAACAGCAGTGCACAGTAAGCCCCGCGCGCCTCGTCTTGCAGGCCGTTACACGTCCTGCGATATCCAGTGCCTGCCTGTCCGGCGGTTAGCTCTCGCAGTGACTCTGCACAACCAAAATGGCCCACAAATTATGAGATCAGGCTGGGCAAAATAGTACTGAATGTGTGTGTGTGTGTGTGTGTGTGTGGGTGCCTGCAAACCAACTCCCAAAACCATAGCCAAAGTGTGACAGGGGCCCCTTTTGGACCAAATAGAGAGGTGTGTCACTCTTAGTATGCTATTTTATGCATATTATGTTATTGCAAAATGTTCTGTACATGTTTTACAGTTGATATAGAAATGGCTTGATGTGCTTCTGAGCATGGAACCTGAAAGCTAAAATGTCTTAAACTAGCTTCTAACTACTTTTGTCAGCTCTCCCTAATTTTACCTAATTTGATCCGAGAGAGAGTGCCTGAAAAATGGACATAATGTAATGTAATGTGAGGTAAGTTACAGCAAAATGCAATCTAAATGCAGTGATTTAAAGTGAGGATACTGTGGCATTTCCATGTTAAATGTAATGCATAATGCATACTGTACAAGAAAATGTTCACATTTCATTAAAACCAAGCATATTGTGACACTGGAATACTTTTCAGTTTGTCTGGGGCTATGCCACACTTGGGCATGATACTAAGTAGCATTCCACCAGCATACGCTGGGTGCCATTTTTCTTGGTGTTATTTTTAATTAAGCGCAGTCGAAAATGTCTGTTCTGTGTCTCAGCTGCCAAAATTTGATAAGGTGGCAAAAGAGTGAAAAAATTATCCCGTTGCTTCAAAGCACTGAGTCAGTTTCCAAGCTGTTATCTGCGCCTGGTGAACACATGGTGGTGTTTAGGCAACGCCTGAGTATTACTGTTTGTGTGATTGTAACTGTATAACTGCTAATGCATTAATAGCCATAGTAGCAATCTTTCATTTAGCATTAGCCGCAGTTTGAGTTGTATGTGAGTAACAGCATGCAATGTTAATACAATATATGCATGTTAACTCTCTGGTTTCAGGTTCCAACATCTGCACAAGCAGAGGAGCCAGCACCTGTAAGCAATGTCTGGCTGTGCACCCCAGCTGTGCGTGGTGCTTCCAGGAGGTAAGGCCAAGTCCGTATGTCCTGAATATTCATTTCCCTTTCTTCAGGTGTCTGGGAGGGGAAGGATACTTGTTGTTGTGTAACAGGAGAACATGGAATTCCAGTGGACAAATTGTCTGAATAAGAACAGTCCTTTGCTATGCTGTGGCAAAAGCTGTGCTGTGCTCAGCAAATTCAGTCGAAAAGGACCCAAAACTTACCAGTATCGTGTGATCGTGGTCTATAAAAATCAGCACACGATTTGGGTCCTTCAACTGAATTTGCTGAGCTGTCCTCCTGCAGACATACTGGCTCATTATGCATCATCTATCGCAAGGAGTCACGGAGCTTGAAGCCCCAAGTGCTAAACAGGGTTCATCAGTCAGTGGGTGCTCAGTCCATAACGCCCTCATCAATCATTAAACAGACTGTGGGCCTCCGAAATCGTCCATAGAGAGCACCTTGTTGCAGTGATGTCATCCTTCCTTTCCAGAGATGGGAACTGTCTGCAGTCTCTGCACCTTCCCACTGCTACGGTTTCATGCTGCAGTTTCGCTGGAGCGCAGAGTCAGTTAAATATGAACCAACCGTAAGCAGTACCCAGCTGAGGCTCATGACTGGCTCATTGCCAAAGGCATTTTCAAAGCCTGGTTCCTGGTTAGAGTCTGTTTTTATTTGTTATAGCTCAGTCAACCTTTACAAATGACGGCTTCAACGCGTGTTAATATTTATTAAAGCCAGTGATCTCAGTGGCAGAAACCACTGTGAAGTAACAGAATGGGAGTTGTTGCGCTAACTGAGGAGTAGATGAAGCCAACCAGTTAATAACACCGCTAATGCTGCTTTGTTTCATTTGGCTTGCAACACTGTAACATGACGGAATGCATTTGTTAGCTTTTTTGGCTGGACACTGAGCTTTCTACCCTGGAAAATCGTCCAGAGACTCATTCATACATACTACATTGTATGCATTTCTGATTATTCATTTGACAATTGGGGGTTGCTTCCTCTAAAAAGTGTTTGCTGCTCTGGTCCTGTTTGTGTTGACCCAAAAATGGTGATTTGGTTTCCCACTGCATTCTTGGCATACATGTGGAAAATAAGTTCATTTTCATTTTCAAGTTCACTTTTCTGCTTCAGTTTGTAATGACTGGGATATATTGTGGTTTTAGACTAGTATGTCTGGGTAAAGCACTGGTTCAGAGTGCAGTGTGGCTTATCGACCGGCATTAAATTCCAAGTGTGGACTGTGACTGAGGATAATGGAGTGTGCTATCCTCCAGTGTAGGAGGGCGTCAGGCAGCAAGGCTTTCTTGCCCGCAGGAAGCGCTGTTTCGGTCGATCAGGTGTCTCGAGTATAGCTGCACCGACCGTGTAAAATGTGTAATATGTGCGCTCCAGGCACAGGCTTAGTGAGTGAAAAGGAACTGTGGCCACCCATCCATGTTTCTTTATGATGCGCAAATTTGTTCCCTGCTGAATTGACAGGGGATGTCGCAGTCATGGGGCGAGCTTACGTTTGTAATTGGCCGTTCTAAATCGAGGAGAGACCAAATTTCAGGCTTCAGATTTCCTTTGCTCTTCAAGCTGTGCGTGGTGCTTCAGGAGGTAAGGCCAAGTCCGTCTGTCCCGAATATTCATTTCCCTTTCTTCAGGTGTCTGGGAGGGGAAGGATACCTGTAACAGGAGAGCAGCGGACAAATTGTCTGAATACCAACAGTCCTTTCCTATGCTATGGCAAAAGCTGTGCTGTGCTCAGCAAATTCAGTCAAAAAAGACCCAAAACTTACGATCGTGGTCTATAAAAATCAGCACACGATTTGGGTCCTTCAAACAAACATAAGCCGGCCCCGCAGCTTCGACATCCTCTGTCAGTTCAGCAGGGTCCAGGAGAAAAACCGTCACTGCAGTCATTGTGTAATGCCCCCCACGTGTCGTCCCCTCAGGGTTTCGGGAAGGGCTTGTCCCGCTGCGACCTGAGGCAGGACCTGCTGTCGGCGGGGTGCCCTTCGGGGCAGCTGGAGTTCCCCACGAGCCGCCTGGACGTGACGGAGAACCGGCCTCTCAGCGGCAAGGGCTCCGGGTCCTCCGCCGATGCCACGCAGATCCGGCCTCAGAGACTGCACATCACCCTCCGGCCAGGTGAGGCGCCGTGCCCAAAACGTGGCCCGCCGGCACTTTCGCCCACCCTGTTTGCTTACCTGTCTGGAATTAATACAGCAACCGCCGCTTTAGTTTGTTGGTGGGAGCCTTTTTGCTTTCATAGACGTCAGGCTTTAATATAGTCACGACATGGGGTAGGCTGCAGTGGCGATGAAAGAGGAAGTGGAAAGAGTTATTGTTAGTGCCGCCAGATAGGTGCGGTTGAACGTACAGACAGCATACTGCATGTTTCCCTCCAACACATGGACTTTGAACCGGTTCAGGGCAGGTCAGACCGTAGGTCATTTGCACATGTAAAGGGAGCCATACTTGAATGAATGATGAATGCATTCAGTTCCTTGCCTGCTATCAGACCAGTGTCAAATATGTAATTGTTTTCGATTCAAGTACTTGTTCTCGATTGATTTTGCCTGGTACAGTTGAGCTAACCAAGATGACCAGAAGGCAGGGTTTGCACATTTTGACAGTATTTCATTTCCAATACACCAGGCAAGCCCAATAAAGTGTAGAATAGCATTTGTAGCCAAAACAATTACATATAGGACTCAGGTCGGCCTGCTATACCTCTCATTTCTTAGATGATTCCAAGCGCTTCACAGTGAAGGTGCGCCAGGTGGAGGACTACCCTGTAGACCTGTACTACCTGATGGACCTGTCCTTCTCCATGAAGGACGACCTGGCCCGCCTGCGCACCCTAGGCAACGACCTGGCCGTGCGGATGGGCCGCATGACCAGCAACCTGCGCATGGGATTCGGGGCCTTTGTGGACAAGCCCCTGTCCCCCTACATGTACATCTCCCCCCAAGCGGCCGTGGACAACCCCTGCTACGGGTGAGGGCTGACCCAAGAATGACAACAGCACTGGAATCTGGTTCTGAGGGTGATGGTGTTTGTATTGAACTCGGCTAATCGCCTCAGTGTCTCAGCTAACTTTGCCCCCCCCCCCCCCCCGGCTCTAATCTTTCTCTAATCGTAGGCTCCAGACAACCTGCCTGCCCCAGTTCGGGTATAAGCATGTGCTGTCCCTGACAGAGAAGGTGTCCCGCTTCACAGAGGAAGTGAAGAAGCAGAGCGTGTCACGGAACAGGGATGCTCCCGAGGGAGGCTTCGACGCCATCGTCCAGGCTGCTGTCTGCAAGGTGACATCACACACACACACACACACACACACACATACACACACACACACACACACATACACACACTCACACACTCACACAAACACACACACTCACACACACGCACATACACACACATACAGCCACACACACACACACACACTCCCATACACACACACACACACACACACATACAGCCACACACACACACACACACACACACTCCCATACACACACATACACACATACACACACTCACACACACACACACTCACACACACACTCACACAAACACACACACTCACACACACACACACATACACATACACCCACACACATACACACACACGCACACACATACACACACTCATACACACACACACACACATATACACACACATACACACCCACACACACACATACACACATACACACATACACACACATACACATACACACACTCACACACACACATACACATACACACACTCACACACACACATACACACACTCACACACACACACATACACACACACTCACACACACACACTCACACACACACACACACTCACACACACATACACACACATATACACACACATACACACCCAAGCATGCAGGGACACGGTTATCACACTCAAACACAAGCATGTGAGGGCTGGTTATCACACACACATTCTCACAACTCACAATTTGTCATGCGTACAGGGTTCACCTTTACTCTCACTGACCTGGAAGCAGTTTGAATAGGTTAGGTGTCTTGCTCAGGGACACTTCGACACACCCAGGGTGGGGGAACGAAGCGGCAACCTTCGACCAGATGACCGCTCTTACCTCCTGAGCTATGATGACCCATCTTTTGCCCTCTCTCTCAGGAGAAGATAGGTTGGCGGCAGGGAGCCTCTCACCTGCTGGTGTTCACCACTGATGCCAAAACACATGTGGCCCTGGATGGGCGCCTGGCAGGCCTCGTACAGCCCAACGACGGAAAGTGTCATGTGGGGAAAGATAACAACTATGACATGTCTACTACCTTGGTATGGACCATGTTAGGGATTCCACTGTGTGTGTGTGTGTGTGTGCGTGTGTGCACTTGTTTGTATGTGTAGGTGAGTGAATATAGGTTCAGGTGTAATGGCTGTTGCCATGGTGTGTCAGTCAAAACATGGAAGGAAGCAGGACTTCTCTTAACCAGTTTAATGGCAGGTGGTAAGGATGGGGTTCGGATGTTGGTGTGTGTGGATCCACCCTGCCTGTGTGGCCTATTTGCAATTGTAGATGACAGATGATCAGTAGATGAGAAATGATCATTACATGCCATCGGGGGTATTGAGCTAAAAACAATAGTAAATAGGGATGTCTTGATAGTAGCTCTCTCCTCTCTCTTCCAAACTGGCTGCCTGGCGCCGGGCTACTTTCAAGCTTGTTGATTGGCTGAGGCAGCACACAGTAGGTACCTTATCAGAGCATGATAGTCTTATGAAGCAGCAACAAGCTCAGATACAGTCTTTCTCATTAGAGCCTCTTGAACAGTATGTGTGTGTGTATATTTGCATGTGTGTGTGTATGTGTGTGTGTGTGTGTGTGTGCACGTGCCTGCATGAATCCATCTGGCCTATGTGGCCTATGCATATTTGGACTTTTGGTGCAGTAGATGAGAGATGATCATTATATGCCATCGGGCTCATTATTTTCTCTTCCTCTCCTCCTGCAGGATTACCCTTCACTGGCCCTGATAACGGAGAAGATGTCCGAGAATAACATCAACCTGATCTTCGCAGTGACTAGCCCCGTGGTGCCCCTCTACCAGGTGACTGTAATCTACCCGGAAAACAAACAACTGCATTGTATCAGAGATGTAATTAAGATTAAATACATTTGGTTGGTATTTTCTCTCAGTCGAGTCACAAAACAAAAAGAACATGATGCCAAAGCGATGCTAAAAGGCTTGACCTAACCACTGCCATTTCAGGGGTGTGAAAGGCCCTGCAGATTATATTTAGTTGACTGAAGATTCAGTTTAACTCTCCTATTATGTTAGGATTTTATGGCCTAACAGTTGGAATAAACACAAAAATATTGTAATAGAAACATTGACACATAGTGTGTCACCTTCTTATTGTCTCCCAAATGACGAGGCTTTTATTCATAAATCTGTGAGAAACATCTCATTTTACAGCCTAAGGAACAGTAAGTGAAAGTTTGGCACCTGTATGGAAATGTGGCACCAGAATCATCCCCAAAAAAATAAAATGTTTGTATATTTTCTTACATTTTATATAATTACAGAGGGTTTATTGCATTTTTACAATTTAATCCCACCAAATGAGAAAATGTGAAAAATCATACAGTATCAATATAAAAAGGGTTAACTGAGAGCCGCGGTGGCGCAACAGGCTAAGATGCAGCAGACTTGCGGTTGCAGTTTGCTGCAGTTGTTTGATTCTTGGTCCTGCCAAAGCCAAGTTTGGCTGGCTCACGTGGAACAGCAATAATTGGCTCACTGCTCCAGAGGGAGGGACTTGGCAGGGTTAGTAGATCGCTGCACAAACAAGCACCTCGAGCACCTCGGAATCACGGTCACGACTTGTGAGATGAGACGGCTTGAAGAAGGTGTGTCGCTCTCCTGCCGGCCGCTGAGGGACGGGGTGTGGGTGCTGTATCTAATACTAGCTGTAATCGAATCAGACGGGGTCCAATTGGCTGGGAAAAAATCGGATTAAAATATTTATAACAAAAAAAAAGGATTATCTGGTTTTTAAGAAATTTCAAATTGACCCCAAACATAATAGGAAGGTTAAACACTGGAAATGCCACAGGGTGGTAGTTTCCTGCAGCCGTACCACCCTGTACCCTTTCATAGCTCCCTGCTGAAGTTAAGGAGGGTTGGGCTAGGTTACTACAAGGATGAGAGACAAGTGTCCCTTGGAGACTAAACTGGCTGTTCAAATCTGGACACCTAATCATCCCCTCCATCTGATTGGCCGCACAGTTGCTTACATCCCACATTGATCGCCCAGGTCATCACTGCCAATCATAACTGAATTCTTGATTAACCTACTTAGTTAAAGGTAAAAATGCAAAAAGCTTAGTTGGAGAGCCTGACTCAGAGGAAATGAGGAAATGTGGTGCTAACTCTGTTTCCCCTCCGTCTGCTCAGAACTACAGCGAGCTGATTCCAGGAACCACGGTGGGGACACTGGAGAACGACTCCGGGAATGTGATCCAGCTCATCCTGGACGCCTATGCAGTGAGTGTTGATCACACCCTGGAAAGACGTGACACGGGGAGAATTCCACATAATGGAACTGTGAAATGAAGTCACCTTCAGAGTGTGCACCATATTTATTTTGAGGGTTTCCTAAAATGGGCTACTAAACAAGGTCTGATCTGACACCAAAATGCCAGACAGCAGCACCAAGCAAGTAAGGTCGTTGAGTATGAAGTGGTGCAGAGGTAACAAAGCAGTTACACACCTGAACCTAAGAACCAAGGTCCTTAGCAAAGACTAGAGTGTTTGATTAGTAGAATGAGGTGTGTAAATGCTTGGTTGGAACAAAAGCCTGCACCCTCACCGGCCCTTTCAGGAGAAGATTGAGGACCTCTGCAGTAGTGGCTATCAGGTGGAATCGCTCTTTCTTGTCTGACCTGGCTGTGTGTCTGAACAGAAAATCCGCTCCAAGGTGGAGCTGGAGCTGTTGGGAGTGCCGGAAGAGCTGTCCCTGTCCTTCAACGCCACCTGCCTTAACGGAGAGGTCATCCCGGGACTCAAGTCCTGCTCGGGCCTCAAGATCGGAGACACCGTCAGTACCCCACCATACTCTGCTCCTTGTTCTCCAGTTTCTTCCAGTTCTTCACCTGGCTATTCTGCTACTCACGTTGACAAATGCCAATAACAGACTCCAAAGTCAATCAAAAGGCTAGAATCAAGAATAGATACTGAAAGCTTTCTTATACCTGCAGAAAAGAAGTGATTGAATGCATCTGTCTAATGAGAAATAGCTGAGAAGCCACCTCCAATTACTTTTGGTCCCCTAAAATGGGAGGACTATGTATAAAAATGGTGGAATTTCTACATGGATCACTCAATATGGATAGTAGTACAGTTTATTAGTGCTTTGCAGTCACAGACTGAAATCACACACCAACTGATATACATCATTGCATCATACCATCATGTAGATGAGCTATATCTCAAATAAAAACTATTAAAACAGTGAAACAATTGTTTAAAACAATTAAGTATTAAGAAAACAGCATAAATCCTATGCAGAGCGACAGCGATGAGCAGTGGGCTATGGGGTGTGTTTATTAATGGATGTAAATACCTTCAAATTAAGGTAAGTCTGCACATTAACCTCACTGTTTCCTGTTCTCCAATGTGCTGGAGTATCGAGCCAAAAGAACAGAAATTGTACCACTGTCCAAATACTTATGACTGCTCTATGTATTAGCCATATTATTAGTAGTGATGGTATAAAACAGAGGTGGGCAACTGCATATCTGTTTCTGGTTTTCATGCCTGGCTTGTAATTCAAAATTACTTCATTAACCCTAACATTTACACCCTCAGACATTTCACAGCATGCAAATGACCACTGAAGACTGTGTGCTGATATGGAACATTTTACTGAAATGTGCCCTACAAGTAAACCACATTGGTATATACAGCCAATTGGTGGAAACAGAAACTTGCATATACACCGACCCTCCAGGACCGGAAATTGCCCACCCCTGTTCAGACCTTGTTTGGTGCTCAGCGAAGCCGCACACAAATCATTCTTGAGCTGAGGTCATTCTGGGCCTGAGAGAGGGTTTCACACTGGAGAGAGGCTGTGCTTTACACAGGCCTGGGCGTCTGGGTGTTAGAGCAGCTTGTTTCCTGTCCGACACTGAGGTGTGAGTCACTCCCGCTCAAGGTTCCATGGATATGTGTGTCTGGAACATATGAGAGGGCTGTCTCTACAGCTCAGAATATCTGCACAGCGCCCACGTTCCCAATAAAGGGCAGAAAAGTGTTATGCCGGGGGGAACAGAGGAACCAGAAGCAGACGGGGGTGCAGAAAAAGAAGAGTCCAGGGAAGCAGGCAGGGGTCAAAACCGGAAAACCAAATAAACTAGGGCAAGGACTCAGGAACAAGGGCAAGGGCAAGGGCAAGGGCAAGGGCAAGGGCAAGGGCAAGGGCAAGGGCAAGGGCAAGGGCAACAAGGAGGCTAGAACTGGGGGGGACGGAATCAAGGGCTCGGGAACAGAAACAGTACAAGACAAACTAGCAGCGTGCAACTGAAAAGGACAGGTATAAATACACAGGGGAATGAGACAAACTAGGCGGGGCATGGGAGTGAGGGCGGTCTAACAAATAAACATCAGGTGAGACACATGAAAGGGTAATGAGACAATAACGAGGGGGAAACAAAAACG
Organism: Conger conger; assembly: GCF_963514075.1. Taxonomy (NCBI): domain Eukaryota; kingdom Metazoa; phylum Chordata; class Actinopteri; order Anguilliformes; family Congridae; genus Conger; species Conger conger. The sequence continues at coordinate 46,581,057 of NC_083761.1, read as the reverse complement.
CGGACTGGAATCACAAAGACACACATGTAATACAAACGGCTCCGGACTAGAGAGTAGACAATTTGCAGAGAATCAGGAGATGCAGAGATACAGATAGACGGGTGCGAATACTTCGCTGAAACTAAACAAGTAATCAGTGATAGAATAGGGAGGTGGAGTTACAGAACAGAATTGAAACTGGAGATGCATTAGTAAGTTAGTTAAGTGATTTAAATTACAAATACCCAAAACTAGTGAATGTTAGTTTGTTAGTTTGACAAACATATTAGTGTGTTAGTATAATTAGTACTGTACAAATTCTATGTTAGTTGGGATTAGTATATTAGTGCTATGTACAAACATGAAATGGAGAGAAAGCAGGAGTAAGGAATGTAAGATTGGAAGGAAGACTGAACCCCGGAACTACCGTAAACACCTGAATAGTGGGGCACGCAGACAAGGGAGTGACTGGGCTAGAAAACATTCAGACTCAGACATCACAGGGGAAGACGAGTGCAAAGACTAACGAATATAAACAGAACAGCAGACATGAATATGAAAAATAATAAATTACAAGAATGATGATAATAAATAATGATAAACTAACATACAGAACACAGGAACATAACAAAAAGGTCATATAGATAAACATACGCAGACTGTGAAACACGCACACACACACACAAATAAATTCAAACATCTATTCACACCTCCCACATCGCAGATTAGGTCAGCCAAGGAAATGTTCCAGCTCTACAGTTTCTCTCGAATCGCTATGTATTTCCCAAAACCAGTAACCTCATTCTCAAAACTCTTAAGTGCAATTCCCAGAAGAGTAAAATCCTGTTTATAGTGGCGAGACTCTCAGAGGCGATATTTGAAAACACGCCATTATCTCCCGTAACAACGGTCTGAATCTCTCAAAAGTCTAATGCCATTGTTTGCTCATATCATGTTGGCTATTGCCATCTCTTGTTCAGGTGAGAATACTGGACCTCTGCCACCAGAGTGGGGCAGTTGTACAATTGTACAGTAAAAGTGGAAAACCTATTAATTGATGGGACAGTCCTTGGATTCTAAACTACAGTCTGAGATGTTACAGTCCTCTATGACAAGTTTAGAGGGGTCATCATGCTGGCCTTCTCTTTTGTGCAAACACAATGCTCATTGCTCACAGTGTTTCCCGTGCAATGATTTACCCAATGAGCAACTCAATGTGTGTGGGAAATGTACCGTTTTGACTGACATGTCATAGTTGAATGAGAATTGCCTCAAGAACAATAGTGTTTTGCAAAACGTGCTTTAGAATTTGCAATGAGCGCTGAAATAGGGGTGTGGCCCCCTCCCCACAGGTGTCATTCAGCGTCGAAGCGCGGGCCCGGGGCTGCCCCGAAGAGAAGCGCAAAACCTTCACCATCAAACCCCTGGGCTTCAAGGACACCCTGGAGATCACCGTGGACTTCGAGTGCGAGTGCGCCTGCCAGGCTCAGGCCCAGCCGGACAGCCCGGAGTGCAACCACGGCAACGGCACCTACGAGTGCGGCATCTGCCTGTGCCACCAGGGCCGGCTGGGGCCCCGCTGCGAGTGCGCTGAGGGCCACTACAGCCCCACCGAGCAGGACAACTGTAGCCCCGCGATGGACGCGCCTGCCTGCAGCAGACGGGGCGACTGCATCTGCGGCCAGTGTGTCTGCCACAGCAGCGACTTCGGCAAGGTGTGGGGCAAACTGTGCGAGTGCGATGACTTCAACTGCCTGCGCTACAAGGGGGAGCTGTGCTCAGGTGAGCGGCGGGGGGCTGCCATGGGGGGGGGGGGTTGTAAACTCGTTATATCGTATTATGTCACGCAGGCGTGTTGCTTTTCTCATCGGGGACGAAGCGAGGTTGTCCGTGACTGGCTTAGCCGCATGACACAGGAGGTCTGATAGGCTGCGTGTATAAAGTACAGAAGCTGGCCTGTGCAAAGTGTGCATAATGCACAGTCACACAGAATGTTGAAAGGCTGACTGACTGATTTCTGTAGTACCACGGTTAACTGTTATTGTTGTTTCTTCCTGTAAAGGTATGTAAGGTGGCATGTACTGTATTTATATTTTACTTATGGTGTTATTCGTTTATCAGTTATATTACACAATTCTAGATTACTTGCTACAACTGAACATCAAAAATGACTTTATCTGATAATATTTGAATCAAATTCTGTCTTTTGAAATGTATTAACAAATGCAAGGACATGACCTTGGTGTAAAGAGCCTTTCCCATGCAGTCCTCTACAGAGCTCTGAGAGTTTAAACAGCATAGCCCTTTTATAATATATTTCGAGATAAACAACATATCTGCTTTCTGACAAATTAAATTAAAGGAATTTAGCATATTTACATGACATTACATTAATGGCATTTGGCAGACGCTCTTATCCAGAGCGACGTACAACAAAGTGCATACCCGTAACCATCGATAAGTGGGCTGAAAGACCCCAGAGGGAAGTACAATTTCAACTGCATATCACAGTATGGTTTGAAAGAACAATGAATGCACCATTCACAAGAGTCAGGTTTTTAGTTCACTTGCTGTTTCCCAGCTACGGTTCGTAATGTGCTCTAGATTTTCAATCGATTGGATTTTTCTTGAACCGACTATGGTATGAAGGCACACATTAGCAAATGTATTTGTTTTCATTTCTAATCAAATAAAGTAAGCATCAAGCCACAAGAGCAGCTCTCCAACTGCTCACCGAAGCTTGAAGCTGCAATGCTTCTGGGAAAAAACTGACTGAACGGCAGAGGTTGAATGTCCAGGGGACAGAAAGTAAAAGTCCTGCCATCTGTTTCTTCCACCCATGAAGGCAGCCAGCTCACTTCACTAATTGTTCTCCTGGCTGAATAATTATACTAATTAACAAATCCAGGTGATTGGAACAAAATACTGGCAAGACCTTTTTTTCAGATACATTATCCCAGTATCTGAATGACTTTTTGAAGCTGGATTTTCCACCAGAGATGAGAAAGCTATGGCAAATGGAACAGCATTTACGAATGGATCTTTGGACAGAACAAGTCCATCTTAACTTGTAGTTTATCACTGGCTTTGAAAAGACAATCTGAATGTAAAGTGAGCAGTCATTCAGACCTCAAGAACAGAGTGTTTCTTAGCAAGTATGCCTGGCCACATTGTCCAAAACAGGAAGGACATAGGGCTTTATTGATTGCCGCGGGGGGCGGGTACAGGAAACTGCTTTTAAACGCAGGCTGATAGAGTAAGTTCTGTGGTCAGGCCTGTATCTGTGGCTGTCTCAACTGAGTGAGACCACAGTGGTGTGATACCACTAAGTTAAAGTACAGTGTGAAGAGATGAATCTTCAGACTGTGCAGGAAAATGGGCAGTGAGTGAGCAGTTCTTATGGGGATGGGGAGGTCATTCCACCCCTATAAGATATCTAAAAAGGACAATACTGAGAGGGATGAATATTTTAATATGTGTGCTAAGGTTAAAAAAGGCTATTTGAACAGCAAATTGCACAACATGCTAAATCATTTTTAAAGCACTAGCAAGTATTTTTAGGCAGTCTTTAGAAACTGGAGAAATACCGGATGACTGGAAACGAGGTAATATAATTCCAATATATAAGAAAGGGGACCGTACTGATCCAGGAAAACTGCAGGCCTGTCGGTCTTGCATCACATGTAAAATACTGGAATCTATCATTACAGACAAACTGGAATTATTTCTTGAAAATAATAACATTCTAAAGGACAGCCAACATGATTTTCATAAGTGTAGGGTATGCCTGACAAACCTTTTTGGCATTCTTTGAGAAAGCTACCAAGTGTTAGCAGGGCTTTTGACGTTGAATATTTAGATTTCCCAAAAGCATTTTATAAGGTACAGTGTGAGAAACTTAAAAATGAGGATGATAGGAATTACAGGAGCCATTTCAGAGTGGGATCAGAACTGGTGACAGGACAGAACATGAAGAGAAGCTGTTGCAGACAGCGCTCTTCCCTGAGTTCCAGGTGAGGAAGTATGGTACAGGACTGAAAAAAATCTACACAAGCTCTTTGAGCTTGTTTGTGCAGGAAAAAAACTGCCTTTTGATGTTTTTGGGTCATCAGACAATGAACAGGGAGCACTTTGGAACACTTCCAGGGCTGCATATTTTGCATACTCTTGCCAGACTGGATATTTTCTGGATATTTTCCCTTTCCCTGATTCCAGGCACGACGGATACAGATGAAGCTGGATTCCCTGACTTGGCCCAGTCTTTCTGAATAGTCCCAAAACACTCTTTTCTAAAATAAAATGAATTCTCATAGGCCAACTGGTGGTCACCTCAGCAGGAAACACTCTGACAGTTATGTTTCTTTGTAAACTGGTAGAGCAGCTAGGAGAGAATGTTCAGGGTGAGGTCAAGGTTTTAAGTTAAGAGGTACAAGCTAACCCTTGGTGGGAAAGGAGGTAGGGTCTGTGCATTCTTGCCATTACCGTTGTTACTCAGTGTCAGCTTCTTTTAGTGCAGCCATTGCATGTTTAAGTCACCTCCAATAGACACATTCATATTTATATGAGGTGCCTGAGATGGGTGCGTGGGGGTTGGACCCAAAATGCACGACTCAGAAACAATAGTAATATAAAGACCCCTCAGGGCTTTATTCGGGACGAATCCCAGGAGAGTAGTCAACACAAGCAAAGTCCATACACGTAGATCCAGCCAAACAAAAAGTAAACAAACAAAAAGCACGGTGCCGAGGGAAGAGGCAAACTCGTAGTCGGTAGACGTGCAGGGAGGTCCGGTAGCAGGAGAGCTGTCAGCGGGGCAGATGAACAGACGGACGGCAGGCAGAGGCGTAGTCGTGGACGAAGCGGGAGTCGAAACCATGAAACAATCAGCGAAGCAAAAGTACAAAAACGGTAGGCGAGGACGTAGTCAAAAAACAAACGATGGTCACAAAACAGAAATCAATAAACGATGGTCGGTAAACAGGCTTGGATCGTAACGTGTAATCAATGGTAGTAAATGCTCAAGAGTTGCGTGGTAAACAGAGGCAGACAATTTCGCGAAGAACAGTTGCGCGACTGGGCTATAAATGCGGGTGTAGACAGGTGTAGACAATTAGTTAGAGCGTAGCAAGGAAATGGAAAACAGGTGCGATGGATGACAAGTTTAACAAGGAGATTAGTAATCGTTAGTAATAAACCTATCCTGCCCTAGCATTAGTAAATTAGTAAATGACATGCACGAGAAACGTAAGGTAACATGAACACATGATTAGTTTGTTAGTTTCTACCCAATCCTGATCTAGCGTTAGTAGTTTTAGTAAATAGACAAATGGAAACAATTAGGGAGTGAATGACAGAAGGAGAGAGAGAGAAAAGGCGGAACGCAAGGTTTGCGGAAAGACATGTAAAAGTGTATGCATAAACAACGACCAGTAAACGTAACACTAAACATAAATCAAAACATAACACAAAGCGAAACTAAGACGATAACCAATCAACATAACAAGGTAATATAATCGTAACGAAACATAACTAAACATGACAAGAAAATAAATCGTAACGAAACATAACTAAACAACATGACGAACCTAGACTAACATAATACATGATAAGACACTACGTGACTAAGACAACATGAATAAACATAAAACATGGCGAGACAGACCTGGAACGTGACAGTGCCTCTCCTTTTATGCAGCTCTGTTTCAATGCCAAACACGCTGAAGCTGTATCTGACCAAAAAGTACAAGTACAGTATTTTTCACATGTTGCCATTTTGAGCTCTCAATAATTATACAGTATATTTTATGCATTCTCTTGTGCATTGCCAGTCAGGAGTGCCAGCAATTCTGGAGCCCACTGCATGTCATTGAATGCATTACAAGTCTTCAGTGATGCCAGTTCTGGTGAACGCTGTACTTGTTGGTCTATGAAAACAGGATTGAGCCCAATTAGATTGTGAAAATTGTGTTTCAGCCACCATGTCCAGTATAATTGTGTGTAACTCACTCTAAGCTATGGGCATGATAGTGTGGAAAAGAAATGAGTTGTACACACCTCTGGGCATGTCTAGACTCTTTCCCAATTTCCCAATCACAGTGTAAGTTATATCCTGTCATAATTGTGTAATTGTTTGCCATTATGGACATGATGATGTGCGGGACATTCAGTTCAGCGAATCACATTACTGAGTGAGCTGAAGTTTAGGTTTAGTAATGTGATGAATCACTTGTGCTAATTAGGCATAGTCTGTATCCTTGACAAGGCTGAGTAAATGTTCAGCTGAATGCCCCATTGCTCTTGCTCAGATGTGGAAAAATGCCCACCGCAGGAATGAGAATGGCTGATCATCCCTGTGCTACAATTCCTGCCAAATTGCATTTGATTTCATATATTTATTCACGATGGAGTATCAGTGGAGAGGGTGAGGGTGGAGAGAGCTTTACAGAGGTACCTCCAACTAACCTTCTTCCCTCTGGAAAACAAAATCAAGCCAAACAACACGGTAACATATTTCCCGGAGCATTACTCCGAGATTTTTGTCTGTCATGCACTCGTAAGGCAAAAATGTTCACCTGGGCCCCACATGGGAAAGATTACCAGCAATAATATAAAATGCCCTTGGGCTGGGACCAAGGAAAGCACATTTCACAATAAACATGGCAGTCTGGTGTGAACCGGGAGCCACACAGCTTGGCTGTGCGTGGACACTCAGCTCACTGCAGTGTGGCTAGTGTGTTTGTGTTTAAAGGGGTTGGTGAAATAACAAGCAGGAGGCTCTGTGGGTATACAGTCTGCCAGCTCGCACTATTGGCAAAACCTTGTACAACTGTTACGTCGAGGTGGGGTCTATACATGAAAACATGTTTGTGGTGTGACTTGGCTTCCCCTTCTAATGCGCAAAGAGTTGTTCTGCTGTGAAAATGTGCAGAAAACTTAGTTTTCTGAAACAGAGAGAACTTATATGATTGGAATGTGTACTGCTGTTCACAAGTTTGGGGTCCTCTTGTCTTTTTCAGCTTTTTCTGCTTTATTTTTGTTCCCATGCAGTCAAAGCTGACTCAGAGGCTTTTATTAAAGCTTCTTTTTATTACTTTCACCATATAGTAATTACAGCACTTTTTATATGGCCCCCCCAATTTAAATGTTTAAGACAAATTATCATAATGTCAAATAAAAGTTATGTTTTGTATTTGGGTGCATATCCTTTGCAGGCCATGACTTTCTGGGGTCTGCGACCCACCAACAACGTCATTATTTTCTACAAGCGATGCAAAAACTTTGTATTTGAATGGAATTCTATGGGAATTGGGGGGTGGGACTAGATTTAGCTGTAAATTATGCTGATACAGTATGGAACACATTTAAGTCATCAAGGGTACAAGATATCAAATGAACCTAAAGCATCATGTTGCTGCCAGATATGCAGTAGATACTCAATGGAATAAATATTCAGGAGAAACAATTCTTGTAGGATCTACTGCATATCTGGCAGTAGCATGATGGTATGAGGCTCATTTGATACCTTGGACCCTTCATGACTAAAAACCATAAAATGTATATGTAGGCCTGCGCTTTGACCATGTATAACTTGCTTTTTTTTTTACAAAAAGAGGAAATAAAATATTAAATCAGAAAAAGACGAGGTGACCCCAAGCTTTTGAATGGTAGTTTAGATACAGGTGACACATGGTTGTCAGCACTTCTCAGTTTCAGTGGTATGCTAAGGCTGTGCTGATTTGGCAAACCAGCAAGTTTCTCTGTCGGTCGTGCAGAATGTGTGGTACATCCACGGGGGAGTTGTATCTACAAAGGGACAACATTTTGTTGTCAGATTCTCTGCTTGCTGGATGTCCCTGGTACAGATTCTCTCAGACTTTGTCACCAGATTGGGTACTAGTTTGAGTAACAGATATGCAAATTAGGTTTCAAGAGCAGAATACTGATATGGACATTTGTTTTTGTCACAGGTGAAATACAGGATGTTTGGAAATATCACCCTGAAGGGTTTCTTATGCTTTCTGATAAGCCTAGTATGCTAGACAGGTTGAATTGCTGCCTGAGGCTTCAGTGTTCCCGTTGGCACTCTGACCTTATGATTTACGCCTACAGTAACGTTTATGTTTATTTTTCTCAAGCGTACCATCATGACCTGGGGCTCTGTACTATGTAGGAGTGAGCCACTAAAACTCCAGGCCATGGCAGACGCAGACTTTACAATCGGACAGGGTTCAGTCTGAATTCTTCTGTATCTCAGACGTGCTTCACTGGCTCTCTTATCTGTTGCTCAGTGCATTCTCCAGGCCCCCCCCGACTACATACGCACTTGCTCTGGCTCAGCCAAAGGGCGCGACTGAGGCCACGTACCACACTGCATTCCACACTGAATATGGACATGGAAATGACGGAAAAGGAAATTTACAATATCTGTTCGAGGCAGATTGGGGAATTTGGGGAATACTGGCAGTGACCTCAGAGGCAGCGTTTTCACTATCTTAATGGCCTGTTGAGATGAGTCAAGAAAATAACATTGTGTGTGTGTAAACAGTATATGCATGCCCAAAAGCTCTTTGGTGGTTCTACACGCCTCATGCCCCACACTCAATTTGATTCCGACTTAGTAAATAATTGAAATGAATGTTTCATGTCCATTAAAACTATCAGATAAGAACGTGTCCCTATATTGCCACCTGACATAGAAAACATGCCTGCTTTGAAAACTGTAATTATGTCCTTATGATTTAAAAGACCATAACTGGTCTTTTAAAGCCCTTTCTGAGCCCTGGCTGAGTGAATACAATAATTAATTATCTAAATAAATATAAACTCAAGTAAGCTGTTTCTATAACCATGAGTACTAGTGCAATTGAACTGAGACCTCTCATTTAAAATGACTGCCCCTTTCCCTTACCCCTACAATCACATTCTCACAACCTTGAATTTTTATCCCCACTAATGGCTGATGACTATCAGGGAAATGCATGTCTGTTCTGTCACACACTGATGATGTCACAGTCTAAATATAAACTTGTGGAGGACGGTGGAGAGGGGGCTCTGGGTGAATGTTTAGGAGGCGGGGAGTCAGAGAGAGACAGCGTCAGGACATGCTAAATACAGGCTGGAAGAGTCCTCGGGGGAAGGGGGCCAGTGCGGCTGCTTTTATCCGAGCTGTTAGCTCTCTGAGCTTTTCATCTACATTGTTTATCAGGGCCTGCTCAGTGGTGATATACTACAGAGGAGGAAACATGAACCACATTGTCACTCATTAATACTGACCTCACTCACACGCACATACACACACACGCCCACATGAGTGTGCACATGCACACACAAGCACACACACACGTATATATGCACACACACACACACACACATGCACATACACACACATGCCCACATGAGTATGCACATGCACACACAAGCACACGCACACGTATATATGCACACACACACATGCACATACACACACATGCCCACATGAGTGTGCACATGCACACACAAGCACACGCGCACACACACATACTCAGTGATTACTTCATTAGGTGGACCTTTACACCTGCTTGTTAATGCAAATATTTAATCAGCCAATCATGTGACAGTAAGTAAATGCAGAAAAGCATGCAGACATGGTCAAGAACTTCAGTTGTTTTTCAGACCAAATGTCAGAATGGGGAAGTAATGTGAAAAGTGACTTTGACCATGGAATGATTGTTGGTGCCAGACATGGTGGATTGAGTATCTCAGAAACTGCAGATCTTCTGGAATTTCACACATAACAGTCTCTGGATTTAGCAAGAAATGGTGCAAAAAAAACAAAACATCCAGTGAGCAGCAGTTCTGAAGGCAGAAACGCTTTGTAAATGGGAGAGGTCAGCGGAGAAGGGCAAGACTGGTCAAAGCTGACAGGAAGGTGACAGCGTTACTGCAAGTGGATAGGCTACAGCAGCAGAAGACTTAATAACTCTAAAAAAATAAGTCTAATATAGTTCTCACTGAATGTATATTCACATACATGAATACACACACATTATAGCAACATTCAAACAAACTTCAAATAAGACCTTGTCTCCCCTTCAGTAAGATTCATTTCAGTTTCCATACCTGCCCATTAAAGAATAAATACAATAAATGCAGTAATTGTAATGGAAATCCTGGAATGTTACTGTTTATGGAATTGGTTACAAGCATGTCCTTAATACTGAGTACACAATTTCATAACTCTTCTCAAAAAGTGATCTGCACCAACATGCAGCTTGGCAGAATAGTTACTGTAATTTCACACCCAAAATACACCAAAACTGTAGATTTATGCCTGTTGTTACTGTGCTATGAGTGACAAAGTGTTCTTGTTGGGAGAAAACTAGCACTCGTGTTTTGGCAGAGTGATTTAATTTCGAGCAACAGGTAGCACTTTATTTAGTCATTTTATGTCAATCCTTGAAGTAAGTAAGAGCTCTGTAGTTTTTCTTTTGAAAATAGTTTTTTTTTTGTTTTGTTGATAGTACCATATCAAAAATTTATAGATCTTGTCTAATAAGCAGTGCAGTTTGATGCACTTGCAGAATGCATATCTCACCTGTTGATTCACTGGAAATTGTAACAATAGATGCCACTGTTGAATGGTCCAGATTCAGTGGCACCCTTGGACCAGCCTCTCTCATTGATAGTCCATGATTTACTGCATCAATTATAGCTGCCTTAATCTCATCTGAGACTATCGGTCTTCCTCCCTGTTCCTCTCTTCCACCAAGCATGCATGCTCCTCTCCTTCTTCAACTCTTCCCCCCACTCTTCTTCCTCTGTCAGCCAAGTCTTTAACTCTTGCTGGGTCCATCATCACATAAAAAAAAGTTCAAATGATGTCCCCCTTTACAGTATAGATGATTTTGAAATTGAAATCTTTAGGGTGGGTCTGAGATAGGAATCAGCTGTTTTTCTTAGCTCATTCCTCAATGTCAATCAACAGTTTTTCAACATTTGTCTCCGTAACCATCTCCTTTTTTAGGATTGTGAATTGATTTCATATTAAACATTTAGCTAAATATACATTTAGGTAAATGTATTGCATATTTAACTAAATATTTTTGTAAATAAATAAATAAATGTATGAAGCATATGTAAAGTTTCATATGTTTAAAAATGTGTGAAACATATATATACATGAGCTCCGCCCTTTGTGCAGAGCTGCTGGGGAGTAGAAAGTTTGCAGTTGTTTTGAAGAGTATGTAAATATTGTTTGAGTTTTGATAGTGGTTGTGTTTGTCTGTAACTGTAATCACAGACTGTGGGGTCTGCAGAGTTGTAGAGGTACAATGTCCACCAAATTGTTCACTTGATTTTTAAGTGCTATAACAATTATTTATCTAGGGTGTGGATCATTTTAAGGACAATGTACATGTGTTAGGATGGAACAATTAGAAAAGTTACAGTTTGGTCTTGAGAAATATACAGACATTAGCTTCCACAGTAACAGTGTGATGGGTGAGTAGTTTGAAATCTCAAGGGAAGCCAGTGTTTCTGTCTGAAAGATGATCAATATACTCACTATACTCTTACAGGAAATTATGTCAAGCTATCTGGAAAAGTTGTTTGAAACTGAAACCCAAGAAAAACTGTTTGTGCCACATATATACCAATTAGTAGCAACACTTCCTACCACTGTTGAGAGCAAAGCTTATCATAATACTTTAAAAAGCTACATTTTGATCATGTTTCATTAAAGAGCGAAATTCCCCCATTAGACATTTAGCACTTTGAATTGTCATAATAAGCGGAGTCGTTCGAGCAGATGCGCTGAAAAGGAACGGCAAGTTGACGAGTTGGCCTCTTGCGCCCCCTCCCTCTCCCAGGTCACGGAGCCTGCTCCTGCGGGTTCTGCCAGTGTAACTCGGACTGGAAGGGGGACAACTGCAACTGCTCCACACGCACCGACACCTGCATGTCGGGCCTGGGCCTGCTGTGCAGCGGGCGGGGCCAGTGCGTGTGTGGCAGCTGTGAATGCACTCAGCCTGGGGCCTACGGGGCCACCTGCGACAAGTGCCCCACCTGCCCCGACGCCTGCACCATCAAGAAGTGAGTCCTGCCGCACCCCCGGAGCCGGCCCACGGTTTAATCCACGGGTGTCAAACTCCAGTCCTGGAGGGCCGCAGTGTCTGCTGGTATTCGGTGTCTTTCAGCACGAGAGATACATTTCAAGTCTTTTATTGGCTAAAGAGTTCACACACCTTGTTCCCAAGGATTTAATTGGTAGCTGATTGAAAGGAAACCACAAATACCAGCAGACACCCCTGGTTTAAACTCTTTATGCCGTTCTTTCAGTCTACACAACAAGGGCCGATCCGTTTAAGGATTTTGTGCCAACTTCTGGTCTTAATTATTGAACTGACTCAATTGTATCTTATCTGACGTGTGTGAGCTTCAATTGTACAGGGTAAGTTATAGAGCTGTCAGCAAATTAAAAACAAGGTCATTGGTTGGAACGAAAACCAGTAAGCAGACCGGCCTTCGAGGACCAGAGTTGGTCTACAACCATCCCTGGGCCAGACATAATTAACATTATAATATTATATTTTTTTATGTTGGAGTAATTTGGGCAACAACATTATTTTTCGGGATCACCAAAACCCTAGGGACAGTGCAATATAGAAATAATACTTTGGTGCTTAATTCAGACCTAGGTCAGTTCCATCCATCCATCCATTATCTGAACCCGCTTATCCTGAACAGGGTCGCAGGGGGGCTGGAGCCTATCCCAGTATACATTGGGCGAAAGGCAGGAATACACCCTGGACAGGTCGCCAGTCCATCGCAGGGCACACACACCAT